>NC_069504.1:529949701-530275951 GCF_027579735.1 Bombina bombina | reverse complement strand
AGAAGTTTTGTCTTTCTGGCCTCTGTTAGAAAAATCCTCATTTCTGAGGAGTCTATAATTGTTCCCAAGAAGGGAACCCTTGTTGACGGGGATAGAGAACTCTTTTCCACGTTCACTTTCCAGCCGTGAGATCTGAGAAAGGCCAGGACGATGTCCGTGTGAGCCTTTGCTCGAGGGAGGGACGACGCTTGAATCAGAATGTCGTCCAGGTAAGGTACTACTGCAATGCCCCTTGGTCTTAGCACCGCTAGAAGGGACCCTAGTACCTTTGTGAAAATCCTTGGAGCAGTGGCTAATCCGAAAGGAAGCGCCACGAACTGGTAATGTTTGTCCAGGAATGCAAACCTTAGGAACCGATGATGTTCCTTGTGGATAGGAATATGTAGGTACGCATCCTTTAAATCCACCGTGGTCATGAATTGACCTTCCTGGATGGAAGGAAGGATAGTTCGAATGGTTTCCATCTTGAACGATGGGACCTTGAGAAATTTGTTTAAGATCTTGAGATCTAGGATTGGTCTGAACGTTCCCTCTTTTTTGGGAACTATGAACAGATTGGAGTAGAACCCCATCCCTTGTTCTCTCAATGGAACAGGATGAATCACTCCCATTTTTAACAGGTCTTCTACACAATGTAAGAACGCCTGTCTTTTTATGTGGTCTGAAGACAACTGAGACCTGTGGAACCTCCCCCTTGGGGGAAGTCCCTTGAATTCCAGAAGATAACCCTGGGAGACTATTTCTAGCGCCCAAGGATCCAGAACATCTCTTGCCCAAGCCTGAGCGAAGAGAGAGAGTCTGCCCCCCACCAGATCCGGTCCCGGATCGGGGGCCAATATTTCATGCTGTCTTGGTAGCAGTGGCAGGTTTCTTGGCCTGCTTTCCCTTGTTCCAGCCTTGCATTGGTCTCCAAGCTGGCTTGGCCTGAGAAGTATTACCCTCTTGCTTAGAGGACGTAGCACCTTGGGCTGGTCCGTTTTTACGAAAGGGACGAAAATTAGGTCTATTTTTTGCCTTGAAAGGCCGATCCTGAGGAAGGGCATGGCCCTTACCCCCAGTGATATCAGAGATAATCTCTTTCAAGTCAGGACCAAACAGCGTTTTCCCCTTGAAAGGAATGTTTAGTAGCTTGTTCTTGGAAGACGCATCAGCCGACCAAGATTTCAACCAAAGCGCTCTGCGCGCCACAATAGCAAACCCAGAATTCTTAGCCGCTAACTTAGCCAATTGCAAAGAGGCGTCTAGAGTGAAAGAATTAGCCAATTTGAGAGCATTGACTCTGTCCATAATCTCCTCATAAGGAGGAGAGTCACTATCGAGCACCTTAATCAGTTCATCAAACCAGAAATATGCGGCTGTAGTGACAGGGACAATGCATGAAATGGGTTGTAGAAGGTAACCCTGCTGAACAAACATCTTTTTAAGCAAACCTTCTAATTTTTTATCCATAGGATCTTTGAAAGCACAACTATCCTCTATGGGAATAGTGGTGCGTTTGTTTAAAGTAGAAACCGCTCCCCTCGACCTTGGGGACTGACTGCCATAAGTCCTTTCTGGGGTCGACCATAGGAAACAATTTTTTAAATATGGGGGGAGGGACGAAAGGAATACCGGGCCTTTCCCATTCTTTATTAACAATGTCCGCCACCCGCTTGGGTATAGGAAAAGCTTCTGGGAGCCCCGGCACCTCTAGGAACTTGTCCATTTTACATAGTTTCTCTGGGATGACCAAATTTTCACAATCATCCAGAGTGGATAATACCTCCTTAAGCAAAATGCGGAGATGTTCCAATTTAAATTTAAAAGTAATCACATCAGATTCCGCCTGCTGAGAAATGTTCCCTAAATCAGTAATTTCTCCCTCAGACAAAACCTCCCTGGCCCCCTCAGATTGGGTTAGGGGCCCTTCAGAGATATTAATATCAGCGTCGTCATGCTCTTCAGTAACTAAAACAGAGCATCCACGCTTACGCTGACAAGGGTTCATTTTGGCTAAAATGTTTTTGACAGAATTATCCATTACAGCCGTTAATTGTTGCATAGTAAGGAGTATTGGCGCGCTAGATGTACTAGGGGCCTCCTGAGTGGGCAAGACTCGTGTAGACGAAGGAGGGGAATGATGCAGTACCATGCTTACTCCCCTCACTTGAGGAATCATCTTGGGCATCATTGTCATTATCACATAAATCACATTTATTTAAATGAATAGGAATTCTGGCTTCCCCACATTCAGAACACAGTCTATCTGGTAGTTCAGACATGTTAAACAGGCATAAACTTGATAAGAAAGTACAAAAAACGTTTTGAAATAAAACCGTTACTGTCACTTTAAATTTTAAACTGAACACACTTTATTACTGCAATTGCGAAAAAACATGAAGGAATTGTTCAAAATTCACCAAACTTTCACCACAGTGTCTTAAAGCCTTGAAAATATTGCACACCAATTTTGGAAGCTTTAACCCTTAAAATAACGGAACCGGAGCCGTTTTAAGCTTTAACCCCTTTACAGTCCCTGGTATCTGCTTTGCTGAGACCCAACCAAACCCAAAGGGGAATACGATACCAAATGACGCCTTCAGAAGTCTTTATAAGTATCAGAGCTCCTCTCACATGCGACTGCATGCCATGCCTCTCAAAAACAAGTGCGCAACACCGGCGCGAAAATGAGACTCTGCCTATGCTTTGGGAAAGCCCCTAAAGAATAAGGTGTCTAAAACAGTGCCTGCCGATATTATTATATCAAAATACCCAGAATAAATGATTCCTCAAGGCTAAATAAGTGTTAATATCAATCGATTTAGCCCAAAAAAGGTCTACAGTCTAAATAAGCCCTTGTGAAGCCCTTATTTACAATCGTAATAAACAGGGCTTACCGGATCCCATAGGGAAAAATGACAGCTTCCAGCATTACATCGTCTTGTTAGAAGGTGTCATACCTCAAGCAGCAAAGGACTGCAAACTGTTCCCCCAACTGAAGTTAATTGCTCTCAACAGTCCTGTGTGGAACAGCCATGGATTTTAGTTACGGTTGCTAAAATCATTTTCCTCATACAAACAGAATTCTTCATCTCTTTTCTGTTTCTGAGTAAATAGTACGTACCAGCACTATTTGAAAATAACAAACTCTTGATTGAATAATGAAAAACTACAGTTAAACACTAAAAAACTCTAAGCCATCTCCGTGGAGATGTTGCCTGTACAACGGCAAAGAGAATGACTGGGGTAGGCGGAGCCTAGGAGGGATCATGTGACCAGCTTTGCTGGGCTCTTTGCCATTTCCTGTTGGGGAAGAGAATATCCCACAAGTAAGGATGACGCCGTGGACCGGACACACCTATGTTGGAGAAAGCCCATTATCATCGTTGAGTACCAATTTTTGGGTTAGACCTAGGATTTTTATTTTTATTTCGGGTGGGATTTTTTTTTAGATTAGGGTTTTTATTTTATTTTGGCAGAAAAATAGGTGAATGCCCTGCATTGGGTAGTTTAGGATTTTTTAGGTAGTTTTTTTTTTTATTTGGGGGGGTAGGGGGTTATTGTATTTTTTTAAGCAAAAGAGCTGTTTGCTTTGGGACAATGCCCTACAAAAGTCCCCTTTAAGGGCTATTGGTAGTATTTTTAAAATAGGGCTTTTTTAATTTAGGGTGTTTATTTTAAGGGGAATTAGAATAGGAATATTTTCTTTTGGTAATTTCGTTTGTTATTTTTTGTGAGGGTAGAATTTTTTTGTAGTGGTAGGGTTTTTTATTTTTTGCAAATGATAGTCGTTTTTTTTTGTAATGTAGGCTTTTTTTTTTGTAATGTAGGTTTTTTGTAATGTAATATTTTCTTTATTAAGAATAGTAGTGTGTTAGGAGCGCCTAATGAAAGGCTAGGTCTAATATGGGTATGAACTAAAAGTGTCGTTAGGTATACCAGCACAACCAGCCCAAATGGATAAAATTTACAAGTTTAATATAGCATTTAAATTGACAAATTTAATATAGCTATGGCTTAGTGTCTACAGAAGATAACAGGTTAAAAGAGCATAAAAGTATATGGATCCATATTACTTCATATATAAACAATTAAAAACAACCAATGGTGATCTAATATATGATACAATCAATTTGAAAAAAGGTAAGAGAAATACAGAAATAATACAGTAAAAACAGCAATGGGGAAGGGGTCGTGTGACCTCGGATAAAATCGTGTGTGTGAAAATACCAAATGGTAAAAAACAAAAACAAAATGGTGAAAAACAAAATCGGGAAACCCAATATAAATTCAATAAAGTCTAGGGGGTAGTGGTGTATGAATCAATCAGGATGTCCTCGTGATCCAATTGAGTAGAAATCCTTAGGAAAAATGGTGTGGTGTTAAGCCTGATTATAGTGTGTGAGTCTCCTCGTGAGAATCCAAAAATATCCAAGAAATAAATAAAGTCAATAATTATATCAAAAAAATCAAAAATCGAAAATCAAAAATCAAAAATTATATCAAAAATTTCCAGTGGTAATGTTAATGTCCAATATTGAAAAAACCAATGCAACCAGTGTCATAAATCAAACTGTGAAAGGCTGAGAAAATGAAAATCCATGTGACCAATTTCATAAAAATACTTGATGTAAAAAACAGATGATATAAAAATATATAAAAATATGAGACGATCCAATCCCTGTGAAAAAAGAAAAATGCAACATAGAGCAGTATTGTTTAAAATACGTTTACACAAGTAGAAATAAAACTCACCATATATGCCAACGCGTTTCGGCCCACCAATAGGGCCTTTATCAAGACTGATATATGGTTGGTGAGACTGCTTGTTTTATACCTGTTTGGTTTATGAAATTTGCGCCAAATTTCTCAATTGCGCCAAAAAATTGCGCCAAAAAATTGACCCCCTAGACTTTATTGAATTTATATTGGGTTTCCCGATTTTGTTTTTCACCATTTTGTTTTTGTTTTTTACCATTTGGTATTTTCACACACACGATTTTATCCTAGGTCACACGACCCCTTCCCCATTGCTGTTTTTACTGTATTATTTCTGTATTTCTCTTACCTTTTTTCAAATTGATTTTATCATATATTAGATCACCATTGGTTGTTTTTAATTGTTTATATATGAAGTAATATGGATCCATATACTTTTATGCTCTTTTAACCTGTTATCTTCTGTAGACACTAAGCCATAGCTATATTAAATTTGTCAATTTAAATGCTATATTAAACTTGTAAATTTTATCAATTTGGGCTCGTTGTGCTGGTATACCTAACGACACTTTTAGTTCATACCCATATTAGACCTAGCCTTTCATTAGGCGCTCCTAACACACTACTATTCTTTTAGACTCTCTCTTGGGTATCTAGAGACCCTATTGTTATAGGAGCTTAGGTCTTGAAAGTTAGCGCCGCCGGATAGATCATATATCACTACATTTTCTTTATTAAGTAAAGGTATTTTTTTAGGGTAAGCTTAGGTTTTAATTTAATTTTACAGGTTAGTTTTTATTTATTTTAAGGTGGTTAGAATATTTTTAAGTTGATTTATGGTTATTAAAATTGGGATTAAGTTAGAGGGTGTTAGTTTAGATGTTAATTACTTTGCATTGTGGGGGATGGTGGTTTAGGGGTTAATAGTTTATTTAGTTAGTTTGCGATGTGGGTGGATGACAGTTTAGGGGTTAATAGTTAATTAGTTGGCGATGTGGAGGATGGTGGTTTAGGGGTTATTAGTTTTATTTTGGTTGGCGATGTGGGGAGGTGGGAATTTAGGGGTTAATAGTATTATTTAGAGTTTGCGGTGGGGGGGTGGTTTAGGGGTTAATAGTGCAGTTTATGGGTGTAAGTGTACTTTATAATGTATTTTTGTTGTGTTTTGTGAAACTTTTTATTTCCGTAAAACAGTTTACACGAGCTCTTAGATAAGTGGTAAAGATTGAAGCAGAAAAGGCTATTGCACTGGTGCAATTGCAATTTCTCCCGATTTGTAATATCAGCGGGAGAAAAATGGATCGTGAAATCGTGATTGCGTGAAATCCATTGCACCTCACTTGTAATCTAGCCCCATGACTATTCCTAAATGAAACTTGGAACCAGTAAAATATTTAGATATCTCACATCTATAGGTACAGGTTGCTCAGCAGCTCATTCTGTTTCACTGCAGTGCCACTGGTATCATCACAACTAGCATAAGCACTAGCAATGTATTCAAGCATAAGAAAGGCATCTGAATCCCTAAATTGTCCAGTTAAGCACTTTTACTTCTAGCAAAGAAGACAAGAGAGTGAGGTGGAGCATCTCATTATATATCCAGTCAGCGAAGAGAGTGAGTTGGAACATCTCATTATATATCCAGTCAGTGAAGAGAGTGAGGTGGAGCATCTCATTATATATCCATTCAGTGAAGAAAGTGAGGTGGAGCATCTCATTATATATCCACTTAGTGAAGAGAGTCAGGTGGAGCATCTCATTATATATCCAGTCAGTGAAGAGAGTGAGGGGAAGCATCTCATTATATATCCAGTCAGTGAAGAGAGTGAGGTGCAGCATCTCATTATATATCCAGTCAGCGAAGAGAGTGAGTTGGAACATCTCATTATATATCCAGTCAGCGAAGAGAGTGAGGTGGAGCATCTCATTATATATCCATTCAGTGAAGAAAGTGAAGTTGAGCATCTCATTATATATCCACTTAGTGAAGAGAGTGAGGTGGAGCATCTCATTATATATCCAGTCAGTGAAGAGAGTGAGGGGAAGCATCTCATTATATATCCAGTCAGTGAAAAGAGTGAGTGGGAGCATCTCATTATATATCCAGTTAGTGATGAGAGTGAGGTGCAGCATCTCATTATATATCTAGTCAGTGAAGAGAGTGAGGTGGAGCATCTCATTATATATCCAGTCAGTGAAGAGAGTGAGGTGCAGCATCTCATTATATATCCAGTCAGTGAAGAGAGTGAGGTGCAGCATCTCATTATATATCCAGTCAGTGAAGAGAGTGAGGTAGAGCATCTCATTATATATCCAGTCAGTGAAGAGAGTGAGGTGCAGAATTTCATTATATATCCAGTCAGTGAAGAGAGTGAGGTGCAGCATCTCATTATATATCCAGTCAGTGAAAAGAGTGAGGTGCAGAATTTCATTATATATCCAGTCAGTGAAGAGAGTGAGGTGGAGCATCTCATTATATATCCAGTCAGTGAAGAGAGTGAGGTGCAGCATCTCATTATATATCCAGTCAGTGAAGAGAGTTAGGTGCAGCATCTCATTATATATCCAGTCAGTGAAGAGAGTGAGGTGCAGAATTTCATTATATATCCAGTCAGTGAAGAGAGTGAGGTGCAGCATCTCATTATATATCCAGTCAGTGAAGAGAGTTAGGTGCAGCATCTCATTATATATCCAGTCAGTGAAGAGAGTGAGGTGCAGAATTTCATTATATATCCAGTCAGTGAAGAGAGTGAGGTGCAGCATCTCATTATATATCCAGTCAGTGAAGAGAGTGAGGTGCAGCCTCTCATTATATATCCAGTCAGTGAAGAGAGTGAGGTGCAGCATCTAATTATATATCCAGTCAGTGAAGAGAGTGAGGTGCAGCATCTCATTATATATCCAGTCAGTGAAGAGAGTTAGGTGCAGCATCTCATTATATATCCAGTCAGTGAAGAGAGTGAGGTGCAACATCTCATTATATATCCAGTCAGTGAAGAGAGTGAGGTGCAGCATCTAATTATATATCCAGTCAGTGAAGAGAGTTAGGTGGATCATCTCATTATATATCCAGTCAGTGAAGAGAGTTAGGTGCAGCATCTCATTATATATCCAGTCAGTGAAGAGAGTGAGGTGGAGCATCTCATTATATATCCATTCAGTGAAGAGAGTGAGGTGGAGCATCTCATTATATATCCAGTCAGTGAAGAGAGTTAGGTGCAGCATCTCATTATATATCCAGTCAGTGAAGAGAGTGAGGTAGAGCATCTCATTATATATCCAGTCAGTGAAGAGAGTGAGGTGCAGCATCTCATTATATATCCAGTCAGTGAAGAGAGTGAGGTGCAGAATTTCATTATATATCCAGTCAGTGAAGAGAGTGAGGTGCAGAATGTCATTATATATCCAGTCAGTGAAGAGAGTGAGGTGCAGCATCTCATTATATATCCAGTCAGTGAAGAGAGTGAGGTGTAGCATCTCATTATATATCCAGTCAGTGAAGAGAGTGAGGTAGAGCATCTCATTATATATTCAGTCAGTGAAGAGAGTGAGGTGCAGCATCTCATTATATATCCAGTCAGTGAAGAGAGTGAGGTGCAGCATCTCATTATATATCCAGTCAGTGAAGAGAGTGAGGTACAGCATCTCATTATATATCCAGTTAGTGAAGAGAGTGAGGTGCAGCATCTCATTATATATCCAGTCAGTGAAGAGAGTGAGGTGCAGCATCTCATTATATATCCAGTTAGTGAAGAGAGTGAGGTGCAGCATCTCATTATATATCAAGTCAGCGAAGAGAGTGAGGTGGAGCATCTCATTATATATCCTATCATTCAGGTGCTCATATAAAACTGTGTGCTTAGTCTGACACATGCACTTAGTGGACTTAGTGGAAATAAATCTAAATGTTGACTTAAAAAAAAAAAGGACCCCTCGCACATCACAACCACCCAATACCAATTTTACACCATTATCCCTGGACACCAAGGGCACAATCCGATATACGGCGTAGTTTTCGGCGCAAGCGAGTGAACCCGTGCCACCCGTAATTTCAACTCGCAAGTAGGAAAAAACGGCGATCAACTAAAATGTGCGCAAATACACATTTTAGTTGTCGCACGTACTTACGCCAGTATTTTGTTCATGTAAAGTCTCAATAAAGAGTAGTTTGATGCAAAATAGGCTACGAATCGTAAAAAATAACCGCAAGTTCTAAAAGATGCGCCACGTAATTAAAAGGTGTTATAAATGATAAGAAGGTGTTATGATCATATGAGCCATCCTAGATTTTGCTTTCAACTAAGAATACCAAGAGAACAAAGCAAGTGTTCTAATTAAATATGAAAGTAGTTAATATATATTTTGGCATCAGTGCCAAGCTTTGTTAGCATTAGAATAAATTACACCAGTGGGTTCTAAAGAGATGAAGGTAATCCAATTTACATTAAATAAGCAAGTATATGTCCCCAATGTGATAAAGTACCTACAAGCTCAATCCATTTGACTATTTCAAATACACAAATAAACCTTACAAAAGCAATATCATGGTATACTGTCCCTTTAACCTTGAGATGCTGCTTAAATGTATGTGTTTGTTAAGGCTTCCAGGGAGTTACGTTGGTTTTTTAGTAAGTGCAAGGGCTCCTGCACCTGCAATTTGTGGTGAGATGAGAATGGAGTAGATTTTCTGAAATCTGCGCGCATAAGTCCTTACACTGTATATTAGATACCAAACTGCGTGTGTTTTGTATGTCAGTCTAAGGGTAAAAATAATACGGGCGAAGGCAGAAATATATACGCGCGTAACTTCTAAGTTACGCCGTATATGTGATACCAAACCCGCGCAAAATTTGGCATTGCCGGCTTTTGCAGGCGACGATTTATATCGGATCGCGGCCCAAAGGTCTAAAATCCCCCATCCGTAGCTATCCTACAGCTTAAATTTATTACGATACAGCTGTGGCTTACATGTAGGGTTCATGGTTTGTTTTCTTCTTTGAATGTAATGATATTACCAGTTGAATAAAGTGGGAAGTTTTAGTATAGTATTACTATACTATACTAAGGATAGTGATGGGAGCTCTTGGATACTGTGAAGGGGCAAAAAAGATCATTTATAACATTCACAATGAATATAGTGCTTTACAGTAGGTAAATCACTCTCCTGTTAGAGTCTCTTACCAGCCAATCAGACTATGAGGCCTATTTATCATATGTCTGTCGTACCTGATCCGACAGTACGGAGCTTGATAGATAGGCCCCTATGTATCTAACAATCAGTTGGTCCAGGGTTTGGTGCTTTGAGTTTTTGTTGAGCAAGAATAGCAAATATGTTTTCTTTTATCCACTATGGAAAGAAAGTTCTAATACAACTGATCAAACTTGATTGGCAGATGTTAAAAATAACATATACTATTTGCATTAATTTAGATGAAAAAGCACTCCAGTTTTATGTAGAACGGTCAGGTTATTTCTAAAACATGTTTTTTATTTTACCTATTACATGCAGTTGACCAGATATTTAATTAAACTGAAATGCAAACCCAAAAATATTTTATTCTAAGACTGAGGTTTGGATTATATGAGATCAAGCTCTGTAGTCTGGAGGATATCTAATGACATCCAGTTAGTGCTCAGGAGATGGGGGAAGTGATTATGAAAGATTTTCCTAGCATATTTTAAAGAAACCTCAGAATTTCTAGCTGCTAACATAAGTCAAACCCCTGTGCGGGTACATAACACTCGGCTGCAGTTAATGAAACATACAGCGAAATGGAATGCGTGAATTTGCATTTCATCTAATTCATTTATAAGTTTAAATACTCATTTAGGGATATAAGATTAGCAGAGAAGAAGCTAAGAAATGTTTTGTTATAGGTGAAAATGTACAACATTTTATAGCCCAAAACAAAGGTGATGCAAAGACATACAGCTACAATAAGTAATCTCTCTAATCTGTTATAGCGTTTTCTTACTGCACTCCTGTTTGCCTATATCTTAAAGGGGTTAGACACAGAGTTAAAATCAGCTCTGTATTAGCAATATTCTGCTGATCCTGAGCTGAACAAAGCTGGTGACTGGCTGCTATACAAGTATGCTGCCTATAATTGGCTCATTGGCTGTGTTCACCAATAGTACATTTCCAGTCTAAAGCTAACATTAACTGTTTAACCACTTTGCAGGGGTAAAACACACAGGTATAGACAAGCAGATAATACAAATGTAAGAATATCTTTTGAAGTGGCCAACACAGTATATCAGTATATCAAACATAAAACAAATGAAGATTTCTAATTGTACTAATACTGAATCAATATCTCATTTTTAATTTGTTATGACCACTTTATGATTTATTTCCAAAGTAAAATGGGTCCCTAAAGAAGTTTGTAATATATAAGCAGCCCATACTCATTATCTCCTATTGTACTTAGATACAGCAACCATCAAAGGGTTTTGCAAGAAGCTACTGTAATATTATTTATTTCTCTTGTCAAAGATGCTGAAGAAATAAAAATCAATATATAAAATAAAACCATTTGATTGCTTTAATATTTGAATGTATTGTTATCTGTACACTAATTCATACTTCAACAAAAAAATATTTAACGCATCTCAAAGCATACAACATTAAACAGTTGACTTGGCCATACATGGGAATTACATTCTGGATAGATTTACTCTCCAGAAATGTTGTAATCATTTGAGGGTTTACTTAAAGTGTAGAGTGGTTAGCTTGTTCCAAAATGCTGTCAAAAGTATCTAACTTAGACCTCAATCACTCCAAAAAATGAAAATGAAAATGTAGGAGGCTTGGGAAAAATGCTCAAGTGGTGAATATATTCTGCAACTCATAATAATGATTAATGTTAGAGCTTTTTTGTATTCCCATGCCAGAAAGAACATCCTAAGTTGTTTCTTGTTTAGGTTAACTTTATGTCCCCTGTTACAACTTAAAGCCAGATTGATGAGTCATTTTAATATTTCTTTAAGTAGTTACAATACTAGCATTTTGCTCAGGTTAGAGTGCCATCTTTTGGAATTAATATTTGATCACCTTTCCTAACTTTACAAGGAATAAAAATACACATAAAAATAAATAATTGTTAAATAAGCTGAATGAATGTATGAAGGTTGTGTTTATACATTATATATATATATATATATATATATATATATATATATATATATATATATATATATAACATATAATATATAACACATATGAACATGTTAAACTACCGTATCAGACCATTACAAAACTTAAATTTAATTAAAAAATGAAGTAACAGATTGCAAGTGGCACGCTAATACATGGTATCACTGGACAGCTCTAACATTAGCATGCAACTTGTATATAGTAAAAGTGGGTTTACTAGAGAAGGGTTAGTGTGGACAATATCCCTCTTGCGCAATCTATACTTTTTAATGGATATAGAAACTACGCTAACCTGCAATCATATTACAAGTTGAAAGTTATAGGTTGCTCTCAAGCGAAAGTCGAAACTGCGCTAGAAAATTTAGACCTGAGACCTGAAGTAAAGTGTCCATGTTAAAAAAAAATGTTCACAAAACACATCAAAATAAAGTATTACACACATAAATACACTTTTTAAATAAACATATATAATTTAAATATTGTTACAAATGTTTTAAAATGGTTAAAGGGATATGGTATATGACAAGGTATTTGACTGGGAAGGGCTTGAATGTAACATAGTAGATACGACTGAAAAAAGATAGAAGTCCATCAAGTTCAACCTATACAAATCTTAATATACTTACAATAAAAGCTCCAGTTGACCTTAAATTAATCCTGTTAAAAAGCAATCATATCCCTGGATTATTTTTCTAGCCAGAAATGTATCTAAACCATTTTAAATATATCTAAGGTATTGGCTTTACTACCTCTTTAGATAATGAGTTCCACAATTTAATTATAATTACATCGCCTTTCCTCCAGCCTTAAATTGTGAACTCTTGTCGCAAACTATTTTCTTGGAATAAACAGGTCTTATGCCATCTCTGCATATGGGCCTTGAATATATTTATATAAAGTAAAAATGTCACCTCTCAATCGTCTTTTTTTCTAGAGAAAACAGACCTAATTTGGCTAGCCTCTCCTCATAGCTTAAATTACCCGTTCCCCTTATTATTATTGGCACTTCTCTGAACTTTTTTATTGCCCATATTAACAAAAAATATTTTCCATTCTTTTTGGGACATTTCTCAATGCATTTCTGTTTCCCACACTTTACAGTATGCTGGTAGGGATTTAGAGTGATGGTCAATCAGTAATTTGTACAGTATTGATAGGCCTCCCCTGGTGGGAGTTTGAGAGTAACATATGTTTTCAAATAAAGTGAGGGGTCTAAATAATTTGAATTTGTGGCGACTGTGGTTCAGAAAGTGCGTCAGTTATTGGTGTGTTCATCAGTCGTTTATAATTAATGGGGCTAATTCTGCCAGCTCTTCCCTAGTTTTCAGTTTATCGTTATGTATAATTTTATAAAAAGGGGTGAGTTAATGGTTGAGATGTCCGTCAGGGTTAATTGTCTCCTCATTGGAATTTCTGGGTTATCTAGGATTGGTGTTAGTGGGGAGGGATTTGAGGAAATGCCAGTGGCTTTGTTAGAAGTTTGGTCTCAGACTCGGAATGTTTCTTGTAGTATCCGGGGTAATGTCTTGTTTAAGTTCCTGTGTATTTTATTGATCTAACATATCCCACCCATGTTGACGCATCTGGAAAGTTGTTCTAGTTTAACCCATTCTTTATTGTCTCCGTGTTTACACCAATCACTCACTCTATTAAGAATAGTTGCCTGTCTGTAGTATGTTAAGTTAGGTACACTGAGTCCCCCATTTTTTTCTAGTACGGTACATGATTTTTTTCGATATTTTTATTATGCCAAATATATGTGTTGACAACATTTTGCAGGGCATTAAGGTAGGTTTGAGGGATTGGTATGGGTACTGTTTGGAATTTGTATAGAATTTGTGGTAAAATAGTCATTTTAAATGCCTCCATCCTTCCTAACCATGAAATATTGTTGTGTTCCCAGCTATTTAACTCTAGTTGGATTTCATTTAATAGTGTTTGATAGTTCTGTTGAAAAGTATTTGTTGATTATGTGAGATCTGGATGCCTAAGTATTTGATAGATAAAACGTCTGTATTTTGTAATGATACTTGTTTGCAATCTCCTGCCGTTCTGATTTAAGGAGATGTACCCCCAACATCTTGGATTTGGAGAAGTTAATTTTAAAGTTGGAAAATTTGCTGTAGATGTCCATTTCAATGGTTAGTGCCTCAAGTGATTGCAATGGAGATGTATAACATTGTCTGCATATAATGCCTGTTTATATTGGATATCTTGAACCATGATGCCCTTTATGTTTGATTTATATCTAATGGCTGCAGCCAGGATTTCTATAGTCAATACAAACAGTAGAGTCGACAATGGACAGCCTTGTCATGTTCCGTTATTAATTAGGAACCTATTTGAGAGGGAATCGTTAAGTCTGATTTTAGCCATGGGGACGTTATATAATGTAAATATTTTATCAACAAAGCCATTTCCCATACCAAATCTTATTAGCGTGCTTCTTAAGAAGGCCTAGTTTAACCTATCAAAGGCCTTTTCAGCATCTATGGCCAGGAAAATTGATGGAATTCCATATGTTCGTGCATGGTCTAGTAGGTTTAATATTTTAATTGTATTGTCCCTCGTCTCTCTGTGAGGGGTGAAGCCTAACTAATTTACATGAATTAGTTGTGGGGAAATTTTATTTATCTGTGAAGCCAATATCTTTGCGAACAACTTTACATCTACATTTAAAAGTGAGATAGGCCTAAAATTTTGAGGGGTATCTGGAGATTTACCAGGTTTTGGAAGCACTGTTATATGTGCTTCTAACATATTTTGAAGGAACAGATTGTTCCTATCTACCTTGTTAAAAATTTGGAGGAGGTGTGGTATCAATGTTGAGGCAAACATTTTATAATATTGGGTTGAAAAGCCATCTGGGCCAGGGCTTTTGCCTGGGTTAAGGTCATGAATTACTAGCTTGATGTCATCTGAAGTGATAGGAGTCTCTAACTCTGCTACTTGTTCTTTCCCTAATGTAGGAAGAAGGATTCCGTTTAGATAATTTTGCATATCTATGGTAGTTGATAAGTCTGTTTTCGTGAGATATTATATAGCTGTGTATAGTATTCTTCAAACTGAATTAAAACATCTTTGGTGGAGTGTACTTTTGTATTTTTAGGTGTTTTTATTTCATGAACAAATGTTTTAAGTTTTTAATTTTGAGGGCCCTCACCAGCAATTTACCTGCTCTATTGCATTTGTAGAAAAAAACGCTGTTTGAGTTTAGTTGTGGTGGCCTTATATTCTTTCAAACACAGGTCATGTAAAGCATTCCTAGGCCTAGATTTGGAGTTTGGCGGTAGCCGTGAAAACCAGCGTTAGAGGCTCCTAACGCTGGTTTTAGGCTACCTCCGGTATTTGGAGTCAGTCAAAAAAGGGTCTAACGCTCACTTTTCAGCCGCGACTTTTCCATACCGCAGATCCCCTTACGTCAATTGCGTATCCTATCTTTTCAATGGGATCTTTCTAACTCCGGTATTTAGAGTCGTGTCTGAAGTGAGCGTTAGAAATCTAACGACAAAACTCCAGCCGCAGAGAAAAGAGAGGAGTTAAGAGCTTTCTGGGCTAACGCCGGTTCATAAAGCTCTTAACTACTGTGCTCTAAAGTACACTAACACCCATAAACTACCTATGTACCCCTAAACCGAGGTCCCCCCACATCGCCGACACTCGATTAAATTTTTTTAACCCCTAATCTGCCGACCGCCACCTACGTTATCCTTATGTGCCGCCAGCGCCATTATAGCTATGTACCCCTAATCTGCTGCCCTAACATCGCCGACCCCTATATTATATTTATTAACCCCTAATCTGCCCTCCCTAACATCGCCGACACCTAACTTCCATTATTAACCCCTAATCTGCCGACTGTAGGTATTGTATTTAATTAATTTATTGATAGTGTAGTGTTAGGTTTAATTGTAACTTAGGTTAGGATTTATTTTACAGGTAATTTTGTAATTATTTTAACTATTTTAGCTATTAAATAGTTCTTAACTATTTAATAGCTATTGTACCTGGTTAAAATAAATACAAAGTTACCTGTAAAATAAATATTAATCCTAAAATAGCTATAATATAATTATAATTTATATTATAGCTATATTAGGATTTATTTTACAGGTAAGTATTTAGCTTTAAATAGGAATAATTTATTTAATAAGAGTTAATTAATTTCGTTAGATTTAAATTATATTTAATTTAGGGGGGTGTTAGTGTTAGGGTTAGACTTAGCTTTAGGGGTTAATACATTTATTAGAATAGCAGTGAGCTCCGGTCGGCAGATTAGGGGTTAATAATTTAAGTTAGGTGTCGGCGATGTTAGGGAGGGCAGATTAGGGGTTAATACTATTTATTATAGGGTTAGTGAGGCGGATTAGGGGTTAATAACTGTATAATAATAGCGGTGCGGTCCGCTCGGCAGATTAGGGGTTAATAAGTGTAGGCAGGTGGAGGCGACGTTGTGGGGGGCAGATTAGGGGTTAATAAATATAATATAGGGGTCGGCGGTGTTAGGGGCAGCGGATTAGGGGTACATAGGGATAATGTAAGTAGCGGCGGTTTACGGAGCGGCAGAATAGGGGTTAATAAGTGTAAGATTAGGGGTGTTTAGACTCGGGGTACATGTTAGAGTGTTAGGTGAAGACGTAGGAAGTGTTTCCCCATAGCAAACAATGGGGCTGCGTTAGGAGCTGAACGCGGCTTTTTTGCAGGTGTTAGGTTTTTTTTCAGCTCAAACAGCCCCATTGTTTCCTATGGGGGAATCGTGCACGAGCACGTTTTTGAGGCTGGCCGCGTCCGTAAGCAACTCTGGTATCGAGAGTTGCAGTTGCGTTAAATATGCTCTACGCTCCTTTTTTGGAGCCTAACGCAGCCTTTCTGTGGACTCTCAATACCAGAGTTATTTTAAAGGTGCGGCCAGAAAAAAGCCAGCGTTAGCTACGCGGGTCGTTACCGACAAAACTCTAAATCTAGCCGCTAGTGTTTTGGAGATCTCCCTTTATGGATTGTCATCTTGGTTGTGTTTATATTTATATTCAAAATCAGATAGTTTAGAGGTGAGGTCCGTATATTTGAGCCCTACTTTTTATGAATTCACCTCTCATGAAGCATTTATGCGTTTCCCAGACTGTAATAGGGTTACTATCTGCAGTTGAATTGAAAATGAAGTATTCCTGTAGAGCATTCTGGAATTTTGTAAATATTATTTCCCCCAATCAGTAATGAATCATCTAATTTCCAAATATATGGGGAGATTGGTGTGTGTGGCCATCTAATATCAAAGGAAACTGCAGAGTGATCTGACCATACTGTATGTGAAATCCTTTCATTCTTGATATGTTCTAAACCTTGATATGTTCTAAATCTGATTTGTGAGGAAATAGTCGTCTGCTATAAGTCCTATTCGGGTATGAGAAAAAGGTGTACTCTGTCTTATTTGGGTTCATAAGTCTCCAGATATCGTAAAAGTTGTAGTCTCTAAGCATTTTCCAAAGATGTTTGAGTGTACGCTTAGATGTACTGGGGTTTGGATTAGAGCTGTCTATCTCAGGGTGGATAGGAATATTGAAGTCCCCTCCAATAAAGATTAGACCTTTAGAAATATCTATAATGCATCTAAATGTATTCCTAAAGAATGGAAGTTGATGGGAAATTAGGGCATAAACATTTATTAAGGTCGTAGGCTTACCGTACAGTAGTCCAAAAATGCCTAGGAATCGTCCGTCTGGGTCGGTGTGTGTTTGAATGTGATGGAATGGAATCGATTTATTCAAGAGAATGCTCACTCCACATTTTTTCGAAGTGCAAGAGCTATGGAAATGCTGAGTGTAATGAGAGCTCATGTATTTTAGATTATGAGAACGCTTGAAGTGTGTATCTTGTAAAAACAAAACATCTCCTTTTCTTTTATATAAATCAGACATTGCCATAGATCTTTTAGCAGGTGAATTAAGACCTTTAACATTTTGTGTAATAAATTTAAGTATTCTGTTTGGGGTATTCATTAGTAAATAGCGTGTAAATTATCATACGGTCATCCCATTTGCTATACTCTAATACATAAAACACAATTTTTCTAATCATGTATATAACTTGCAAAGACAATAAACATTTTAGGAAATTAATACTATTAAACAAACAACAACATAACAAAAATAAAAAAACAAAAGCAGTGAAATAATGCCTCTCCAGAATTTGGAGTTGGGCAACGGAACCATGTCCTCAGTTAAGGGGGAATCAGGTCCTTGTATCTATAATATAAAAGTTTGGTTGCAATAAACCTACAATGTTATTTTTTAACTGAAAGGGATTTTATCTTTTCTGTATCCCTTTTAATTTTAATTAGAGAATAGTCAATATACCGCCCCTTCTTGGAGAGAAAATGTAAGTTATAACTTTAAACTGAATACAGATTTTTGAACATTGAAATACATTTTAAATGATTAGCAGTCCTATTTGAAAGATTATAGCAATAAGTCTATTTCTATTTACCACTGTTTTAGATAGCGAGGTATGCACCTTTTTCTTCTATGGCGGGGCCCCTTGCATAGACAATTTCTTGTTGGCCCCTGAAGGTGCTTGTTGCTATTTCTCCGGTTGTGATCTTTTTTCTTTTCTTGCTGGCGATTGCTGGTTGTCCGCTGGTGAGAAGTCTGGGGGATCAAGGTTTAAGGAGTTACAGAAATCCGGTACATCTGAAATTTTCCTGCACACTAGTCTTCTAGTATCTCATAATACATAGAGATGAAAGGGGAAACCCCAATGGTACAATATTTTCTTATCTCTAAGCAGTTTAGTCCACGTGCCAACTCTCTGCACCTTTGTAGAGTCCTAGGGGAAAGGTGTAGAATTGTCCCTCTGAACTGTATTGGTTGATGCTTGCTAGAAAATTCCAAAATCTCTTCTTTATCCAGAAAACTTTTAAATTTCATTATGACATCTCTGGGCGGTGCTGTTTTGGCGGGTTTCGGTCTCAGTGCTCTATGAGCTCTGTCCCATGGTATATCCACTGGGTGTTGTTCTCCTTACAAATGTGCAAATAATGATGCTAAGTAGGTATAGAATTCTTTGAGGAGGACTGATTCGGGGATCCCTCTGATACGGAGATTCTTTTCTTGCCCTCTGTCAAGATCTCCTAGTTTATCATTTAGATCTTCTATAAGAGATGCTTGCGTATTTACTAGCTCTTGTATGTCAGTGATCTCTTCTCTGACTTAGTCTGCCTGATCCTCTATAGCTTCCACTCTAAAGCCTAGAGTGTGTATTTCTTGTTTAATTTCCGCCATTTCTTCCCTCATGCACGTTTTAACAATGTCAGCTATATCCTGCTTAGATGATAATGAGGATAATAAGGATAGAGGTACATGCGTGGATAGTTCTTGATCTTTAGAGTTGTCATCCTCCATTATAGTTGTAGGAGAAGGGATCTCTCTTGGGTCTTTTGATGGTGAAGACCTTCTATGGTCTGATGCTGAAAAAAATTAGCTCACTGAGTGCTCTTTTCCCAGTGCTTTTAGCTGTTTGTTTGGCTTAATATTTTTTTTTGCAGCCATAATGACCTATTGTTGTTTCCTATATATAATTACGTGTCCAAAGTAAAATATGTGATCGTAACAGAGTGCTAAATTGTAATAGTACTACCTCTTCTCACTGTGTTCTTTGTTTTTATTTTTATTGCTTAATCTTAATCTTAATCTTTCTTTTACCGTGTAGGTAAACACAGGGAGAGGTATTGTGTTCCACCTCACCATTATCAGGTATGACGGCTTTATGTCCAGTTTTTTTTTTTTTCTCCACAGCATGGCTTATGCAGTCGCCATTTTTATGGCCTGCTTATGGTATTATCTGCTTTTGTTGCGGGCTGTCGGCAAGGATCTGCTAATGTAGCCCAGATGTTTTAGGCTGTCTTTTCTATTTGGTTCTCCTTAATTCAGACCATTGCATCCTGAATTGTAGCTATTTGAAGTACCTGGAGCTGGATTTATGCAGCCATCTTAGATGTGGCCAAACTCCGCCCCACATCCTCTGTATTTTTATTAGAGAATACTTTGCCTCAATTTATGTTATTTAACAATTTTCTTAAATCATTTAATTTTGCTTTCTTAAAATTAAAAGTCTTAGTTGAACCCTTAAAACATGTTTATGGAAAGTGATTTCAAATGTGACCATGTTATGATCACTGTTACCCAAATGTTCTTTGATTTCTATGTTTGATATTATATATGTATCATTTGATAGCACTAAATCTAATAGAGCTTTATTCCTAGTTGGTTCCTCTATTAATTTTTCTAGGAAGTTATCCTTGTGAACATTACATAATCTATCTCCCTTTGCTGTATTACTAGTTTTGTTGGCCCAGTTTTGTCAGGGTAGTTCACAATCTCCCATAATGACAGCACTGATATTATTAGTAGCCTTTCCTATTTGCATTAGTGGCTGATTTTCCTCCATGTCACTAATGTTGGGGGGCTTGTAGCATGTCCCTAGTAATATTATTTTCAGATTTTTCCCCCCACTCTTTATTTCAACCCACAGGGTCTCTACATTATCGCCTCTATCATCATAAATATCTTCCCTTGTAGGATTATGGTCAGGTTTAATATAAATGCAAATTTATTCACCCTTTTTATTACTCCTAAATAAAGTATAACGCTCTAAGGCCTGGATTTAGAGTTGGGCGGTAGCCGTCAAAACCAGCGTTAGAGGCTCATAACGCTGGTTTTGGGCTACCGCCGGTATTTAGAGTCAGTCATTAAAGGGTCTAACGCTCACTTTCCAGCCGCGACTTTTCCATACCGCAGATCCCCTTACATCATTTGCGTATCATATCTTTTCAATGGGATCTTTCTAACGCCGGTATTTAGAGTCGTGTCTGAAGTGAGCGTTAGAAATCTAATGACAAAACTCCAGCCGCAGAAAAAAGTCAGTAGTTAAGAGCTTTCTGGGCTAACGCCGGTTTATAAAGCTCTTAACTACTGTGCTCTAAAGTACACTAACACCCATAAACTACCTATGTACCCCTAATCTGCTGCCCCTAACACCGCCGACCCCTATATTATATTTATTAACCCCTAACCTGCCCCCCACAACGTCGCTGCCAGCTACCTACAATAATTAACCCCTAATCTGCCGACCGCAAAGCGCCGCCATTTACGTTATCCTTATGTACCCCTAATCTGCTGCCCCTAACACCGCCGACCCCTATATTATATTTATTAACCCCTAATCTGCCCCCCTCAACGTCGCCTCCACCTGCCTACACTTATTAACCCCTAATCTGCCAAGCGGACCACACCGCTACAATAATAAAGTTATTAACCCCTAATCCGCCTCACTCCCGCCTCAATAACCCTATAATAAATAGTATTAACCCCTAATCTGCCCTCCCTAACATCGCCGATACCTAACTTCAATTATTAACCCCCTAATCTGCCGACCGAATCTCGCCGCTACTGTAATAAATGGATTAACCCCTAAAGCTAAGTCTAACCCTAACCCTAACACCCCCCTAAATTAAATATAATTTAAATCTAACGAAGTAAATTAACTCTTATTAAATAAATTATTCCTATTTAAAGCTATATACTTACCTGTAAAATAAACCCTAATATAGCTACAATATAAATTATAATTATATTGTAGCTATTTTAGGATTTATATTTATTTTACAGGTAACTTTGTATTTATTTTAACCAGGTACAATAGCTATTAAATAGTTAAGAACTATTTAATAGCTAAAATAGTTAAAATAATTACAAAATTACCTGTAAAATAAATCCTAACCTAAGTTACAATTAAACCTAACACTACACTATCAATAAATTAATTAAATACAATATCTACAAATAAATACAATTAAATAAACTAACTAAAGTACAAAAAATAAAAAAGAACTAAGTTACAAAAAATAAAAAAATATTTACAAACATTAGAAAAATATTACAACAATTTTAAACTAATTACACCTACTCTAAGCCCCCTAATAAAATAACAAAGACCCCCAAAATAAAAAAATGCCCTACCCTATTCTAAAATTAAAATAGAAAAGCTCTTTTACCTTACCAGCCCTGAAAAGGGCCCTTTGCGGGGCATGCCCCAAAGAATTCAGCTCTTTTGCCTGTAAAAAAAAAACATACAATACCCCCCCCCAACATTACAACCCACCACCCACATACCCCTAATCTAACCCAAACCCCCCTTAAATAAACCTAACACTAAGCCCCTGAAGATCTTCCTACCTTATCTTCACCATACCAGGTATCACTGATCGTTCCAGGCTCCAAAATCTTCATCCAAGCCCAAGCAGGGGCTGGTGATCCATAATCCGGCGGCTGAAGAGGTCCAGAAGAGGCTCCGAAGTCTTCATCCTATCCGGGAAGAAGAGGCGATCCGGACCGGCAACCATCTTGATCCAAGCGGCATCTTCTATCTTCATCCGATGACGACCGGCTCCATCTTGAAGACCTCCACCGCGGACCCATCTTCTTCTTCCGACGACTTCCCGATGAATGACGGTTCCTTTAAGGGACGTCATCCAAGATGGCGTCCCTCGAATTCCTATTGGCTGATAGGATTCTATCAGCCAATCGGAATTAAGGTAGGAAAATTCTGATTGGTTGATGGAATCAGCCAATCAGAATCAAGTTCAATCCGATTGGCTGATCCAATCAGCCAATCAGATTGAGCTCGCATTCTATTGGCTGATCGGAACAGCCAATAGAATGCGAGCTCAATCTGATTGGCTGATTGGATCAGCCAATCAGATTGAACTTGATTCTGATTGGCTGATTCCATCAGCCAATCAGAATATTCCTACCTTAATTCCGATTGGCTGATAGAATCCTATCAGCCAATCGGAATTCGAGGGACGCCATCTTGGATGACGTCATTTAAAGGAACCGTCATTCGGCGAGTAGGCGTCGGTTGAAGAGGTTGGATCCGCGTCGGTTGGAAAGAAGATTGCTCCGCTCCGCTCCAGAAGAAAGAAGATTGAAGATGCGGCTTGATAGAAGACTTCATCCCGATGATGGACTTCCGACTTCAGCCCGATGATGGAGTTCTTCAGCCGCCGCTTGGATCCAGACTTCAGCCCGAGGATGGACGTCACTCTTCAGCCCCCCGCTTGGGCTTGGATCAACACTTCCGAGGCTTGGATCAAGACTTCCGATGACGGATCGGTGAACCTGGTATGGTGAAGATAAGGTAGGAAGATCTTCAGGGGCTTAGTGTTAGGTTTATTTAAGGGGGGTTTGGGTTAGATTAGGGGTATGTGGGTGGTGGGTTGTAATGTTGGGGGGGTATTGTATGTGTTTTTTTACAGGCAAAAGAGCTGAATTCTTTGGGGCATGCCCCGCAAAGGGCCATGTTCAGGGCTGGTAAGGTAAAAGAGCTTTGAACTTTTTTAATTTAAAATAGGGTAGGGTATTTTTTTATTTTGGGGGGCTTTGTTATTTTATTAGGGGGCTTAGAGTAGGTGTAATTAGTTTAAAATTGTTGTAATGTTTTTCTAATGTTTGTAAATATTTTTTTATTTTTTGTAACTTAGTTCTTTTTTATTTTTTGTACTTTAGTTAGTTTATTTCATTGTATTTATTTGTAGATATTGTATTTAATTAATTTATTGATAGTGTAGTGTTAGGTTTAATTGTAGATAATTTTAGGTATTTTATTTAATTAATTTATTGATAGTGTAGTGTTAGGTTTAATTGTAACTTAGGTTAGGATTTATTTTACAGGTAATTTTGTAATTATTTTAACTATTTTAGCTATTAAATAGTTCTTAACTATTTAATAGCTATTGTACCTGGTTAAAATAAATACAAAGTTACCTGTAAAATAAATATAAATCCTAAAATAGCTATAATATAATTATAATTTATATTGTAGCTATATTAGGGTTTATTTTACAGGTAATATTTAGCTTTAAATAGGAATAATTTATTTAATAATAGTTAATTTATTTCGTTAGATTTAAATTATATTTAATTTAGGGGGGTGTTAGGGTTAGGGTTAGAATTAGCTTTAGGGGTTAATACATTTATTAGAATAGCGTTGAGCTCCAGTCGGCAGATTAGGGGTTAATGTTTGAAGTTAGGTGTCGGCGATGTTAGGGAGGGCAGATTAGGGGTTAATACTATTTATTATAGGGTTATTGAGGCGGGAGTGAGGCGGATTAGGGGTTAATAACTTTATTATAATAGCGGCGCGGTCCGGTCGGCAGATTAGGGGTTAATAAGTGTAGGCAGGTGGAGGCAACGTTGTGGGGGGCAGATTAGGGGTTAATTAATATAATATAGGGGTCGGCGGTGTTAGGGGCAGCAGATTAGGGGTACATAGGGATAATGTAAGTAGCGGCGGTTTACGGAGTGGCAGATTAGGGGTTAAAAAAAATATGCAGGTGTCAGCGATAGCGGGGGCGGCAGATTAGGGGTTAATAAGTGTAAGATTAGGGGTGTTTACACTCGGGGTTCATGTTAGAGTGTTAGGTGCAGACGTAGGAAGTGTTTCCCCATAGAAAACAATGGGGCTGCGTTAGGAGCTGAACGCGGCTTTTTTGCAGGTGTTTTTTCAGCTCAAACTGCCCCATTGTTTTCTATGGGGGAATCGTGCACAAGCACGTTTTTTAAGCTGGCCGCGTCCGTAAGCACAGTTGGTATCTAGAGTTGCAGTGGCGTTAAATTATGCTCTACGCTCCCTTTTTGGAGCCTAACGCACTGAAAACCCAGCCATTCTGTGAACTCTAAATACCAGCGGTATTTAAAAGGTGCGGGAGAAAAAAAGCACGCGTAGCTAACGCACCCCTTTGGCCGCAGAACTCTAAGTCTAGGTGTGAGTTAATTGCCCAGTCATGGAATCATCCCACCAGGTTTCAGTTATACTAATAATATCATAGTCCTCTTCTAGTTCAACTAAGAGCTCCAGCTCCACCATTTTTCCTGTCATGCTTCTTGTATTTGCTGTCATACATTTAATTTTCATGTTCTTTCTGCTGCTACTTGGTGTGCTTCCTCCATCTTTCTAGTCTGACATTTCCTAAGTGTACCCTTCTGTCATCCCTTCCTTGAAATATTCTAGATGTGTCATATACACAGACTGATCTGTCTGTTCTTTTACATTTGGACTGACCCTCCCC
The DNA here is from genome assembly GCF_027579735.1 of Bombina bombina. NCBI lineage: Eukaryota > Metazoa > Chordata > Amphibia > Anura > Bombinatoridae > Bombina > Bombina bombina. Next base: position 530,250,974 of record NC_069504.1, on the reverse strand, counting down.
CTTTGCCTAGTCTAAAAGATTGTCTAAGAGTGCTACCATCCTCTCCCCAACACACCTGCGCCTATGTCATTCAGGTGCAATCCATCCTTACCGTACAAATTGTACCCAAGTGAAAAGTCAGCCCAGTGCTCTAAAAAGTAAAACAGCGGAGTATATCCTCAAAATACCGCCTTTGCTGATATGGAGTATGCTTCTAATCCACACCTCCTTCAGTGCTATTGATAACAACTCTGGATTCCACTATAATTGTGCTTTACAAGCGCTAGCTGGTCTAATGACCAGCAATTGTAATCGTGACCATTGCAGTTGTAGTGCTTAACGGTTGATTCTCAGTCATAAGTGTATACCATTGCACTAGGCGCCAAGCTACGCGCGTTTCACCCCTTAGGCTTAGGGCTTCTTCCGGCGGTACGTGGCGTTGATTGTGTGGACAGAGAACTCTGGGAAGAGCTAGGGGACGCTAGACTCGGTAAAAGGAGCTCAACCCTGCACGGCGACTAGCTAGTGATGAAATCGGGGGAGGCAGATACACTGCGCACGTTGCGGCCAAAGAATAACAGAATAATACCGAAAACTGGGGTGAGAAGTTGAGAGCCGGATCAGCAGCATTATGATCCACTGGTGCCTGCCAATTATCTAGTCGGAGCTGGTAAGTCCCTTAGTATACTTTTACAGTGGTTCAGTGAGCTTGATCTCTAGGAGGAACAATATTAGCTCTGAATACCCCCTCATTACCTTTATACACACACTGTGAGGAGGGACAGTGTTTGCCTTAAATCCCTGTGAATTATCAAAGAACATTTTACACCAGACTTTAGAAGATGCTATGAATAGCTTACATTCTATGGTTTGTCTATATGGAAACAACTACAAATAATTGGCAACTTTATGCTACTTTTTCTGATCTGCATAATAGAGACTTGCTAATTTTCTAAAATAAAGACATCCTAGCAAACTTCATGTTTGGGATGAGAATTAACATATTTTTTGATATTTAATGTTCTCTATACAGGGATCCCTGTTGTAGGCTCAGTTTATTATATTTTGTATGTGCCCTTATAAATGTATTATTATTTATGCTTAATATTTATTTGCAGTGAAATATTTTGGGAAGGAGGATTTCCTGCAATTGTATTTGGTTTGCTTAATATAGGGTTGCAGCAGGGCAAGCTTTACTTTGTTATTCTTTTGTGAATTTATCTATTTGATATAAACCTCCACGCACCAAGACACCCATAATTGATTTTTTATATGTGGTGTCTTGTCCATAGCGATCTATATCCCCATTACCTGGTGCTCTTTGAGATATATATATATATATATATATATATATATATATATATATATATATATATATATATATATATATATATATATATGTGTGTGTGTGTGTGTGTGTGTGTGTGGGTACATATTTATTTATACTGTATGTGCATATATGTATTTACAGACATATATATACACATATAAACACATAAATACAACTGTGTTTACTGTAAATATTTCACATAATGTTCTTCACATAGAGGAATATGGTCTTAGTATTTTTAAAAGGACACTCAAGTCAAAATTAAACTTTAATGATTCAGATAGAGCATGCTATTTTAAACGACTTTCCAATTCACTTTAATTAAAAAAATGTGCACAGTCTTTTTATATTTACACTTTTTGAGTCACCAGCTCCTACTGAGCATGTGCAAGAATGCACAAAATATACGTATTTGGATTTGTGATTGGCTGATAGCTGTTACATGATACAAGAGGAGAAATTTGAAATTTGTTATCATGCAAATCTACTGTATGTACTGGTCCTTTAAAAAGTTATTCCTAAATACCGCTTCATTTGTAATCTAGCCCTATATCTGTATATATTCATAAAGATATATAGGTATAGATATATATTTTACCAAAAAAAGACTTCCGGTAGGCAGTGCTCTAAAATACCCACTAACGTCTGAAGTTCTCTGCAATTTTCTTCTATGTGAAGAACATAGGAGTATAAAGTATTCCTAAAACCTTCCGGTTAAGTACAGTTGTTTTATGGAAGAAGAAATTACAGTGGTCGCAATATCAGAAGTCCTGAAGTTAGCGCGCCTCGGTTTTGCTCAAGCGCTAACTTTTTACTTTCAACTTGTAATTTGTAATAATGCTGCCGTGATAATTTTTTATTTTGAGAACAGTTAGCGAGCGAATAAAAAAATAAAAAAAATAGTGCTCCACTTGTAATCTGGCCCTAAGTTTACTATGATGATAAAAATGAAGTGGATTTCAGGTACAGCCTATTCATTTTGTAATGCCCAAGAAATACTAAGAAATGAGTGGGCTCTGCAAAAACACAACTGTGTACAAGTCCTATGTTAAACTTACTTCTAATGCAGTTCTCTACATTTTTATTAAATACATTTTAGTATTCATTCAGAGAAAACAAAAGTTGCAAAAAAGCAAAATGTTTAAAAAATGTGTTGATAAATTAGATAGATAGAGAGAAAAAGATAGATAGATAGAGAGATAGAGAGATAGATAGAGATATTTTTAGTGCACTTACCTATGGTTCCACCCATAGCCATTGCAGCAGACATCTGTGCCAGCAACTCTGGTGAAGGCTTTAAAGATCCTAAAGTAGCTGCCAAACCACCGGCCACACCGATCATGCCCAAAGCATTACCAAGTCGGGAAGTTCTTTGGCTGGATAACCCAGCCAGTGCCCCAACACAACAAAGGCCAGAACCCAGGTACATCATCTGAAAGCAATGTTATCATATTATTATCTCTATTACGTTTTTGTTTTTGAGTTTTAAATAAGCTTTATTAAGGAAAAATAAACTGCGATACAGAGTGTCATACCATAAAGTGATAACAGAAAAAATGTACAATTAGTTGCAGGTAGTACAATAACTAACAGTCGGTTATGCCACAAACGTGACCAAGTGATGGATGGTATGCATTCAGTTTGGATAGGTATTCCTATCATACCTTTGATACTTATAAATAATAAAAATAAAAGGAAAGATATATCAACATAAATTAAACAGACAGGTTAAAATAAATTATCTAACAACCTATCAACCATTCCAGCTATTGCCATAGGGTCAGGTAAAAGAGGGGAAGAGTGTCGGGGTGGGGGGGGAGGAAAAAGGGGGGGGGGGGGAGGTCCATCCTGGGGCTATAGGGAGCTGTAAATTTCAGTCTATTTAATCCAAGTAACCTAGTGTGTGGGAGAGAGAGACCCAGTAGAACTGGATATTATGAAAAACTGATAGGGAGTTGTTTTTATAATATGAGTATTTCTCAATTTCAAGGAGTTCAGATGTGTTGTGTAGCCACTCCTGCACAGTCGGCACCTTTGAAGATTTCCCACTTACGAGCGATGAGCAGGCCTGGCACTGTTTAGGCAATATTGGAGGAGTTTCCATCTAAATTTACACCCCTTATTCGGTTATAACTAAATAAAGCCTGTGAGAGGGGATGTAGGTAGAATTGGTCACTTAGAATGAGTTTCAAGTGTTCTGTTATGTCATTCCAGAAAGGGAGTAACTTAGGGCAATGCCACCATATATGGGCCATCGTGCCGGGGGACCCACAACCCCTCCAGCAAGTCGCGTTAGTATTCGGGTAAATTCGTTTGAGCCTATCTGGGGTGAGGTACCAACGGTACAGGATTTTGTGGTTCATTTCTAAAATCCTGGGGGAGGATGAGGATTTGGAGGATTGATGAAATATATTTTCCCATTGTTCATTAGAGACAGGGAGGCCAAGGTCCTCCTGCCAGAGGGTAACATAGGATGAGGGGGCAAATTAAGGGTAGAATTCAATAACTTTTTAGTAATCGATAGGGCCCCCCTGGGTACTATCCCCTCATGACAAAATCTCTCGAAATGAGAGAGTTCTCTCAGAAGGTCCCTCCTATGAGGTGAGGAGCTCAACAAATGAGACAGCTGCGCATGCTTTAACCAGTGAGAGAAAACCCCCCCTTTAGTGTCTTTTAATTGGGATCTGTGTTTCAGTGTTCCCCTTGTCAGTCAGGCATGTGAATGGGATTGTCTGGTCAATATCTATTTGGCCCGCGTTCCGTGGGCAATATCCCCCACTGAGCTCCGCATTTATTGGTACCGGGGTCAATGGTGAGACATAAGCTAGATATTCCCCTTATTTTTAGTCCTACATCTGAGTCCCATGTCCGAAAGATATGCGAGTATGTCAGTGATTGTCCTGGCAATTGGGGGTCTGCAGTTGTGTTTGATCCAACAGAGCGGACCAATAGAGACAGTGTCTAGTAAGTGTGAGTCGATAGAGGCCCAGGTCTTTGTAGAGGAGCGGTCATGCCACTCCCACACCCTCTGTTAAAAACAATTGCTTTGTAATTTGGGAAATAAAAGGGACCCCCATGCCCCCTTCTCCCACAGGCTTAAATAGGATCTTTTGCTAATGCGGGGCTTATTGCTCCCCCAAATAAAAGAGTTTATTGTCAATTGCAGGTTGAGTTAGTATGATTCAGGTAGATGTATTGGGGGCTGCTTGGAGGACAATATAAGATCTGGAGGAGGGTGGTCATCTTGACCGATTGGATCCTACGCACCAGGATATTGGTTTGTTTTGCCATGTGTGTCAAAGTCTTTCCTAATCTTCTTTAGAAGAGGTAGATAATTTATGTTTGAATATTTTATTCTACAGATGGAGTTAGGTAGATCCCTTAGATATTTAATTTTGTCGTGTGTAGGAGTCTATATTGGCAAAGGGTCAGAAGGGTCTCAAATTCTCTCTTCGCATGTTGAGGTTAAGGATTTCCAATTTCTGGGTGTTTATTAAAAAGTTTGCAGTGCTTACCAAAAGCCTCAAACTCCTCTAGTAAATGGGACAGGGATTCAGGCTGGCTGGTGGAGTAGAGTGAGTTTATAAGTATTGGTGCCTAATTGTATGCCTGTTATTTAGGGTTGTCCTAATATGGGACGCCTAAAACTTCTATAGAGATGGCAAATAGGAGAGGAGACAGGGGACACCCCTGTCTCGTACCATTTTGTATATTAAAGCAATCTGATAACGTTCCGTTCACTCTAACCTTAGCCAAGGGGAGAGTATATAAAGCTAAGGATTCTTTGGATCATGACAGGGCCGAAGCCAAAAACCCACAAGACTATGCTTCAGAAACTTCCAATCCAGCCAGGTCGAACGCTTTTTTCAGCGTCTGTGGAGATTAAAATAGAGGGGGAAAATCCGACCGCTGGACTTGTTCAATCAGCTGCAAGACTCTGATGGTATTGTCTCGGGCCTCTCTTTTCTGGTATAAAACACTGACTGGTCAGCGTGGATAATTTGTGGGAGTATTTGATTAATTCTAGTGGCGAGGACCTTGGCGTAGATTTTTCAGGTCAGAATTTCAGTAAGGATATTGGTCTGTAGTTACTAACTGCTGTAGGGTCTTTACCGGGGCTTATCTCTATTACGTTTTAGTGGTCAGGGTGTTGCATTTGCATCCTTACTTATTATTGATTATATTTAAAGGATAAATTGGTGCAATGATTTGATTGTTCCCTTAGGATATGAATACTTGGACCTAGTGGGCTTTTCCATAAATGTCTAATATTGTTTATAAATTGTCACCTCAATAGACAGGAATCTAAGAGGTTATCTGTATTAAGGAAAGTGTAATTCTGAAAATGTTAATATATTTTAGTGACTTTCCAATTTAATATATTTTTAGTGACTTCCCAATTTGTTTAATAAGTATGCCCATATAGTAATCAATAAATATTTTGCAAACATTATAGGTGTCTATATATGTATACTGTATATATATATATATATATATATACTATATATTATATTATACTATATATATGAACATGGATTTTATCTTGCAAAACATGCTAACCTGTTCAATACTATATCCCACTGGCCAAAGAGGCTCCATAAACCACCAGCAAAACACTGCTCCAGGCAGAATATAGAGGGTAATTGTATTCTGGAGGATCTGTAGGTCTCTTGAACATATCCAGCATTCTTTGAGTAATTAGGAAACCACTAGGATAAAAAGGAAGCAAAATATGATTGAAAAAGGAAATGTATGCTTACTGATAAATTGATTTCTTCTATGATACGACGAGTCCCACGGATTCATCCTTTACTTGTAGGGGATATTATCCTCCTGCTAACAGGAAGTTGCAAAGGAGCACCACAGCAGAGCTGTCTATTAGGCTCCCTCCCTTGACTCCCCACCCAGTCATTCAAACCGAAGGTTAGAAGAAAAAGGAGAGAAACTAAAAGGTGCGGAGGTTGACTGAAGTTTTTAAACCAAAAATATAATCTGTCTTAAATTGACAGGGTGAGCCATGGACTCGTCGTATCATAGAAGAAATCAATTTATCAGGTAAGCATAAATTTACTTTTCTTCTATAAGATACGATGAGGTCACGGATTCATCTTTTACTTGTGGGATACAATACAAAAGCTACAGGACACGGATTGAAAGGGAGGGACAAGACAGATACCTAAACAGAGGCACACCTGCTGAAGAGAGTTTTCTCCCAAAAATAGCCTCCCGATGAAGCAAAAGTATCAAATTTGGAAAATTTGGAAAAGGTATGAAGGGGAAGACCAGTCGCAGCCCTTACAAATCTGTTCAACAGAAGCATAATTTTTTAAAAGCCCATGTGAAGCCACCGCTCTAGTAGGAATGAGCTGTATTTATTTCAGGAGGCTGTTGTCCAGCAGTCTCGTATTGCCAAACGGATGATGCTTTTCAGCAAAAAGAAAGAGAAGGTAGCTGTAGCTTTTTGACCTCTACGCTTTCCAGAAGAGGACAACAAACAGAGAAGATGTTTGACGGAAATCTTTGGTCGCTTGCAAGTAAAACTTCAAGGGCACAAACCACGTCCAAATTATGTAACAGACGCTCCTTCTTAGAAGAAGGGTTAGGACACAGAGAGAAGGAACAACAATTTCCTGATTAACTATTCTTATTTGAAAACACCTTAGGAAGGAATCCAGGTTTAGTACGCAAAACCACCTTATCAAAATGGAATATAAGATAGGCGAGTCACAGATAGCTCAGAAAACTCTTCAAGCAGAAGAGATAGCTACTAAAAACAAAACTTTCCAAGATAGAAGTTTAATATCGTATGGAATGTATGGGTTCAAAACGGAACCCCTTGAAGAACATTTAAACTAAAACTTCAACGTCCATGGCGGAGCAACAGGTCTTAAAACACAGGCTTAATTCTAACCAAAGCCCTGACAAAACGGACTGAACGTCTGGGACATCTGCCAGACGCTTGTGTAGTGTAGTAAGATTGACAAAGCAGAAATCTGTCCCCTTTAAGGAACTAGCTGATAACCCCTTCCTCCAATCCTTCTTGGAGAAAGGACAAAATCTAGGAATCCTGATCTTACTCCTGAGTAGCCTTCTTGGATTCGTACCCCAATTAAGATATTTACGCATATCTTATGATAAATTTTCCCTAGTGACAGGCTTTCGCGCCTGAATCAAGGTATCAATGACCGACTCAGAGAATCCCCCGCTTAGATAAAATCAAGCGTTCAATCACCAGGTAGTCAGCCGCAGAGAAACCAGATTTGGATGTTGGAACGGACCCTGAATGAGAAGGTCCTGTCTCAGTGGCAGTTTCCACGGTGGCAGAAATGACATTTCCACCAGGTCTGCATACTAAGTCCTGCGTGGCCACGCAGGCGCTATCAAGATTACCGAAGCCCTCTCCTGTTTGATTCTGGCAATCAGACGAAGTAGGAGGGGAAAAGAAGGAAACACATAAGCCAGGTTGAATGGACCACAGTACTGCTTGATCATCTATCAGTACTGCTTGAGGATCCCTTGATCTGGACCCGTAAAAAGGAAGTTTGGCATTCTGACGAGATGCCATCAGATCCAACTCTAGTGTGGCCCCATTGATGAATCAATTGTGCAAACACCTCCGGATGGTTCTCACCCAGTCCCCCGGATGAAAAGTCTGACGACTTAGAAAATCCGCTTCCCAGTTCTATACTCCTGGGATATAGATTGCTGATAGATGGCAAGAGTGAGTCTCTGCCCATCAAATTATTTTGGAAACCTCTATCATTGCTAGAGAACTCTTTGTTCCCCCTTGATGATTGATATATGCTACAGTCGTGATATTGTCCGACTGGAATCATATGAAGTGTGTTGAATATCGCCCTCAGTTCTAGAATATTTATTGGAAGTAGGGACTCCTCCTGAGTCCACACACCCTGAGCCTTCAGGGAATTCCAGACTGCACCCCAGCCCAAGAGGCTGGCATCCGTCGTCACTATGACCCATGCTGGCCTGCGGAAGCACATTCCCTGGGACAGATGATCCTGTGACAACCACCAAAGAAGAGAGTCTCTGGTCTCTATATCCAGATTATCCGCGGACATAAATCCGCATAATCCCCCATTCCACTGTCTGAGCTATGCACAGTTGCAGTGGTCTGAGATGCAAGCAAGCAAACGGAACTATGTCCATTGCTGCTACCATTAATCCAATTACCTCCATACACTGAGCCACTGACGGCAGAGGAATGGAATGAAAAGCTCAGCAAGTGGTTAAGATCTTTGGTTTTCTGACCTCCGTCAGAAAAAATGTCATGTCTACCGAGTCTATCAGAGTTCCTAGGAATGGATCTCTTGTCACAGGAACAAGTGAACTCTTTTTTATGTTCACCTTCCACCCCGTGAGATCCTTAGAAAAGCCAACATGATGTCCGTGTGAGATTTGGCTAGATGGTAAGTTGACGCCTGAATCAAAATATCGTCCAGAAAGGGTGCCACTGCTATGCCCCGTGGCCTTAGAACCGCCAGAAGGGACCCTAGCACTTTTGTGAAGATTCTGGGAGCTGTGGCCAACCCGAAAGGAAGGGCCACAAACTGGTAATGTTTGTCCAGGAAGGCGAACCTGAGGAACTGGTGAAGATCTTTGTGGATAGAAATGTGAAAGATACGCATACTTCAAATCCACGGTGGTTCATAAATTGACCCTCCTGGATCATTGGTAAAATTGTCTGAATGGTCTCCATCTTGAAGGATGGGACTCTGAGAAATTTGTTTAGTTTTGAGATCTAAAATCGGTCTGAAGGTTCCCTCTTTTTTGGGAACCACGAACAGATTGGAGTAAAACCCCTGCCCCTGTTCTACTTTTGGAACTGGGCAGATTACACCCATGGTATATAGGTCTTCTACACAGCATAAGAACGCCTCTCTTTTTGTCTGGTTTACAGACAAACGTGAAAGATGAAATCTCCCCCTTGGGAGAGAATCTTTGAATTCTAGACGATACCCCTGGTCACGATTTCTAATGCCCAGGAATCCTGAATGTCTCTTGCCCAAGCCTGAGCGAAGAGAGAAAGTCTGCCCCCTACTAAATCCGGTCCTGGATCGGGGGCTGCCCCTTCATGCTGTCTTGGTAAACAGCAGCGGGCCTTCTTGGACTGTTTACCTTTATTCCAGGTCTGGTTAGGTCCCCAGACTGACTTGGATTGAGCAAAATTCTCCTCCTGCTTTGCAGCAGAGGAGGAAGTAGAGGGTCCACCTTTAAAGTTTCGAAAGGAACGAAAATTATTTTGTTTGGCCCTCATTTTTCCAAATCAGAACACTGTGAGGGAACATCGGAGATGGCCAATAAAGCATCAGAGGGCTCAGTATTTACTCTAATACCGGACCTACTGCGCTTACCCTGTAAACCAGGCAGTTTAGATAATACCTCTGTAAGGGTAGTAGACATAACTGCAGCCATATCTTGCAGGGTGAAAAGAATTAGACGCAATAGAAAATACTTGGCATTGCTTGGGCGGCGTTAAAGGTTGCGACACTTGGGGAGAAGTAGATGGCATAACCTGATTCTCTTCTGACTGAGAATCATCCTGAGACATACTTTTATCTGCTAAAATATGTTCTTTGCAATGTAAGGCCCTTTCCAGTACATGAGGGACACATATTTAAGTGAGGGGTTCCACAATGGCTTTCTATACACATGGAACATTGGCTTTCCTCAATGTCAGACATGTTGAAACAGTTAATGACAACAAACAGACTTAAAAACACTTTATTTTGTTGAAAAAATATCAATCTGAAAAAACGGTACTGCGCCTTTAAGAGAAAAAAAAGCATAACAATTTTTCCAAAACTGCTTTAAAACGATAAAATTATCACAATTTTATGCTAAATGCATCCCAACTTATCAGCTAAGTTTGCCCCCACAAGGAAAGGAATACTTAACCCGTACCAAAAAAGTAACATTTTATCACCTCTTTCACTTTACCCTTCCTATTACTTAGAGTAGGCAAAGAGAATGACTGGGGGGTGGAGTCAAGGGAGGGAGCTATATAGACAGCTCTGCTGTGGTGCTCTTTGCCACTTCCTGTTAGCAGGAGGATTAATATCCCACAAGTAAAGGATGAATCCGTGGACTCGTCGTATCTTATAGAAGAAAATATATTTAACTTTAAAAAAGAATGTGTTGAAAATACCAAAAATAAAGAAAAGGAAAGACCACATTACAATTTAAAGGGAAAATGATAAATTAAACAGTTTGCAGATTTAATAACTGCATCAGATGCTTTAAAATTCTATAGATAACGCAGCAGTGCAGCCAGTATGGCTAGTCGAATACTTGGTTGCACTGGAAGAGGTATTAGCAACAGAAATAGCAAGGTTCTTATGCCACTTTACAGATCACTAGTTGTGCCTCATCTGGAATACTGTGTACAGTGCGAGAGATCATATATCAAGAAGGATATAAATAAACTAGAAACTGTCCAAAGGAGGGCTACTATTATTATTATTATAATCATTTATTTGTATAGCAACGCCAAATTCCGTAGCGCTGGGTACAATGATAGGGGTATACAATGACAAAGATTTGTGATAAAATACAAAACATAACAAGACTAAACAAATCTAGCACAGGAGGAAGAGGGCCCTGCTCCGGAGAGCTCACAGTCTATAGGTTTAGGGTGCAGAAACATAAGGTTGGGGTAGCTCGTTACATTGGTTGTATTTGCAGCAATGATTCAGGCAGGGTTTTCAAGGATCGTCTGAAGCTATACAAGGTTGGAGACAGTCTAATGGAGCGGGGTAGAGAGTTCCAGAGGACAGGAGCAGCACGTGCGAAGTCTTGGAGACGGGAGTGGGATGTAGAGATAACAGGAGTGTAGAGACGTAGGTCAGAGGTTGATCGAAGAGGACGGGATGGGGAATATTTCACGATGAGAGAGGAAATATAGTTGGGAGTTAGACTGTTGAGTGCTTTGTAGGTTAGGGCTAATACTTTAAATTGTATTCTGGAGTGTACGGGGAGCCAGTGTAGAGACTGGCAGAGCGGAGTAGCTGATGTAGATTGTCGACTTAGGTGGATGAGTCTAGCAAAACCATTCATAATAGATTGGAGGGAGGAGAGGCGGTGTTTTGGAAGGCCATTTAGGAGTAGATTGCAATAATCAATGCGTGACAGGATGAGGGAATGAATAAGTATTTTTGTAGTTTTTTGAGTAAGGAAGGGATGAATTCTGGAAATGTTGCGTAGGTATGAACGGTAGGATTTGGTAAGCGTTTGTATATGTGGGTTGAATGTGAGTTCTGAGTCTAGTGTAACCCCAAGGCAGGGGACCTGGGGTGAGGTGTTGAGAATAGAGTCTCCAACCATCAGAGAAATGTCAGGTGTCGGATGTCTCGAAGAGGGGGGATAAGAAGCAGCTCAGTTTTGTTCAGATTGAGTTGGAGGTAGTGTGAAGACTCCAAGAGAAAATTGCAGAGAGGCAGTCAGAAGTCTGGTTGAGTAAAGAGGGAGAGATATCAGGAGAGGAAAGATAGATTTGGGTATCATCAGCATATAGTTGGTACTGGAATCCAAAGGAGGCTATAAGTTTTCCAAGGCAGGGTGTATAAAGAGAGAAAAGCAAGGGGCCCAAGACAGAGCCTTGCTGTACTCCAACTGAGAGAGAGACATAGGATCACAAGATATGTTGTTAAAGGAAACGGAAAACGAGCGGTTTGAAAGATATAATGCAATCCAGGAGAGGGCTGTGTCTCGGATGCCAAATGAATGTAGTATTTTTAGGAGGAGAGGATGGTCAACTGTGTCAAAAGCTGCGGACAGGTCAAGAAGAATTAGTAAGGAGTAATGGCCTTTTGCTTTAGCTGATAACAGGTCATTTGTTACTTTAACAAAGTGGTTTCTGTTGAGTGTTTAGGGCGGAGAACCAGATTGTAGTGGATCAAGTAAGGAGTTAGTTGTGAGAAATTGAGTTAGCCGATTATAGACTAGTCGTTCCAATAATTTTGAAGCAAAGGGAAGTAAGGAGACCGGTCAAGCGAGGGCTTTTTTAGGATTGGTATGATTGACGCATGCTTGAATGTGTAAGGAAATGTGCCAGCAGTGAGAGATTGGTTGAAGAGATGAGTTAGGGTGGGGGTTAGTGAAGCAGAGAGAGAGGCAATAAGTCGTGAAGGAATAGGGTCAAGCGGGCAGGTTGTGAGATGAGCCAAGCATAGGAGTGCAGAGACTTCTTCCTCTGTTACAGGAGGGAAGTAGCATAGATTTTTGTTAATAGAAGGGGTGGGTAGGATCGCTTGGTTTGCGGGGTGCGAGGTGCAGATCTCTTTTCTAATAGTGTCAATTTTATTTTTGAAGTGATCATCAATAATTTGAGCAGTGAGGTTGGTAGTGGGCGGGGGGCAGACGGACGTAGAAGGGAGTTAAAGGTTGAGAACAGTTTTCTGGGGTTGGGTGCGTGAGATGACATAAGGGAGGAGAAATAGACTTGTTTGGCCAGGCTGAGCACAGAGTTGTAGGACTTAAGGGTGAATTTATAATGTTGGAAATCAGCAAAGGTGTGTGATTTCCTCCACTGCCGTTCAGCAGCCTGTGAGCATCGCTGGAGATATCTGGTCTGTTTAGCTACTAAAATGGTTCATAGTCTTAAATATAAAATGTACAAAGAATGACTCCATTATCTAATTTTGTATAGTTTAGAGGTTAGAAGGGAAAGAGGTGACATGATAGAAACTTTCAAATATATGAAGGGACTTAATAAAGTGAAAGCGGAAAGCATTTTCCACATAAAAAGCAATACCAAAACAAGGGGGTCACAATCTTAAGTTAGATGGTAGCAGATTCAGGCGAAATGCGAGGAAAGCAACAATATCTCATGCCATTTAGGCAATATTTATATGTGAAAAGAAACCCAAAGAAGATGGCAGAAAAGATTGTGACTTACTGGTGATTTAGAAATGGTAACTTCTAATAATTTTATCTAAAAAAAATTAATGGAAAAGTCTGGATTTCTGAATAATTCTTGAATTAGGAATTTGGGGATTTTTACCTGTAAATATTATTAATCAAATTTATTTCTTCACTTTAGTTGGTATTAGGACATTAATTGCATAAGTTTTGATATCTGGCTCAGTTGTTTGAAACAATTTGAATCTTAATGTACATAATCAATCTCTTTGTGACTATGCACTTTCTTATATATTGTTTATCTCAGCTAGATGAGAAAGCAGGCTATTAAAATGTTATTATTTTGTAATATTCCCTAAGTGGCTGAAAGAAAAGATTACTCGTTTTTAATTATTTAACTTTCAGTCTTCCAAAAGCAACACATACTTATATTCCTATTATAATGTTGCATGTGTTAATTAAATTATTAATTGGAACCATGAAAGGAAATTAACTAATTATAGAGTATGACCCTTTGAATAGAGAAAGAAGTCTTTTTGTCAACAGGTTGTATTACACATTTTTGCCTTATTTTACTGAGCTGATAATTTTTCCTAATATAAACTAGTTTGGGAATATAATAATACATGAAAAAAATATTATTCTATGAGTAAAATAGTGGTTTCCAGGTACCACTGCAAATTTGGAATAATCTCTCAAATATCCCATCAGTAAAATATGCTGAGAACATAACATACTGTTTTGATTTACTGCAAAATACTTTAGTTGTCTCAGAGGTGAAGCTAAATCCGTTTAGCGTGCATACTGTGATATTTTCCTTTATCTATTACAAATGATTTAAATGTTGAAAAGTGAAATTTATAGTTTTACGTATGTATGTCATGCTTGCAATTTAAACATTTCCATTAAGTTAGACACAATGAACACATTTGTGCATAACACCTTTCCATCTGATAATAACAGTAACTAGTAGCAACAGAATAAAGTTAGACAAGCGTGTTCTTTCTAAAATAAAATGTCTAAATGTAACAGATTTTAAAGGAATATAAATGAAAAAATAAAGATATATTATAGTCTACTAAGATTTTAACATTGAATATGTTTAACTACTGTAAAAACAACAAGAAGAAAGTATAAAAAGGTAGAAACAATGTTTAACCTGCTATGTTTACAGAGGATACAAATGCCGCCAGGCAAGGCCAGGGTTTCAGGAAAACTAGATGGGAGGTAAGATCCACCCATTAATACCAAACCTCCAACAGCAGTAAGGCCTGCAGGAAAAAAAAAGAAGAAATTATTACCTATGTCCACATTACGAATATAATATATATATATATATATATATATATATATATATATATATATATATATATATATATATATAGTAAACCCAGCAGGATGCACTCCCATATAACTAGTCCAGCACCGGCCATGGTGCTATACAGTCAATTCATATACCAAAGCAAAAATAAGCACTCAGTGGTCTTTTGAGAATAAAATTTAGCATTTACTATAATCCCATAAAAAGCATCATGTCTTTTGGAACCTCACTGGCTCCTTTGTCAAATGCAATACAAAATATTACCTAACACAGCATTCCTATACATCCCCTTATATACATACCAGAAGTGGAAGACAATTCTATACACCTCAACATCATAAACACCCTATGCGCCATGTGCGCATGGGTCAAGGATAAGCGGCGCAACTGCAGAAATCAGCTGTATTTTGACAGCTGTCAACTCGCATGTGTCTTTCAGCACAACAGAACAAACCGCAGTAGTGATGTGTGTGTTTACTCAAGAGGAAAGAAACATTTGCCCCTCCTTGAGCAATTAACGTTGCGGTGTAATTAACAATTAATACAAATATATATACATATATATATATATGCACAGTGAAAAGTGCATTTTTAGTTATGAGTGTCCACAATTTGTATGCTATATTTATGTGGACACAAAGTACTCCTGTGAAATTCAAACTTTGTCATCTTTTGATCCCCCTATCACAGACCACTCTTATTAAAAGTTTTACTAACCTTTGATATCAAAGGTTGTAATTTTGTTTACAACCTTTAATATGACACATAAATCTATAAGTTGGGCCATGAGGAATCCGTTGGGAATTATTGAAATGGGACAGAAGTCTCCCATTCCAACAGATGCAACCTAATCGGGCACCTAATCTGAGAGATATATTGGTTGGCACAGACCCCACTAAGTGTTATCAGAAAACATGCTGGTTGAAACCCACGAAAATGGGATATTGTTAAGTGCGGAGATTGCACTACTTGCTACAGCATGTTGAGTTGGTCTTCGTTTCAACATCCACATTTTAATAAGAGATACAAAATCAATCACAAATTAACCTGTACTAGTGACCATGTCATATACCTGTCCTTGCTCCCTGGTGTATGTCGGGAAAATGACAACTACGTTCTGGGAACGTATGGCTAATCATAGTTTTGCCCATTAAGGGAAGCTATAAAAAATGGGGATTCAGAACAGCCAGTAGCCCGCCCCATTTTGTACAACACAAACACACCTGTCAAGCCTTAGGATGATGGTAATCGATCATATACCACCTCTATGGAGGGGAGGCGATAAGGCAGAGACGTTGCTACGTATGGAGTCGAAGTGGGATTTATCTACTGGACACAGTGGCACCTAGGTGTCTAAACACCTATCTTGGACTTTGGCCCCTTTTTTTTGCAAAAAAATATGTTTTGTCATTACAGGATTGAGTGACTTTAGTGTCCATACATAAACATAACATAGCATACAAATTGTGGAACACTCATAACTAAAAAATGCACTTTTCACTGTACATACAGTATATATATATATATATATATATATATATAATATATATATATATACATATATATTAACACACAGAAGAGCACTCTCACTTCAAAGTCAAATTGCCAGGGTGCTAGTGGACAATGAATAAAGGTAACAAAAACTTGCACTCGCTGGTCTTTTTTCCCAAAAACACACACTTTACTGTAAAGTGTGTATTTTTTGAGAAAAAAAGACCAGCGAGTGCAAGTTTTTGTTACCTATATACATATTATATATATTAATTTTTTATTTATTTATTTTGCATTCGCATAATACTTTGTTGGATTCCATTCCTACCATACTCCAGCAGTCACCCAAAAGAATGTTCTAGGATGTAATAGTATAGGGTATTCCATGATGAGATAGTTTTTAATAGATTATATTTGTATAATATTTTTTATTAATTGTTTATTACACCGTAACGTTAAAGACTCAAGGAGGGGCAAATTTTTTCTTTCCCTATTGCCAGTAAACCACACACATCAATACTGTGGATGGTTCAATTGTGCTAAGTATGGCTGAAAGACACATGCGAGTTGACAGCTGTCAAATACAGCTGATTTTTGCAGTTGCGTAGCAGGTGTAACTGGCACTTTCTGATGACGTCACTTGCACGTCGCCTATACTTGACCCATGCGCACATGGTGCATAGGGCGTTCATGATGTTCAG
Organism: Bombina bombina; assembly: GCF_027579735.1. Lineage (NCBI taxonomy): Eukaryota > Metazoa > Chordata > Amphibia > Anura > Bombinatoridae > Bombina > Bombina bombina. Next base: position 530,234,275 of record NC_069504.1, on the reverse strand, counting down.
GTGTATGGAATTGCCTTCCACTTCTGGTATGTATATAAGGGGAATGTATAGGAATGCTGTGTTAGGTAAGATTTTGTACTGCATTTGACAAAGGAGCCAGTGAGGTTTCGAAACGTTAATGTGCTTTTTATGGGATTATATGAAATGCTAAATTTTCTTCTCAAAAGACCACTGAGTGCTTATTTTTTGCTTTGGTACTATAATATAAATATATATATATATATATATATATATATACAGTATCTCACAAAGTGAGTACACCCTCACATTTGTGTAAATATTTTATATATCTTTTCATGTGACAACACTGAAGAAATGACACTTTACTACAATGTAAAGTAGTGAGTGTACAGCCTGTATAAAGTGTAAATTTGCTGCCCCTCAAAATAACTCAACACACAGCCATTAATGTCTAAACCGTTGGCAACAAAAGTGAGTACACCACTAACTGGAAATGTTTAAATTGGGCCCAATTAGCCATTTTCTCCCCTGGTGTCATGTGACTCGTTAGTGTTACAGATCTCAGGTGGTGAATGTTATCGCTCTCACACTCTCTCAGATACTGTATATGTAAGAAGAAATTATTACCTACGTCCACGTTATGAATATATATAAATAAATATATATATATATATATATATACAAAATACAGTGTATATATTCTTGTATATATTTTTATTGTTTATTTGAGGGATTTTTTATAGAAGATTGACACCCCTTGCAGGACAAAAAATACTAGCTATACTATCATAAATAGTAAATCATAAATGAGAATTAGTATTATTGATTGAAAATTACCAATATGCTTTGCTTCAAATACAGTATAAAATCATAGCCACATATCTCACATTTGTGTTTTTTTATTCTATAGAACCTACAGCGACCTAATTTTAAAAAATATCCATAAATTATAATAGCTCTAGGTCACAATAATAATAATAATATTTTGTGAAATATTCCTCTATCTTTTTTTTTTTTTTTACATTAGCCATGTGCATTTTATACAAAGGTATTCCCAGGGCCTTTATTCATAGGGAATTACTGGGACAAAAATAACATATGCATTAGGTGATTTTATCATTGCACAAATGCTTATCTATAAATATCTGCAAGATTACAGGAATATGAAACCCATTTTTTTTTCTTTAATAATTCAGATAGAGCAGGAATTTTAAGCAACTTTCTAATTTACTCTTATATCATTTTTTTTTCATTCTCTTGGTATCTTTATTTGAAAAGCAGGAATGTAAGCTTAGGAGCTGGCCCATTTTTAGTTCAGCACCTGGGTAGCGCTTGCTGATGGGTGGCTAAATTATTTTTCAATAAATATACCAAGAGAACGAAGAACAATTTATAATAGGATTCAATTAGAAAGTTGATTAAAATTACAATGCTCAATCTGAATCATGAAAGAATAAAATTGGGTTTCAAATCCCTTTAATGTCCTGCAGAAGACATGGACATGACTGATTTCTATGATGAGGAGAGGCTACGTATTGTGGCCCATGAGTATAACCAATGAACATATCTAGAGGCAATAATTTGTGCAATCATAAAATACGGTATCACATCTGATTATTTTTCTTTTTGCACATTTATGTTCCTTTAAGAAAACATGGTGGATGCTAGAATTGGGACCTCTCCTGATATATTTCCAGTTTAATAGATGGATAAATACACACTTACATACAAAATGATATGATACCTACCTGAGATTGCATTTGTAACAGACATGAGGGGAGAGTGTAGGGCAGGTGTAACACCCCACACAGTGTGGTATCCAACTATTCCTGCAAGGCCAAAAGTAGTGACCATTCTGAGTGAAGGCTGCATCTGGAGATACAATGCCCAATCCTAACACACTAGCCAAACCTGCAAGAATCAAAGAATCAATGGAATTGGGAATCCAGAATCACTATTTCAGAATAGGTTATATAGAGTAAACACAAATAAAAACGTTTTTCCTGCAAATAGAAAGAAACAATTATTAGACAATCTGAAATATTATTGGACTAAGGAAACTGTGGAAAATAAGTTCCAACTGTAGGATAAATAAATATGTTAATGATAATAATAAGTAGAAGAATAAACAAGAGGATATAATAGGTTAAACCACAATAACAGCATTGCAGTTTAATTATTTTTTTTTGTGCTGGTGTTGGGTTCTGCTGTGTTAAAAAATAGCCTGCAAGAAGTTCTCTATTGAATCCCATTGCTTTCTATGCCAATCAATTTGTACAAGAAGGGTCCCATATAAAGTTGTTGACTCTAAATCACTGTGAAGAAGGACATTGGGATTTGTTTCTCTATGATGTATAGAGAATGTGGATCCCCTTCTCACTGAGTGAGTTACAGCTGAACTTTATTGAAAAGGAAGAGTTTATCAAAATGGTCTGGTTATGTCATTCAGAAGAATATGTTGCATTGTATTCCAAAGATGGACTGTTCTTTCTGATGGGATCTAATTGGTAAAAGTGAGCTAAAAAGATAATAAACAGAGTGAGTAAGCTATTAAGCAGTGTTCAGGTATGAATAATTGTTAATTTTGTATTTCAACTGAAAATATCCCTTGACATTATTCCCATTTATTTTAAATAATGTGTGTCCTTTGTCTATTCCAATTTACTTCTATTATCAAATTTGCTATTTAATATTGTTTGTTAAAAAAATACCTGCCCCTCGGACAAGGGCCGAATTGCCCGACTTGTCACTCCGCCTCTGCCTAGGTAGGTGTCTCGAGCAGGAGCACTATATGGCAGAAAATAGTGCTGCCATCTAGTGTTCTTACAAATGGATAACATTCTTGCAAAACTGCTGCCATATAGTGCTCAAGACACGTGCACGCTACTGAGCTTAAAGGGACATTCTAGTCAAAATTAAACGTTCATGACCCTCAGATAGGGCATGCAATTTTAAACAAACTTTCCAATTTACTTTTATCTCAAGTTTGCTTTGTTCTCTCAGTAGGCTCTAGGCCCTTGAAGTCCATCTCTTATCTCGTTGTATTTTAACTGTTTTTCACAGCTAGACAGCTCTAGTTTATGTGTGCCATATAGATAACATTGTACTCACTCCCATGGAGTTATTTATGAGTGAGCACTGATTGGCTAAATGCAAACTGTCAAAAGAACTGAGATAAGGGGGACTGTCAGAAGAGGCTTAGATACAATGTAATCACATGAGGTTATAAATATAACTAGGTTGGCTATGCCAAAACTGGGGGAAAGGGTAATAACGGGATTATCGATCTGTTTAACCAATAAAAACTCTGGAGTAGTGTTCCTTTAAGTCCTTGTTTTTCAACAAAAAGATACCCAAAAAGAACAAAGAAAATGTGATATTATAAGTAAATTAGAAAGTTATTTAAAATTGCACGTGCTCTATCTGAATCATTAAAGAACAATTTTGGGTTTCATATCCCTTTTTAATACTATCCAATTTTTTTTTTAAATCTATAGCAGTGTAATCTCTCACTGCTGCTATTCAGCTGACAGGCTTTGATTGCATATTGAACTTATGCCCTTGAGATGAATAGTTACAGTATGAGAGTGCGCTGCTATAGATTTGCAAAGGCATGAAAGGCAGTAGAAACCATCTAGGCCCTATTTGTCAAGCTAATTTCATATTTATGCCAAACCTGAAAATGTGTAGTTTTTTCTCAAAAAGTCCAGAACTTACTTCCATAAAAAAACATACAGTTTAGGTAAAATATTAAATAAATAGTAATGCTAACAATCTTTAGTCATTATAACTAAATCTCTCTCCATTAGGAAATTAACCTTCATATGTATCAGTATGGGCTAACGCTATCAACCAGTTGCTTTCCTTAAATAGCATTACAAGGATAGTTTATAGGTAAACTCCATGCTTGAGTAATAATGCACTATATAGTGGTAGACTCTTAGAACATACAGCATATTAAGACTATAGATGGACCATCAGTACATTTAATATCCTCCTTAGTGACAACCAAGATCTATTGTTATTCTTAAAAATACAGAACATTTGAGTGTTACATTTAATCATATAAATGTTACTTTGATAATCAAATGTTGCTGTATATTCTTATTTTGATATATAAGTAGCCCCTTACACCAGGGCTCTGTTCCTGAAGAAACTGTTTTAAAAAAAAAAAATCTGTGGAAAATAAATGTCCATATATAATTTAAGCCAATTGGAAAATCTTTGAGTTATGTCCCAGGTCCCTCACAAAATTGACATAATAACATAATTTATGCTTACCTGATAAATTTATTTCTCTTGTAGTGTGTTCAGTCCACGGGTCATCCATTACTTATGGGATATATTCTCCTCCCCAACAGGAAGTTGCAAGAGGATCACCCAAGCAGAGCTGCTATATAGCTCCTCCCCTACATGTCATATCCAGTCATTCGACCGAAACAAGACGAGAAAGGAAAAAACTATAGGGTGCTAGTGGTGACTGGAGTTTTAATTAAAATTTAGACCTGCCTCAAAAAAGACAGGGCGGGCAGTGGACTGAACACACTACAAGAGAAATAAATTTATCAGGTAAGCATAAATTATGTTTTCTCTTGTTAAGTGTGTTCAGTCCACGGGTCATCCATTACTTATGGGATACCAATACCAAAGCTAAAGTACACGGATGATGGGAGGGACAAGGCAGGAACATTAAACAGAAGGAACCACTGCCTGAAGTACCTTTCTCCCAAAAATAGCCTCCGAAGAAGCAAAAGTGTCAAATTTGTAAAATTTTGAAAAGGTATGAAGTGAAGACCAAGTTGCAGCCTTGCAAATCTGTTCAACAGAGGCCTCATTCTTAAAGGCCCAGGTGGAAGCCACAGCTCTAGTGGAATGAGCTGTAATTCTTTCAGGAGGCTGCTGTCCAGCAGTCTCATAGGCTAAACGTATTATGCTACGAAGCCAAAAAGAGAGAGAGGTGGCCGAAGCCAGAATAAACGACAAACAGAGAAGAAGTTTGCCGAAAATCTTTAGTTGCCTGTAAGTAGAACTTCAGGGCACGGACTACGTCCAGATTATGCAAAAGACGTTCCTTCTTCGAAGAAGGATTAGGACACAATGGAGGAACAACAATCTCTTGATTGATATTCCTGTTAGAAACAACCTTAGGTAAAAACCCAGGTTTTAGTACGCAGAACTACCTTGTCCGAATGAAAAATCAGATAAGGAAAATCGCAATGTAAGGCAGATAACTCAGAGACTCTTCGAGCCGAGGAAATAGCCATCAAAACAGAAACTTTCCAAGATAAAAGCTTAATATCAATGGAATGAAGGGGTTCAAACGGAACACCCTGAAGAACTTTAAGAACCAAGTTTAAGCTCCACGGAGGAGCAACAGTTTTAAACACAGGCTTAATCCTAGCCAAAGCCTGACAAAAAGCCTGGACGTCTGGATTCTCTGCCAGACGTTTGTGTAAAAGAATAGACAGAGCAGAAATCTGTCCCTTTATCGAACTAGTGGATAAACCCTTTTCTAAACCTTCTTGTAGAAAAGCCAATATCCTAGGAATCCTAACCTTACTCCATGAGTAACTCTTGGATTCACACCAATATAAATATTTACGCCATATCTTATGGTAAATTTTTCTGGTAACAGGTTTCCGAGCCTGTATTAACGTATCAATAACCGACTCCGAAAAAACACGCTTTGATAGAATCAAGCGTTCAATCTCCATGCAATAGAAAAAACGCTGCAGCGCTTTTAAAAACACAAAAAACTGTCACAGTTGAAATAACAATGAACTAATTCAGTTATAGCCAACAATTTTAACAGTAAATGTATGAATTTAGCAGAGGATTGCACCCACTAGCAAACGGATGATTAACCCCTCAATACCCAAACGGATAATCAATTTAAGATTTAACGCTTTTATCACAGTCAAACACACTGTCACAGGTCTGCTGTGACTGATTACCTCCCTCAAAAATGAATTTTGAAGACCCCTGCCCCTCTGGAGACGTCCTGGATCAAGGAGGAAGAAGCAGGAAGACTGTGCAAGAATTTTAACTGCGCAACAAGGCGCTAAAAAAGGTCCCTCCCACTCATATTACAACAGTGGGAGACCTGTTACAACGGTTTCTATGCAGAAATATACGTTAGCCATATGGAAAAAAATCATGCCCAAAAAGATTTATCACCAAAGTACCTCACAAAACGAATAACATGCCAGTAAACGTTTTAAAAAACAACTTTCCAGTGTTATGCAAAGTTATCACTAAGCCTGCTACCAGTCGCTTCTACTGCAGTTAAGGCTCATACATTTATTTCAGTATTAACAGTATTTTCTCAGTCAAATTCTAGTCCCTAGAAAATAACTCAACTGCGCATACATTTATCAGCCTGATACCAGTCGCTACTACTGCATTAAAGGCTGTACTTACATCATATGGGTAACAGCAGTGTTTTCTTAATCAATTCCATTCCTAGAAAATGTTACTGCACATACCTCATTTGCGGGGGACCCCGCATGCTATTCCCTTTTCTGAAGTTACCCCACTCCTCAGAATGTGCGAGAACAGCCAGTGGATCTTAGTTACGTCTGCTAAGATCATTGAAAACGCAGGCAGATTCTTCTTCTAAATACTGCCTGAGTGTCAGGCAACTAGAACACTAAAGAAATAAGTGTTAAAAATAATATGAATCTCAGCTGCTGAGATTTTTATAGTTTAAGGTTTGTAGCTAGGATGTGTGGGATGAGCAAATAAATCACCTAAGAGGTGATTTGCAAACCCCATTAACAAATAGCCTTTATTGTAATTGGAATACTGGAAAATAGAACTCTATTCCTGCATCTTGTATCACAGTGTGAAAGATGTGCAGCAGGGAACTATTCCGCCAACCAATATGAGAAACTTAATATGCAAGAAAAAAATAAGGAAAAAATATAATGGCAGTAAATGAATTATAAACCGGTATTGCGAGTAACAACTTTTCATAAGGCAGACTAGAGAGAATGGAATGTCACTAGTTTATATACACAAGTCGTTGGTGGTACAGCGATAATTTATCAAAACAGTGAGGCTAGAGTATACTACAAAGTTTGCTTCGGTAGTCAGGAAAGCAAGTGACTGACCTGTGTGTAAAAATCCGGAGCGGTAGAAGCAGTGAGGAGCTGGTGAAGTACCGTGAAGTTGGCGTGTGACGTCACCGCGGAGGAATCCTAGTACTGCTGGCTGGGAAGGAGATCCGGGAAAAACAACGTAGGAGAGTTGCTACGCTTAGTGCTAATAGCGGAGCCTGGTTGAGGTATGCAGGCAAGTGAGGAATATGAACTTGAACTTGACAGCAACCAAAATAGACAAAAGATCAAAATAGCTTAAAGTTAGTAAACAACTGCGTGTTGTTCAGTAGCTAGATGAGGAAAAATCCAATACAAGCAATGAAGTAAAGGATACTGGGAGATTTATAGGCTGGCTGGAAAAGATAATTGAAATTTAAAGAAACAGTATAATGTCAAAGAAAATTAGGCTGTCAGCTAGGAGGATCCTGACAGGACCCCCCCCTTCAAGGAGCAACCCCGGGGCTCAAGGTCGAGGGCGATCTGGGTTCCTCCGATGGAATAAGGCAACAAGTCTGGGAGCAGATATGTTGCAGGCAGGCTCCCAGGAGTCATCCTCCGGAGAATAGCCCTTCCAACGGACCAAATATTGGAGGATTCCACGAGAAAGTCTAGAATCCTGGATGGAGTGTACTTCATATTCGGTGTTTGGATCCACTACCAACGGAACAACCAAGGAAGAAGGAAGAGAATCCCTGAGTGCTCTGTAGGGTTTTATCAGCGAAACGTGAAAGGTAGAATGAATCTTGAAGGAATCTGGAAGTTGGAGACGAACAGCATTCCGGTTAACGATGTGAGATATAGGATAAGGCCCTATGAACAGAGGCGAGAGTTTTTTAGAAGGGGTGTTCATGTTGAGGTTCTTAGTGGATAACCACACCAAGTCACCTACAGAATAGACCGGTGACGGAGTCCTTTTCCTATCATAATAATACTTTTGAGTTCTTTTGGCCTCATCGATACTGGCCTTTATGGTAGTGAAATTAGAAGAAATCATATCAGCTAGTTCTGAAACAGACAATGAGGGAGTCTGAAGATTAGGTAGAATTTGAAACCTTGGATGGAACCCATAATTCACGAAAAAGGGGGTTTCTTTTGTAGTGGAGTGAATGGTATTGTTAAAACAGAACTCAGCGTAGGATAGATGAGTGGACCAATTTTGAGGTTGAGATGAGCAATATGTTCTGAGGAATTGTTCTAGCCACTGGTTTGATCTTTCTGTTTGGCCATTTGACTGGGGATGATATGCGGTGCTTAATCTTTTATTTTATTCCAAAGGTTTTACAAAACTCAGACCACAATTTACTAGAAAATTGAGTTCCTCTGTCACTGGTGATGCTATCAGGTATTCCGTGATATTTAAAGACGTTAGAGATGAGAAGTTGGATGGTTTCAGATGCTGTAGGAAGTTTGTGATATGGAACGAAATGACACATTTTGCTAAATAGGTCAACAATAACCAGGATGGTTGTGTTATTCATTGATTTAGGTAAGTCAACGATAAAATCGACGGCGATATCTAGCCAAGGCCTACTGGGTGTAGGAAGAGGAATTAATAAACCATAAGGAGAATGTTTTGACCTCTTTGATATGGTACATTTTCTACAGGAGAGTATATGGGTCCTCACATCTCGCGACATAGCCGGCCACCAGTAATTCCTCCCTATAAGTTCTTGGGTTTTCCTAACACCAGGGTGACCTGCGAGTAAAGAGTCATGTGAGGATTCAAGAACCATCTGACGTAGAGTGGGTGGAATGTACAATTTGTCCTGAAAATAGTAGAGACCGTTACTTCTTTTCTGTAGTAGATGTAAAGGTATATTTGTATCATTTAGTTGTTCTCCCTTTAGGTAAGATTCAGAGTCAATAACAAATGAGATGAAATTTTCAGGAGGTATAATGCTTTCTACCGAGGACTTTGAACGGACATACATTGGAAGCCTTGATAGTGCATCTGCCTTATGATTTTTGTTTGAGGGACGATAAACAATCTGATAATTGAATCTAGAAAAAAAAAAGGTTCCATCGTACCTGTCTGGCCGAGAGAGTCTTTGTGGATTTGAGATATTGCAGATTACGGTGGTCTGTATAAATTAAAGTTGGTATCTTGGTACCCTCCAAGAGATGTCGCCAGTGTTCAAGTGCCATCTTGATGGCCAAAAGCTCTTTATCCCCAATAGGATAATTTTGTTCAGGGGGGGACAAACCGTGAGAATAGAAGGCCACTGGATGGAGAGGTTGATCTAAACCTTGGCGTTGAGAGAGCACGGCTCCCACGGCGACATCAGAAGCGTCTACCTCGAGAACAAAAGGTAATTCAGGATTAGGAAATTTGAGGATAGGAGCTGTTGTGAACCTGTTTTTTAGATCTTCAAAAACCTTTTGAGTAAGCTGATCCCAATGGAAAGGTACATTTTGTTTAGTCAGATTTGTTAAGGGTTTAACAATGTTAGAGAAGTTTTTAATAAATTTGCGATAAAAGTTCGCGAAACCGAGGAAACTCTGAACCTCTTTTCTGCATTTGGGGACAGGCCAATCAATAATTGCCTGAATTTTACCTTCCTCCATACGTATACCCATAGGACTTATTTCGTAACCTAAGAAGGTTATTTTATTAGAATTAAATATGCATTTCTCAGGTTTTGCGTATAGGTAGTTAGTTCTTAATCTAGAAAGTACCTGTCTGACATGTGATATGTGCTGAGTTAAGGTTTTTGAGTAGATCAGAATGTCATCCAAATAAATGACTAAGAAAACGTCAAGGAAATCTCTGAATAAGTCATTTATTAGGTGTTGGAAAGTGGCCGGGGCGTTACATAGCCCGAACGGCATCACGGTATATTCGTACAGGCCGTAGCGAGTACGAAAAGCCGTCAGCCACTCGTCACCACTTCTTACTCGGATGAGATTGTACGCTCCCCTTAGATCTAATTTTGTAAAAAATTTAGCCCCTTCCAATCTCTCTATTAATTCTGGGATAAGCGGTAAGGGGTAGCGATTTTTTACTGTCACCTTATTAAGCTGTCGGTAGTCAACTATGGGACGTAAACTGCCGTCTTTATTTTTTACAAAAAACATACCGGCACCAGCTGGTGAGGTAGAGGGCCGTATGTAACCTTTCCTTAAATTATCCTCTAAATAAGTTTTAAGGTGTGTAAGTTCAGGTTTAGATAGAGGGAAAATGTGGCCATAAGGAATCTGAGCTCCAGGGACTAGCTCTATGGGGCAGTCGTATTTCCTGTGAGGTGGAAGAGTTTCAGATTCAGTTTTGGAGAAACATCAGCGAAATCCTTATACTCATCAGGTAACTGGAAATCTAAGTCAGTGGTGGAAGTGTGCATAATACTGATAGGGAAACAAGTTGTTGAACAGAATTTTGAATCAAAGGTTACAGAGAGAGTGTCCCAGGAGATAGTGGGATTATGTAAGGTTAACCAATTTAAACCAAGTATAACCGGAGAGACAGGGGAGGAGATAACATCAAATGTAAGGTATTCTCTATGATGATCTGTGGAACTAACTAAGAGAGGAATAGTTTGATAAGCTACTGGACCTGATGAGATAGGGTTACCATCAATTCCTCTTAATAAAACAGGAGACTTTTTCTGCATAAGTGGAATTTTATTCTTAAGTGTATATTCTTTATCAATATAGCAGGCAGTAGCTCCTGAGTCAATAATTGCGGGGACGTGGAGACGATGAAGATCCCACTGGAAAGAAGTGAAAGTTTACAATAGGCACTTCTACTATCATATGTATTGCAACAAGAGGAAAATAATAGGGACTTACCCCTGTTAGATTTTTGGAGAACTGGGCATTCTTTTACTATATGCTCATCTGACGCACAGTAGAGACAGAGATTATTTTCTCTCCTTCTAGTCTTTTCTTGTGCGGTTAAAGGGGCTTTTAGGAACCCAATACCCATTGGCTCAGAGTGGGACTTTGCAGAGGAGATAGAGGGTGTAACACTAGTGGTTTTCTTTGTGTAAGAATCAGGATATGATCGTTCATGTTGTCTTTCTCGTAAGCGTCTATCTATTGTGATACTTAGATTTATCAAACCCTCTAGAGTGGGGGGTATATCAGTTCGGGACAATTCATCCTTAACCGCGTCTGAAAGCCCCAGGCGGAACTGATTCCTTAAAGATAAGTTGTTCCACTCAGAGTCTTTTGTCCACCTCTTAAAGTCTGCTATGTAATCTTCCACCATTCTTTTTTTTTGTTTAAGTGCCCTAAGGGAAGTTTCTGCAGTTTGTTGCTTAAATGGGTCTTCGTATAATTGTCCCATTGCAGAGAAAAAATTCTCCAAAGAGTCTAATATGGTGTCATTAGATTCAAAAAAACTGTTTGCCCAACTACGTGGTTCCCCCTTAGGAAAGATATGGTTGTTAAGACTCTGATCCTGTCAGTGGGGTAAGATTGGGTTTTCAGTGTAAATAAAAGTAAGCATGCATTCTTAAAGTCCCTATAGTGTGCCCTATCACCATAGAATTTTTCAGGTAAACTGACTTGTGGTTCAGGAGTATGTAATTTTGTCTCAATATAATCCTTAATGTAAGCTTTGAGTGCAGTGTTTTCAGCTCTAAGTGTATTTAACCCTTCAGTCAAGGAATCTACTCTTTGAGTTAGAGTCTGTAGAAGTGTAGTCATCTCAGCTGGATTCATTTTGTTAAAGGGCTTGGTATTCTGTCAGGCAACTAGAACACTAAAGAAATAAGTGTTAAAAATAATATGAATCTCAGCTGCTGAGATTTTTATAGTTTAAGGTTTGTAGCTAGGATGTGTGGGATGAGCAAATAAATCACCTAAGAGGTGATTTGCAAACCCCATTAACAAATAGCCTTTATTGTAATTGGAATACTGGAAAATAGAACTCTATTCCTGCATCTTGTATCACAGTGTGAAAGATGTGCAGCAGGGAACTATTCCGCCAACCAATATGAGAAACTTAATATGCAAGAAAAAAATAAGGAAAAAATATAATGGCAGTAAATGAATTATAAACCGGTATTGCGAGTAACAACTTTTCATAAGGCAGACTAGAGAGAATGGAATGTCACTAGTTTATATACACAAGTCGTTGGTGGTACAGCGATAATTTATCAAAACAGTGAGGCTAGAGTATACTACAAAGTTTGCTTCGGTAGTCAGGAAAGCAAGTGACTGACCTGTGTGTAAAAATCCGGAGCGGTAGAAGCAGTGAGGAGCTGGTGAGTACCGTGAAGTTGGCGTGTGACGTCACCGCGGAGGAATCCTAGTACTGCTGGCTGGGAAGGAGATCCGGAAAAACAACGTAGGAGAGTTGCTACGCTTAGTGCTAATAGCGGAGCCTGGTTGAGGTATGCAGGCAAGTGAGGAATATGAACTTGAACTTGACAGCAACCAAAATAGACAAAAGATCAAAATAGCTTAAAGTTAGTAAACAACTGCGTGTTGTTCAGTAGCTAGATGAGGAAAAATCCAATACCAAGCAATGAAGTAAAGGATACTGGGAGATTTATAGGCTGGCTGGAAAAGATAATTGAAATTTAAAGAAACAGTATAATGTCAAAGAAAATTAGGCTGTCAGCTAGGAGGATCCTGACACTGAGAGAAAAAACAGCACACTCCGGTGCCATTTAAAAATAACAAACTTTTGATTGAAGAAATAAATTAAGTATAAAACACCACTCCTCTAGCGGACCTCCTTCTATGTTGAGACTTGCAAGAGAATGACTGGATATGACATGTGAGGGGAGGAGCTATATAGCAGCTCTGCTTGGGTGATCCTCTTGCAACTTCCTGTTGGGGAGGAGAATATATCCCATAAGTAATGGATGACCCGTGGACTGAACACACTTAACAAGAGAAATTATATTTAAAACTCTGGCATGCAAACTATAACTGCAAAAGGCCATTTCTCTGACAAAACCTTAAACTATTAGCTATATAAGTTTGCATACTGTAAATAAAGTTAAAAAAAAAAAAAAAGCAACGCCTCTTCAATTCTTCTGCAAAATGGTTTCAGATAATTATATGCTGCTAGTATAGGATTCTTTCAGAATGAGAGTTCACATGAAGGGTAATATGTTATTTTCTTGTGTCCCACTTTAGTGTGTATGCTGCCAGTGCTGTAATGGCTGTTGTGAATCAGTGTAAATGAACGTTGTAAAATGAGCTATCTGTATATGGAAACGTTGGCACTGTATCAGGTATTGAGTACAGAAGATCCAATATAGTTATTAGTATTAAGTATCCAAAAACATTGCTTTATTGACTCAACCCTAATAAACATAATATTTACAATTGATAAATGAAATAAATGAAACCATGTGTCTATAATACCTCCTGTATAAATCCCTGCTGATGTCATAGTCTTTCTGAAAGGAGAGATTGATGCCTTCTTCTCTGCTTCTATTTCTGTCACACTTTTGTGTTTCGCAGGTGCAGCAGGTGGAGCTGTCTTTGGCAGAGGAGCTGGGAATAAATTTTTACCTTCCTAGTGTGAATAAATACATTGCCTGTTACAATTGTATCCATTTATTACTGTTATTAACTACATTTCAACCCAGAAAAACAAGCATTTTATTGTATAGCCAATTTTTGCTCAAAAGGCAAATTATCAGTCAAAAAAGCACAAAGGATTGATTATTCAGTACCACATTTATAATTGCTCATTCTTTTTATAATTAATTTATTTACATTGCCCTGTGAAACTACTTGAGAAACAATGGTATTTCCTTAAGATTGGAAGACATACATTTTAGGCTTATATAAAGTAAATTGCTTGATATTGTTCTTGCCTCATAACTAGTGAATATAAACATGTGGTGAATATGTTGGATTGGTTACTATTTCCATAAAAGGGAAAGCACTTCATAGTTGAAAGAGGAAAGTTTTGTGTTTCTGGCGGAAATGCTTGTGATGAGTTTGTAAGACTTACTCTCATTATCATAGATCCTCTAATGACATGATCAATGGTTCCATAGTCAAATTCATCTTTTGGCTCAATATAAAAATATTCTTTGTCTGGAGCTATTGCCTTTAATAACTTCACAATGTTGTTAGAATAAAGGGTACTGGCCTGAGATGCCATTCTGCTTGGCAGATCTGTGTAACCAATGTGCACAACTCCCTGTTAGTAAGAAAGAAAAACACATTAATGCGGTTGATCAATCTAATTTGATACTAATACCATGAGAATTTGATGTCAAGCAAGTTACTATTTGAATATTTGGTGGTGTCCAAATTACAAGTTCCTGATACAGATGCAGTTTCAGATTTGTCAGGGAGAAAAAATAGTTTATAAATGTGCATTCCAGACTAAGCCATCTGGGTTTTGCTGCTGCCAAGTCAGTTCTATGTGAAGCCAATATTTTTTGGCTGTAGATTCTGATCACATTTAGGAAGAGGGCAAACAAAAAGATTTTCAATACAAGATTTTTTTTTTCACATATATAAGATAGACTGAAGAAATCATAAAAGACATTGTCCCACTTGTAAATAAAATATTCTATTGGGCCATCTGCACCTTATAAAATTTTAGGGCCACCCTTCTACTATTATTTATGTAACAGACAATGAAGCAGAAGATATCTGCAATGTAGGAACAGGAGAGAAAAAAATGAAATCTCTTTTTGCTTTAAGACTAGAAAATACATACTCAACTGCTTATAGAGCAAAATTATACTTTAACAGATTTAAAAAAAAGGGACTCAATCTTTCATGAAAAATGGTTGAGTATGATTCAATTACTACATAGGGATACCCAGACCCAAACAGTCTCTTCCTTTATCAATTTTACATACAGTGAGGGAAAAATATTTGATCCCCTGCTGATTTTGTATGTTTGCCCACTGACAAAAAAATTATCATTCTATAATTTTAATGGTAGGTTTATTTGAACAGTGAGAGACAGAATAACAACAAAAAATCCAGAAAAAATGCATTTCAAAAAAGTTATAAATTTATTTGCATTTTAATGATTGAAATAAGTATTTGAACCCTTTGCAAAACATGACTTAGTATTTGGTAGCAAAACCCTTGTTGGCTATCACAGAGGTCAGACGTTTCTTGTAGTTGGCCACCAGGTTTGCACACATCTCAGCAGGGATTTTGTCCCGCTCCACTTTGCAGATCCTCTCCAAGTCATTAAGGTTTAGAGGCTGACGTTTGGCAACTCGAACCTTCAGCTCCCTCCACAGATTTTCTATGGGATGAAGGTCTAGAGACTGGCTAGGCCACTCCAGGACCTTAATGTGCTTCTTCTTGAGCCACTCCTTTGCTGCCTTGGCCGTGTGTTTTGGGTCATTGTCATGCTAGAATACCCATCCACACCCATTTTCAGAGCCCTGACTGAGGGAACGAGGTTTTCACCCAAGATTTGAAGGTACATGGTCCTGTCCATTGTCCCTTTGATGCAGTGAAGTTGTCCTGTCCCCTTAGCAGAAAAACACCCCCGAAGCATAATGTTTCCACCTCCATGTTTGATGGTAGGGATGTTGTTCTTGGGGTCATAGGCAGCATTCCTCCTCCTCCAAACATGGTGATTTGAGTTCATGCCAAACAGCTCGATTTTGGTCTCATCTGACCACAACACTTTCACCCAGTTCTCCTCTCAATCATTCAGATGTTCATTGGTAAACTTCAGACGGGCTTGTACATATGTTTTCTTAAGCAGGGGGGCCTTCCCGGCGCTGCAGGATATCAGTCCTTCATGGCGTAGTGTGTTACCAATTGTTTTCTTGGTGACTATGGTCCCAGCTGCCTTGAGATCATTGACATGAACCTCCCGTGTAGTTCTGGGCTGATTCCTCACTGTTCTTATGATCATTGAAACTCCTTGAGGTGAGATCTTGCTTGGAGTCCCAGATCGAGGGAGATTGACATTTATGTATACAATACAGGGTGGGGGGAAAGCAGAGTATAAGTAAACAGGAGACATATAATATTATAATGTAAGAGATAATTTGAGATATGTATTTATTAAGACTTCCTGCCACAGAGTCAGAGCCAGGGACAAGTAACAACTAACAGAGTAATTGTAATAGGTTATACAATTAAGTATAGGTAGCTTGGATCTGCGTTATGGAATCATTACTCTGTTTAATTAGAAAAATTAGATAAACTAGTAGTGATTCAAATGTCGTTCACATTATTAACTTTATTGAAAAAATATCAAAAAGAAGAGAAAAATAAATTCTCATACACACAAATGGCTTGAGCTAAAATTAAAAACACTAAAACCAGAAAAAACACTAGAACTCCCATCCAGTTTGTGTAATCTGGAATAGTCACAGCCAGCAGTAAATAAGTATCTATATCAAATAAGCCCTTACAATCCGAGCGCTAAGGTTTAATTATCTTTATTATTTTAGGCTAACTGCTAGGCTTAAATATCCATTTATATTACTGAGAGTCTAGTTATTATCACATGGTAAGAAAGTTTAAAAAAATGGAGAGACATAGCTTCTCCAAAGGACCCCTGATGCGCGTTTCACAAACGCTACTTCAGAGGGGGTCAGAAGAAACATTTGTGAAATGCGCGTCAGGGGTCCTTTGGAGAAGCTCTGCCTCTCCGTTTTTTTAAACTTGCTTACCATGTGATAATAACTAGACTCTCAGTAATATATATGGATATCTAAGCCTAGTTTTAGTAAAACTTTTATATATATCCCTGCTCTGTTCCGAGTATTTGATCGGGGTTATTCCCCCGGATTTCACACTCCTTTCAACCTGGGCTGACGTATTGGCTGATTCCCCTGGATATTCTATCTGACGCGGCTGGAGAGGTCGACTCGCATAGGCATGCGAACCATCACATGGCCGGCTGTCTGATTCTGGGAGTGAGTCCGCTGGGCGACTTAGAGGTCTCGGCTTGCCGATGATAGCACTGTGTGTGCCAACATCCTTGTGAGTTTCCAATTGTCTGTCCCCTGTATGTATCTAGGATTGACGATATTATTCCATTGGGCTCTTCCATTTTGTCTTCAAGGACTTGCATCAGAAGCTGCTTACACTGCTTCATAAACAGGGCCTATCTATTGACTTTACATTTTTTGTGCTAGTATTACTGAGAAAAGTAATGCATAGAGCAAGAATTTGTCTGCCTTAGATTTACTAACCAGTTGTTCTACTATGCTCTCTTCATTCCAGTCTTTTCCAGTGAGATGTCAAAGCCTAATTCCTTTTCAAATATAGCCACCTGGGCAGGGACGTAACTAGACCTAACTGGACCCCAGGGCAAAGACTGTGGCAGAGTCGCCCATTTCAACAGTGTCCGTTCTGGCTTTTTGCAATAATCAGAAAATTAACTGGCAGCCATATAGAAGAAAGAAGAGTTGATTATCTGTGACTGTTATTTATCCACCCTCTTAGTTAGTCTGTACTGGAGAATAGGCACTTGTGCAGCCTTTCTGTACAAATATGGTGGCATGTTTTTTCTGTACAGCAGAGCTGTGGAAGTTAGAAACCTGGCCACCATATCTTAAAGTCAAAACCATGCACTTTACTTAAACTGTAAGTCCTTTTTTGCAGGGGGCACACATAGGGCCAGACATGAGGCAGAAGGAGGTTTCCTTATAGTGACACCACTGCTTATTGCAGGGCCAGATGGGCCTGCTAGGGGTGTAAGCCTGGATTCAACTGAGAACCCTGAGATCCTTAAACCTGGATATAAAAGTTACATATTCATGAACACTGTTACTTGTATCTGGAGCCATGTATATAAGTATTGTGAAATAGATGGCTATTAAGAGGGTTTAGCAAATCTGAATATTTGTGTGTCAAATTTTACTGTACAACTGCTAGAAATATCTGACTGCCCAGTTCAATACTGGACACCTAGCAAACCTTTTCATGAGCAGAAATTATTGTATAGCCAGAGATGATCAAATAGTAGTAGCAACACTCTTCTGTAGTGGGAGTTTTTATCTCTTACAAATATTTGTTTTATAAAAATTACTCTACAGCTATTTGAAAAATGGTCCACATTTATCAAGGTCCATGTGAAGAAGGAAGTCTGTCTGCATGTGTTCAGGGCTACCAATGTAGCAGCTGCTGACAATGGTTAACAGTGCACAAGCAAAAGATTGTGCAGCCTCGCCCCCTTTTTTTCACAACCAATTATGCAACAGCAGGGCTCATCAGTAATCTCAGCTGAATGAGTATATTGCAGAACAATATTTCTAAAAATTACTACAATGTTGACCAAAATGGGCAAGGGGAGATGGCACATTAAAATGTATTCTAAATTTTAAAAACATTTCCTGTTTGAAGTACAAAGAAATATTTGATTACCTAAATATGTATAGCTTAGAGCATAGACAGCAGAGAAGTGACATAAACCTTCTAATATAGGAAATGACTTAAAAGGAAAACACATATGCTGTGGGGGCCTATGCACCTGTATTCAAGCTCAGAAAGCTGCCGGTGCCGGTGGTGTGTATTATGTCTGAGAAAACGTAATGTGCACAGGCCCTCACAGCATATGTGCATATGCCACTGAAAAACAGTAATAACGTTTATTAGAAGTATTTGTGTTAATGGAAGTATATTGCAAATGTTTTTCTATTTAAAATTGAAATACACCCATGCACATTTAAATTTTGACCTTTCTATTCCTTTAATAATGCTGAGGCTGAAAGTATTTGTAAGAAAAGCAACAAAACAAGGGTTCATTTTGAAGGACAGTAGGTAGTGGAAACTTTTTTTCCACATAGACTATGGATGTCATGAAATAAACTTCTATTAGAGATGGTAAATACAAAAATACTTGGGTTAAGTATAAGGCTATCCTACAAGCTAATTAAGATTGTACTTTACAGGAAGTATGGGCAGATTTCCTGGGCTTATGGTCCTTATCTCCTGTCAATATCCATGTTTCTATGTTAACAGCTTCTCCAACTTCTTCAGTCTCTCCATTACCAGTGGTAACTAACTAAGGGGTCGATCACAATCTATTTGCTCCCGAAAATTAATTTTCCTATTGGTTGAATTTGGAGTCAAGTTTCTCGACTGATCACCATACAATATCGTATCAGTATTTAAAAACCCAGTGCCATGAACATATTTTCAAAAGAAAAGTTCTTAAAAATGACTTTTTGGGCTAAGTGTCTGTATTTGAAATAGAAACTGTGAGGTCTCTGACATATACAATAGCCTATTCACACCTCTATTCATAAACAAAAGCTCTTTTCACTTGTCAAGGACAAAGCTCATTTATATGTGTGACATTCATCTATTGTCATCCCAAGACACCTTTCTACACTCAGTATCCATATAAATGCCACATGTATATTGGCAGGATGGAGAGACTTCTATAGCCATTTCAGGACAACAACATCTACAAATGGCATGATTTTATATTTCATATCTGAATGTAATTCTCACTTGCACTGGCGTGATCACAAACAGTACAGGCTATTTAAAGGGCTATGAAACCCAACATTTTTCTTTCATGATTTGGATAAAGCATGCTAAACTTTCTAATTCACTTCTATTATCATTTTTTTCTGTGTTCTATAGGTATCTTTTGTTGAAAAGCAGGGATGTAAACTTAGGAGCTGGCCCATTTCTGGAGCACTATATGGCATTAGTTTTGCTAGAATTTTATCAATTTGTAAGAACACTAGATGGCAGCACTATTTTTCTGCCATTTAGTGCTGCAGGTGCCTACCTAGATATCTCTTCAGCACAGAATATCATGTTAACAAAGCAAATTTGATAATAGACTTAATTTGGAAACTTTTTTAAAATGGTCTTTCTGAATTATAAAATAACATTTTTGGGTTTCATATCCCTTTAAAATAGAATTTTTACAGGAGATCGCATAATCGCGGCTTTCAGAGTTAACTATTGCAATGCGTATCCATCAACACCATCTAAATGCATCTATTAGGTGGCTGGTGTGGGAAGACTGTGCTATGTTTTTCTATCACTATACGAGCATTTGACAACTTTCACAAGGGCTGTTTTTAAATCAGATTGTTTTCTACTGTTTGATAAAAGCCTGGTTCCATCATGGCGTGAACTGCACACAAATTGGCAACTGTGAGTTTCTGTGTAAAACACTTAAAATATATTTTTAACAGGATTTTCTTCTTAAAAAAAACTGTAAATCTAGACCCTGCTTCCTTGCTGCTTAGTATCTTTCTAAAAGTCCCTTAAACAAAACTGCGCAATTGTAAACGTGCTTAAAAGGTACGAGCCTCAATGTACGCTAACCAATCTCATTCACCACAGTGCAGCTACTATTGAAATTGTAATTTGGAACGAGCATTTGTGAACGTGATTTCAATAATAGATGCAGTGTCAAGAATAAGATTAGAAAAAACTCTTTCAAGGACCTATCAAGTGACTTGACGTGTGTCGAATTCGATAAGCCAAAACAGGGGCTCAAAAATTAGTTGAAAAGTGAGTAGAAAACGTATTGTGATCACCAAGCAGTTTTTGGTTCCATTGTGTAAATAGGGCATTTTTTGAGCATCCTAAAACCTGTTTACGAGTGTGAGAAAGAGTCAAAATTGTGCTATTGGGATTGTACTGAATCAAAAAGTAGCTAAAAATCAGCTTCCGATAAATTGTGATCGAGGTCTGAATAAGCTTCAACTTTAGGAAATTTTGGGCAAACTTGTTAGGCCTATGGTTCGTATCTGCCATCAAAATTTATGTTTCTATGTTTTGTCAGTAATACAAGGTCATGCAAAGAATTTTATAAAGGCAAATTTTTACTTGAGAGCTGTTAATATAGCTATGCAGGGTTCTGGATTTGAAGTAGAGAAACATATATTACAATATAATGCTAAAAATATAAAGAAAATGTTTTTATGTGATTTCTTTCGATACTGGAGAGTTTTTGATAATCCAGTCTTCGGGGGCAATTTATGCAGGTGCGAGAAGACATGATCCGATATAGTGGATCATATCCGCTGCACATCGATAAATGCCGACAGCATACGCTGTCGGCATTTATCAGTGCCCCAGCAGTTTTGGTGAACTGCTGGTGCAATACTGTCCCCTGCAGATTTGCGGCCAATCAGCCGCTAGCAGGGGGTGTCAAACAACCCGATCGTATTCGATCTGGCTGATTGCTGTCCGCCACCTCAGAGGTGGCGGATGAGTTAAGGAGCAGTGGTCTTAGGACCGCTGCCTCTTAATTTCCACTTCAGGTGGACCTGAAGTGGAGTGGGTCAGAAGCAGCATCCGCTGCTTCATAAATCGACCCCTTCAACTACATTAAGTATTTAACCCTTTGAGTGCTAGGCACTTTCCCACCTGGGTGCTAAGCTGTTCTTCTTTTTGCAAATCTTCAAGACTTACACTTTTGGAAAGGTTAGGTGATTCCCTTTCCAATGGTGGGTCTTGGGGGTCTGTAGCTGCTTAGATGCCTGAGATACAGGCTTCTAAGCAGCATGCCCCCTTTTCCTATACTTAACATTGTTAAGTTTAAATATAGTTGCGGGTGATGTCACCACGCATAATGTGAAGTCCCGGCATGCCTGTCACTATACAGGCCTGATCACCGGGGTAGGAGCGGGTGGGAGCCCCCAGATCTCCCTCAAGATGGGAGAGTGCTAGCGACGGCTCTGAGCCGTCGTTAGCACCTGAGTGGGAAACTCTGCGACGGCTCAGAGTCGTTGTTAGCACTCAAGGGGTTAAGCAAATATTAGTGATTACAGGTTGTCACAGCAATACATTTCTTATTAATGTCATTAGTTGAGCAACAGAGGGAAACTAAAGATGGAGATGATTAATAGGACAGTCACTTACGTTATGAATGTACAACTCTCCAGGCCTGGTTGTCTCTATATTCCCACCAGCTTCTGCTGCAAGGTCAACGAGTACAGAACCATCTTTCATAGACTCTACCATATCCTTGGATATCAAGATTGGAGCTCTTTTTCCTATTAAATGACAGTGAGATGTATTATTCTGAACAATATCACAGATACAAGCAGATCATAAAGAAAGGTTGGCACACAAAAAAAGAAAAAGATTTACATTTGAAAACTCTATTGTTATAAAGCTTATTTCCTTCTGATAATCCACATCAAAAAAATTAGCTCAAGTAGTGGATTTTATGGTTAATGGGACATAAAACTCAAACGTTTTCTTTCATGATTCAGATGGAGCATACAATTTGTTAAAGCACATATACTACTTTCTGGTTGGGGGCTGCACATATATGCCTCTTGTCATTGGCTCGCCCAATATGTTCAGTAGTGCATTGCTGCTCCTTCATCAAAGGATGCCAAGAGAATAAAGCAAATTAGATAACAGAAGTAAATTAGAAAGTTGTGTAAAATTGTATGCTCTAACTGAATCATGAAAGCATAATTTTGGCTTCACTGTCCCTTTAAGTTCTTTGAGATGCACCTTCAAAGTTTTTGAATGCAAAATAGCAAATGATAACTGGCAATACCGTTTTTTAAATGTGCTAAATGCAAAAGTAGTATTTTGGATTGAGCAAGAGCAACACTTAACCCACTTGCACTACGAATGCAATTAGTGCGCTACTTAACGATTCCCACTGCAAGTATCGGGTTTGCTATTTATATATCGGATGCATTAAAAATGCTTTGGTTAAAATGCTGAGCTTGACTTGTAATCTAGGCCTTTGTTTTCTGTTTGTTTTTTAAAAAAACTTATGTTTATCTGCTTAAGTTTTGTTGTTGTTTTTATGCTAATTGGATGTACCATGTCCACCAAAAAAGTTGTGATATTTGCATTTTTTTCCAGTGAGCAGGAGATATTCAATTTAGCTGGTCACAAACATGGCAACTCTTTGTTTTATAGAAATTTTAACTTTTTTTCACATAAAAATATTCTACCATAGTTACAAAGTGCTCTTCATTAGGGATGGGCGAATGTTTCGCAACATTCGAAAAACGGCACGAATTTTAACACATTCGTTCGTTCGAATCGAATTTCGAATGTTTACATAACATTATAACATTCGATTTTTGAATGTTCGGTTTCGAATTTTACGATTACATTCGAAAATATTCTTTTCGATAAAATTCGAATTTAGATTGTAATAATATTTCTAATGCTTTTTCTTCAAATGTAATATTCAAATTATGCAATATTTGAATTAAAAAAATTCGAATTTAGATTGTAATAGTATTTCTAATGCTTTTTCTTTAAATGTAATATTTGAATTATGCAATATTCTATATGGAAACATTCAAAATGATATATTTGTATCTATTTATGTATCAATTTATTAGATTCCCGCCACACCACATGAACTATTGAACTTCTGAATAGTATTTGTTAAATAGAATGTTAAATTCGAAATTTCGAATGTGGACATTCGATATAATTATAAACATTCGAATTCAAAAGTGACATTTGAAAACTGTAAATAACATTCGATTTTCGAATTTTTAAGAATATTCGTTCTTATCGACATTCGTTCTACATTCGAAATTCGAAAATTTACACATTCGCCCATCACTACTCTTCATATACACAACAGAGTTTGCTGTCCCTTTACTAAGTTTTTACCTTTTATTACAACAAGAACAAGACATCCTGCAGCATAAGCCGCCCAAGGGAAGGTAGTGCACGAGATATCTTAAAGGGATGTGTTAACCAGCTATCCAATCACTTATATTTAAAAAGCTAACTAGAAAATGTCACAGGAGCAGCTCTTTGTAAAAAAAAAAAGATATTTTTACCTCTTATGAGGTAAACGCAGCACTAATGTTGCTGATTAGCTTCTTGGTTTTTTCACAATGCAAATAACAGCTGAAGGATTTTCCCATAATCTTGAAGGTTGTCATAGAAAACTTTCTTATACTGATGAGGGAAAAGTGACTGTACCTGCACGTCAGATGCATGTTCCTTTGCAAATCCCTGGACAAGCATTCTGATTGGATGTTTAAAGTTGCTCTACAGTGGGATGTGGCTACTGAGGAAATTTTGAGGTATAATATCTTCCTTTTTTACATAGAGATGTTCATGTGATATTTTCTAGTCAGCTATTCACAGATAAGTTGCATCTCTTTTATGTGATTTAGCATGTAGATAACATGTCCCTTTAATCCCTTTAACATACATATTTACAATTATATTTACTTGTTAAAGAAATATCAGAAACTGCAAGTGTCATATTTTGCTTAAGACAACCATATGAAAAAAAACCTCACAGCTAAATTAGGAATGTCTGATCAGTTGTTTTATTTGATATGAGAACAAACACTATTGGCCATTTGCACTCCACTGAGTAATACCAGCGCACGCTAATGTGCGCTGGTATTACAAGGTAACAGCAATGCGAACGTGAGCTCGCGTTCGCATTGCTGGGAAACATTGCACTCAGGAGAGTGCGCTTCTATAGGCTCCAATGGGAGCCTCGTTCTGATGCTTAAAGCGCATCGAATAAGGTATCGCAGCATTTATAAATATATATGTATATGCTGATATACCTATATATTTATGTGTTAAAAATATAATTATAATATAATATAAGCATATACATATATATTTACTGGGAACACACAGTTCCCATAGACCACAATGTAAAGGCACTGGGTTTTTTTCTATCACCCCACTCCCGCCAACTTTAAAGTCCCAAAACTGCTTAGTGCAGTTGTTTTTTATTTAAAAAAATGCTACTTTTTTAAAAAAAAAAAACTAAACTAAAATGCCTTCTATTTTGAAGGCATTTGGGGCACTTTTACAAAATTAACCAGAGATCGGATGGTTAATTTTCTGAGTGCTACTTATAATGGCTGGTTAATTATCGCATGCACTTAAACAAGCAAATAATTTAGTGCTCCACTTGTAATCTAGCCCTATGTATTGTGTCTACATACAATAAATTGCTGATATACTGTATATAGACTTTACATTTGACTTTCTGCAACCTTGTGTTGTTACTGATGCAGGTTTTACTGTGACAGATAACTTTGCTTCAGTCAGAAAACAGTAACATTTTATTGTGTGTCCCCAGCAAAATTGTAGGTTCTGAATGAGCTGCTGAAAAATCATCATTAGCGCGTCTGATTAGAACAGAATTAATTTAGTCTGTAACTGGGCATGGTCCTCTTGTACCTGGTATGAGCGCTGTACTTATAAGAATGTCAACCTCTTTACACTGTTTTGCAAATAGGGCAAGTTCAGCCTCTATAAACTCTTTGGACATTTCTTTTGCGTAACCTCCAACACCTTCTCCTGTTTCAGCTATGTCCACCTCCAAGGGCTCTGCGCCAAGGGATTTAAACTGCTCCAGAGCTGGGGGTCTGGAAAAAATAATTACAGAGAAAATAATGTCAGTTGAAGTATGACGAGAACGAAAAAAAGTTGCAATAACAGCAGCTTAGGGAAAGGTAATATAAGGAGGTGAGAGGTGAGGTGAGAGGTGAGGTGAGATGTTAAAAGAACACATTTTGCATCAATTTTATTCATAATTTCATTTATAACAATTGCATCATATTCCAGAAACCTTTTCAACTTGTTTTACTGCAACTGTCCTGTTACACAACGCAGAACATTTTATAGAAGGTAAATCTGAATAAATGTCTTAGTATTTATAATAAAGAAATGACAGTGTGCGTGTGTCTCGTTTTAACAATGCAGCTGTAAAGGTGGGTTAGAAACGTATTGTTTTCCTCATCCGTCTCATTGTAATGGGGTTATAGCTGAAGTATTTTAGTGTTACTTTTAACTATTTCATGGCATCTGAATATGTCAGAACTTAGTGGAATTAAAAAAATATAATAAAATAAATAAATATATGTAGGTATATATATATATATATTTACATATACATACAAGTCTGTCTTTTTTTGAAGAAATATATTTACTATTACTTTTTATCATTTTCACACCAAAAAGCAGTACAGGACTAGATCTATCTATCTTTTTATCTATCTATCTATATCTATCTATCTATCTATCTATCTATCTATCTATCTATCTATCTATCTATCTATCTATCTTTCTATCTATCTATCTTTCTATCTATCTATCTATCTATCTATCTATCTATCTGTCTGTCTGTCTGTCTTTCTGTCTGTCTGTATTTTAATCACTATCCCTATAATAGTGATATGGCTAAAAATAAATATAGGACATCTTAGTCTCCAGCCACACTGAAAGATGACAACTGCAATAAAAAATATTGCCTTTTGCTTCCCTATTCTCTCCATGAATTCATTTCTGTGTGCTATATTACAATAAGTTAGGTCAATTGATCCATGCATATGCGTGTCTTGCACATAAATCCAACCCTGACCTTAGTGGTGTTTCCTCACATTGTTACAAAACCAGACCAAAGTCACCAAACCACTGTATTATGTGATATTTGCATGCATTTTAAAGACACTAAAATGTTTTACTGGAGCTTGAGATATCGATGAGAGACTGTAATGCTCTCATGTATCACGCACATGGTATATACATAGATACAACACGGTTTTAAACGGTATACATACAAAACAACATAACTAAGCTTTTACTCATATTAGGACTGTTAAAAGTAGAACTATTAATCGTCTTTACACAAGTGCAGAAAACTGAGTACCTTGTATCAAAGCCACGGACAACTGCTCCCATTGCTTTGGCAGTGCCGGCAGCAGCAAGGCCTGCAACACCACCACCGATTATTAATACCTGTGCAATACAAAGGTACGCAAGTTATTACAAAATATGCTCAGCAGTACTCTGTTTCTATGATTAATATACCAGGAATAATACCAGGAATGTAATAAGAAAGGGGTTAGTGTATATAGTATATATATGAGAGTATTAGTACCTATATAAGGAATATATTGATAATTGTCATTTACGAAGTAATGAGGGAGCTAAATATATATTTTTTCTAACAAGGTATCTGGGTGTGTCACTGCCTATTGGTTATATGATTGTATATTAATATTTTACCATAAATATTTTATTTTCCTGTTAATTCACAATGTTTTACCTTTCTCTCATATATACTGTATATATAACACAAATAATGCTTGGAAAGATATCACTATGCCCGTATAGGCAAGCTGGACACCCATGAACTGTTGCTCCAACTTTGGAACGACGGTGAAATCCGAATGGCTTGAGCCATGATGGAACTGGTCCCCATTCGCTGGCGCCTTGTCCCCTCCCCCTCCCCCCTTACCCTCCTCCTCCTCCCCCAGCTGCTGGAACCTTACCTCTCTCCTTCTCCCCCCATCTCCCCCCCCCCCTTTTTTTTTTTTTCTTCTCTCTCCCTCTCCCTCTTTCTTCTTCTTTTCTTCCCTTTTTTCTTCTTATAGATTGTATCAGCCGCCTGTGGTAGGCCTTGTTTATCTGACATTTCTGTGCGGTTCTATACAGTTATTTTTTTAAGTTGTATCTGCTCTACGGAGCACCATCTTGTTAATGTTATTTCAAAAGTTTGGATTGTTTTAATAGTCCACATGCTGCAAGAAAATCTAAGAAAATGTGGAAAACAGGAGCTTTGTGCTTCGGACAATTTCTCGAACAATGATTATTTGAATTAGATCACTTTGGACGTTTATAGCCTGTCGAGAACTATAGATTCTGTTATTGAGATTGTATATTGTAACCTGATGAGACATTGTTGTGATGCTTGTATGTTTATATCTTTATTTTTCAATAAAGCTCCTTTTAAAAATTAAAAAAAAAAAAAAAGTTATATTTATAAGTTATAACAAATATGTTAAAACAAATGGTGGCTGCATCCAAACCTTATATTCTATTAGTTTTCCTTTTTTGGTATACTGTTAATATTATATGAAACCTAACCTTCTTTATAGAATGATGTATTATAATAAGCATTAAGGGGGCCCATAAGGGTGGTATTTTCATTGAGGGGCACATTTTCTTGCCTGTTCGGTATATAAGTTGGGACCATCTTCTAAGGTTATCATCAATTGATTATTAGGTATTGTAAGAAATTGTAGTTGTTAAAGTGGTTATAGCAGAAAGAGATTGCTTTAATCAACTGCACAGGGGTAAGACTTTTTCTATGGCACCCAAAATTGATTTAATATTGATGATAATAACTTTATTATACAATTTTTTTTTTTAAACACCCCAAATGCTCTGAATTATAAAGGAACATTCTGTTAATCATTTTTTCTGTACAAATGTAATTGTTTAATTGCATGGTTAACGTTATATTGTTAACCTTTTTATCAAACCAGGAAACCAGCCATGAAATTATGTTTGGAACAGGTCAAAATGGATTTGCAAGTCATCAAGGCTGTTAAATTAGATAAATCAAAAAGAAAAATCACATGAAAAGTGTTTTGAACATTATTTGTGAGGGTTCTCGGCATGTATCAGAAAGGTTTTTACTCTGCTAAATAAAAACCATGTATAAAAATAATATTCTAATGGACTGGAATGGCATCGAATTTTAAAAACCCTGCGCAAAACCTGCCCTTTTCAAAGCTCTTCTAATAAATTGGAATAAACCCCCTGGCTCCTCTGTGTTTCTGTTTACAATATA
Organism: Bombina bombina; assembly: GCF_027579735.1. NCBI lineage: Eukaryota > Metazoa > Chordata > Amphibia > Anura > Bombinatoridae > Bombina > Bombina bombina. The sequence goes on along the minus strand of NC_069504.1, from coordinate 530,205,778 downwards.
ATGTATAAATGTGTGCACATCACTGTTAGGGTTTGGTACATTTGATCTTGGATATTAACACTCACAAGCAATAGATTTATTAATTTAGTGTAAAAGCCATATTAACGACTACATGAAGCGTTTAATATATGAAACACACCTTTGCAGGGGGAACTTTTCCAGCTGCTGTTATCTGACCAGTGAAAAATCTACCAAAATGATTAGCAGCGAGAACAACCGCCTTGTAACTGGGAAAGCAAAATCACAGTTCAGTTATTCATGTTCATTTGTTTTTCTCAAATTACTTTTTAGAAACTCATATCAGCTGTATCATTAAAACTTGCTATTGCAATATGTTGGATCTGTGAGCTAAAGATCTATTTACAGATCTACACACATGCACCAAATTCAGTTATTGAAAACAAGTGGACAAAAGGAACTTAAATCTGGATTTAATAAAAGGTCTGCGTGCCTTCGAAGATAAAGACTAAATAGTAAAGTTGCTGAAATCACCAGCATTTGGGGCAAGTTGTGTCTGGAAAATGTTTAATTAGTGTAACATGTTTTTAAAGGCATTTGGTTATCAAAATACAAGTCGGGTACATTTAAAGAGCATGAAATAGACACTATACATTGTACTAGACATTTAGGCTTTAGGGATAGAATTGTTTTAATATATTTTAGTAGATTTACTTTATGATGCTGTAAATCAATAGCTCGTTTAGGGCTAGATTATGAGGGCCATGCTAACTGCTGTGCACGAGCGGTAAGGAGTATATCGCAGCTCTTTGTGCGCGTTGGATGTTTTGGGGCCTATCAAGCTCCGTATGGAGCTTGAAGCCCGTGTTTCTGGCGAGCCTTCAGACTCACCAGAAACACAAGTTATGTAGCAGCGGTCTAAAGACCGCTGCTCCATAACCTGTCCGCCTTCTCTGAGGATGCGGATAGACATCGCCGCAATTCAACCCGATCGAATACGATTGGGTTGAGTGACACCCCCTGCTAGCGGCCAATCTGCGGGGGGCGGCGTTGCAGCAGCAGTTCACAAGAGCTGCTGGTGCAATGCTGAATGCAGAGAGAGTATTGTAATCCGCATTCAGCGAGGTCTGTCGGACATGATCCGCAATGTAGGATCATGTCCGACAGGCCTTTCATAAATAGGCCCCTTTGTGCGTCTTAAAAAGCTTGAGCGCAATTGAATTTAAAGCACGTCAAAATAGGGCAACTTCAGAGCTCTGGTTAACTGTTACACGAAACAGAAAAAGATGTACAAAGCACATCAAAAATACATTTAAAAGTACAGTTACACCCAGAATAACACTGTCTGATACAATTATTAAAAAAGGGCTCAAAGATATGAGGTCTCAGGTGTTATAAAAAAACATCTGCAAAGGGCTTTAACATAGATGTACATACAAATACATGTCTAGATATGTATATGTATGTAAATATATATATACAGTATGTATAGATGTGTATGTATTTATGTATTTATATGTGTATATATGAATATACAAACATACTGTATATACACATATAAATACATAAATACATATGTATACATATATAGACGTATATTGGAGCCCTTTGCAGTCAAGTAGCTGAAAAAATATAAAATCATATTTATCCAATATTCATATTTAATAAAGTGTTTACCTCTGTATATACTGTAAATATTTCACAATCCAGTGTTCTTTACATATGCGAATATGTTCTATGTCTTTATAAATAAATATTCCTATAGATATCTCTATATATTTATACCTATATGTAATATATATATATATATATATATATATATATATATAAACTGTTTCAAAACATTATATATATATTTATATTTATGAATAAATAGATCATATTCTTCTATGTGAAGAACACTGGAATCTGAAGTATTAATATTTCATGACCTATTAGCACACTTGCTTGACTTGTTGAGTATTATTTTTTCCCACTTTCCGATCTCCATTGAAGTCTATCGGGGAATACGTTAACACAGTCGCGATATTCAGACTTCAGCTTTTTGCACGCTTCGGGTTAGTGCTCATTTAAAAACGTTTTTCTTTCAACTTGTAATACACATGGAAAAAGCCTCCGTCTAACGAAGTTAGTGCAGGAGTGCAAACTACCACTCCTCTCGTCTAGCCCTTAATAGGAAGCACTTTGAATAGAATCTACAGAATAGGGTTTTTTGGCCTTTATAAGGACAAGCATAATTTTCACACAAAAATGTATGCAGTTAAGCTAAACTGAGTGAAAACGTATTAATGATGTGCCTAAAACTAATTACATCTTCATTATCCTTGACCATTTCGATAAACAATGTTCTGCAAAATATTAATACAAAGTGTCACACTGAAATAAGGCTATGTATATAATTATTTATATTAGAAAATAATGGCTAGTAAAAGGGACACACAGCACAACATTTATTTAATGATTCCAATAGGGAATATTAACCAACTTTCCAGTTTACTTCTATTATCGAATTTGCTTCATTCTCTTGGTATCCTTTGTTGAATAAGCAATGCACTACTGGGAGCTTGTGGAACACAACAGGTGAGCCAATAAAATGAGGCATATATGTGCAGCCACTAATCAGCATCTCTTGAGCCGACCTAGGTATCTTCTTCAATAAAATATACAGAGAGAACAAAACAAATTAGATAATAGAAGAAAACTGGCAAGTTGCTTAAAATCATATGCACTATCTGAACCATATACCATTAAAGGAACATAAAATTAGAGTTGTTTTTTGTAAATAGACATGAGACTATAACAAATGTTCTCTTATTTATTATTTAAAAAATACATCTTATTGCAGGGTTCATGATGTCAATTTTTACTGTTTCATATGGTGATCTTGCTGCAACTCAAGGGCACACGGAGGTGCGACGTGCACTGCATTTACTCACATGTGCCCTGATTGGTTAACATGGCAAAGGGGAAGATTTGCAGAAAACACAAAACTGCATAATAAAAAAGGGTATAAAATCTATGTAATTCATATATATATATGTAAATTTATGTAAAAGTTATTTAAAGTAGACATGTGCGATTCGGTTCGATTCGGAAATTCGGAAAATTCGGCTATTCGGATAGAACCGAATTTCCGAATTAAAATGTTGCCGAATTTTCCGAATCGAAACGATTCGTAAATTCGGATGGCCATTGGGATTACATTAGTATTATACAGTATGTTAGGTTAACACCTAATATACAGTATAATACTAGTCTAATCCCACCTAACACTTATCTAATTGCCGAAATTCCGAACCGAATCGAACCGAATCGAATCCAGCCGAATTTCTTTGAATCCGAAACGAATCCGAAACGAATCGATTCGAAATTTTCCGAATTCGAATCGATCCGAACCGAACTTCAAAAAATTCTGAATCGATCCGAACCGAACCAAATTTTTTCGCCATGCACATGTCTAATTTATAGAAAGGAAATCTAACTTGTATGCCCTTTTAATTAGATTACTGTTTGTATTACCATTATTATTATTATTATTAACTTATTTTTTTTCTAAAGTTACATTGCTCAACAAAGAGGTAAGATAATTCTCATTTATAAAAAAAAACCCAGTATATAATACATGTGACTTGCACATAATACTTAATGCATAAGAATTAACATATAGAAGATTCCTTTTCACCAAACGTTACAATATGGAGATGATCTGTTTTAAGAATAGAAAGACTATGGGGTTTCAAGGTTTTTTTTGTTTTTTACAATTGTTTGTATTCCCTTTTAACCAGCATAGACTTTACAAGAATAAAATCCCTTCCTTTAATGACTCAGACTACAGATTTGAAGCACATTTCAGGTCTGAACAATTTAATAAACCGGCACATAGTTCCAAAACATAATAATCACATTACATGTACCATTTACCCATAATCCACAGTTTTATTTAAAATCTCATTTATTTTTTGCACTCGAACCAAATGTAAGACCAAAGAAAACAAAAGATTAACTACTTATTACAACTAACTAAACAAGCAATTGAAGAAATCACATGCCTCATTTAAAGGCACATTTTTTTTCTTTCATGATTTCAGAAAGAACATACAATTTTAAACAATTTTCCAATTTACCAGTCAGCAATTAGCTCCAAGTAATGCATTGCTACTACTGAGCCTAACTAGGTATACACTTCAACAAAGGATATTAAGAAAATAAAGCAAATTAGATAACAAATGGGAATTCTGTTTAAAATTCAATGCTCTCTCTGAATCACAAAAGTTTAATTTTGACTTTACTGTCCCTTTAACTATCTACAATGTACTTCTTCCTATATTATACAGAGAAACATAATGGGCCATATTATAAGTGGAGTGCTAATTAACGCTCCCACTCAAGCGTTAATTGCGCTAGCAGTGAGATTTTTGCGCTTTTCGGATTAGGCTTGTATTATGAGTTGAAAGTAAACTGTTTTTGCTTGCGCTCTAACCTAAGGAGCGCAAAAAAGCAGAATTTAGAATATTGTGTGCGCGCTTACGTATTCCCCCATAAAAGTCAATGAAGCATCTCTCTCTCGCAAACCTGGTCGAAAATTCTCAAGTGCGTTAACCTGACAAGAAAATATGAATATTTCACATTCCAATGTTTTTCACATACAAAAACATGCTCTATTCATAAATACATATTTATATGAATATATATATATATATATATATATATATATATATATATATATATATATATATATATATATATATATATACTGTATATAATGTTTTTTGTACAATATATATATATATATATATATATATATATATATATATACCTATATACAGTATATACATTATATGTAGATATATATATACATATAGGAATATATATTTAGAAATCCATAGAACATATTCTGCTATGTACAGAACATTTTTATTAACCCCTTAACGAGGGGTTGGGGGCTAAGGAGGGATCCCACACGTCCTCAAAAAAAATACAGTTAATGACCGAGGACGTGTGGCGTACGTCCTTGGTCTGGAAAGCAGCTGGAAGCGATCCTGCTCGCTTCCAGCTGCTTTCCGGTTATTGCACTGATGCCTCGATATCGAGGCATCCTGCAATAACCCCCCTTGGCCATCCGATGCAGAGAGAGCCACTCTGTGGCCCTCTCTGCACCGGACATCAGTGGCCGGTATCGTTGGTGGGTGGGAGCAACTCTGGGAGGCGGGTGGGCGGCCATCGATGTGCCGAGTGGAGGGGGGTGGGATCGGGGGCGGGACTGATGGGAGCGTGCACGGGGGCGGTGGGCGGGCGCGTGCACGGGGCGGGAGCGGGAGGGAACCGCTACACTGCAGAAAAAAAGTTAATAAAAGTTAAAAAAATATATATATTTAAAAAAAATTCAATCATCATCTAAGGGTTCTGGAAGGGGTGGGGAGTTGGTCTTGGGGGGGGGGAAGCTACACTACAGAAAAGGGCAATAAAAAGAACAAAACAAACTTTTTTTTACTAAACTGGGTACTGGCAGACAGCTGCCAGTACCCAAGATGGCGCCCATTAAGGCAGAGGGGGAGGGTTAGAAAGCTGTTTGGTGGGGGATCAGTGAGGTTGGGGGCTAAGGGGGGATCCTACACAGCAGCATATGTAAATATGCTTTAAAAAAAAAAAAGCCCAAATATAGCTTTTATTTTAGTACTGGCCGAGTTTCTGCCAGTACTTAAGATGGCGGGGACAATTGTGGGGTGGGGGAGGGAAGAGAGCTGTTTGGGAGGGATCAGGGGGTCTGATGTTTTAGGTGGGAGGCTGAGCTCTACACTAAAGCTAAAATTAACCCTGCAAGCTCCCTACAAGCTACATAATTAACCCCATCACTGCTAGCCATAATACACGTGTGATGCACAGCGGCATTTGGCGGCCTTCTAATTACCAAAAAGCAACGTCAAAGCCATATATGTCTGCTATTTCTGAACAAAGGGGATCCCAGAGAAGCATTTACAACCATTTGTGCCATAATTGCACAAGCTGTTTGTAAATGATTTCAGTGAGAAACCTAAAATTGTGAAAAATTTAACGTTTTTTTTAATTTGATCGCATTTGGCGGTGAAATGGTGGCATGAAATATACCAAAATTGACCTAGATCAATACTTGGGGTTGTCTACTACACTACACTAAAGCTAAAATTACCCCTAAAAGCTCCCTACATGCTCCCTAATTAACCCCTTCACTGCTGGGCATAATACACGTGTAGTGCGCAGTGGCATTTAGCAGCCTTCTAATTACCAAAAAGCAACGCCAAAGTCATATAGGTCTGCTATTTCTGAACAAAGGGGATCCCAGAGAAGAATTTACAACAAATTAAGCCATAATTGCACAAGCTGTTTGTAAATAATTTCAGTGAGAAACCAAACGTTTGTGAAAAAATTAGTGAAAAAGTGAACAATTTTTTGTATTTAATCACATTTGACGGTGAAATGGTGGCATGAAATATACCAAAATGGGCCTACATCAATACTTTGGGATGTCTTCTAAAAAAAAATATATACATGTCAATGGATATTCAGAGATTCCTGAAAGATATTAGTGTTCTAATGTAACTAGCGCTAATTTTGAAAAATAATGGTTTGGAAATAGCAAAGTGCTACTTGTATTTATGGCCCTATAACTTACAAAAAAAGCAAAGAAGATGTAAACATTGGGTATTTCTAAACTCAGGACAAAATTTAGAAACTATTTAGCATGGGTGTTTTTTGGTGGTTGTAGATGTGTAACAGATTTTGGGGGTCAAAGTTAGAAAAAGTGTGGGTTTTTTTCAATTTTTTCCTCATATTTTATAATTTTTTTTATTATTATTATTTTTAGAAAGTCCATTTAATGGCGAGAAAAATGGTATATAATATGTGTGGGTACAGTAAATGAGTAAGAGGAAAATTACAGCTAAACACAAACACAGCAGAAATGTAAATGGTCCCAAACGGACAGAAAATGGAAAAGTGCTGTGGTCATTAAGGGGTTAAATATGAATATTGCATAAATATGTTTTTTCATGTTTTCATCTACTTAACTGCAAATGGCTCCAATGCATATATATATATATATATATATATATATATATATGTCCATATATAGTATCTCACAAAAGTGAGTACACCCCTCACATTTTTGTAAATATTTTATTATATCTTTTCATGTGACAATACTGAAGAAATGACACTTTGCTACAATGTAAAGTAGTGAGTGTACAGCCTGTAAATCAGTGTAAATTTGCTGTCCCCTAAAAATAACTCAACACACAGCCATTAATGTCTAAACCGTTGGCAACAAAAGTGAGTACACCCCTAAGTGGAAATGTCCAAATTGGGCCCAATTAGCCATTTTCCCTCCCCAGCGTCATGTGACTCGTTAGTGTTACAAGGTCTCAGGTGTGAATGGGGAGCAGGTGTGTTAAATTTGGTGTTATCACTCTCACACTCTCTCATACTGGTCACTGGAGATGTAACATGGCAACTCATGGCAAAGAACTCTCTGAGGATCTGAGAAAAAGAATTGCTCTACTTAAAAAAAGACGGCCTATTCTATAAGAAGATTGCCAAGACCCTGAAGCTGAGCTGCAGCACGGTGGGCAAGACAATACAGCGGTTTCACAGGACAGGTTCAACTCAGAACATGCCTCGTCATGGTCGAGCAAAGAGGTTGAGTGCACATGCTCAGCGTCATATCCAGAGGTTGTCTTTGGGAAATAGACGTAGGAGTGCTGCCAGTATTGCTGTAGAGGTTGAAGTGGTGGGGGGTCAGCCTGTCAGACCATACGCCACACAGTGCATCAAATTGGTCTGCATGGCTGTCATTCTAGAAGGAAGCCTCCTCTAAAGATGATGCACAAGAAAGCCTGCAGACAGTTTGCTGAAGACAAGCATACTAATGACATGGATTATTGGAACCATGTCCTGTGGTCCGATGAGACCAAGATAAACTTATTTGGTTCAGATGGTGTCAAGCGTGTGTGGCGGCAAACCAGGTGAGGAGTACAAAGAGAAGTGTGTCTTGCCTACAGTCAAGCATAGTGGTGGGAGTGTCATGGTCTGGGCCTGCATAAGTGCTGCCGGCACTGGGGCGCTACAGTTCATTGAGGGAACCATGAATGCCAACATATACTGTGACACCTGAAGCAGAGCACGATCTCCTCCCTTCGGAAATTGGGCCGCAGGGCAGTATTCCAACATGATAACGACCCCAAACACACCTCCAAGATGACCACTTCCTTGCTAAAGAAGCTGAGGGTAAAGGTGATGGACTGGCTAAGCATGTCTCCAGACCTAAACCCTATTGAGCATCTGTGGGGCATCCTCAAATGGAAGGTGGGGGAGCGCAAGGTCTCTAACATCCACCAGCTCTGTGATGTCGTCATGGAGGAGTGGAAGAGGACTCCAGTGGCAACCTGTGAAGCTCTGGTGAACTCCATGCCCAAGAGGGTTAAGGCAATACTCACTTTTGTTGCCAATGGTTTATACATTAATGGCTGTGTGTTGAGATATTTTGAGGGGACAGCAAATTTACACTGTTATACAGGCTGTAGCAAAGCGTAATTTCTTCAGTGTTGTCACATGAAAAGATATAATAAAATATTTTCAAAAATGTGAAGGTTGTACTCACTTTTGTGAGATACTGTATGTATACATATGTATTTATGTGTTTATATGTGTATATATGTCTTTAAATACATATAAACACATATAAATACATAAACACACACACATACACTATATATATATATATATATATATATATATATATATATATATATATATATAGAGAGAGAGAGAGAGAGAGAGACATATAAACACACTGTGATAACCAAAAGTTATCTAATAGTGTAATGATTTGAATATGGAAAAATAAAGGTTTTGTTGCTCTTTTCTTAAAATAAGCAAGAGAAAATGATTTATTAAACTTACTTATTTAAGGTGAGTCATTAATTTTGTAATTGATAGAATATTATGAAACTTCACTAAGGTATGAATATATAAATATTCAGGAAATATTATGAGTAACTGAGTTTTAAGTTCAGAGAGAGTCATATGTGTTACAAAATTATGCAACAGTAAATGCTGATTAAAGCAGATAAAGCAAAGCAAAGGATTAGACTGCTTGATAAAGTAAAGGTAATTTCTTCACGCACTCACACTTTCATGCAATAAAATATATACACAGTCCAGACATACTAGCTTGAATACCAAACCGCAATCTACTGAGTCAGATGAGAATCACAATAAAGGTTATAGGAATCTCCAATAACAAACAATGGTGTCTAAGGTTTAACCTTTATGAATGAATAAATTGTAGCGTGGAGAGCGGTACTTATCTTAACGGTAGCGGTGGTATGAAGCGTGGGGAGCGGTAATGCCTTTTGGATATACAGGTTGAGAGGTAAGTTGCAGCTCTTAGGTTCAGCGTCTGTTTGGTGTGAGCGCGACTTCGGCGTGGTGAAAGAAGTTCCGTTTGGCGGATGAATCCGGAAGATGGTCCCGGTCAGGATAGAGGCAAAAGTAGATACCCAGCGGGTATCGAAGGCGATGTAAAAGACCTGAAGGTTATGCAACAAATGCACAATGTGGAAGTAGCTCCTCAGAGGAGCAAGGAGAAGTGAGAAACAACTTCAATTTTCAGGCCCTGATTAATGGGTAAGCACTTCCTTAAATAGGAAGGAAGTGCTAATGCAGGGTTTAGATTTAAAGGGATATCACATGCCCCCCTCCTCAGGGAATCACCCCTGGGGATTCTGCGTGAGGTTTAAGTGGATATTTCTTATGGAAGAACTTGATCAATCGGGGCGAATGGACTTCGGAATGAATGAGCCAGGAGTTTTCCTCAGGGCCGTAACCTTTCCATTTAATGAGATATTCCAGTTTATTTCTGTGTATCCTAGAATCCAGTATGGATTCAACCTCGAATTCTTCTTGATGATCAACCATAACAGGTGGTGGCGGAATAGAAGAAGGATGGTTTTTGGTTGGGAATGGTTTCAACAATGAGATATGGAAAGAAGGATGTATTTTGTAGTCTTTTGGCAGTTTAAGTCTAACCACATTGGAATTTATCACATGTTCTATTGGAAATGGACCCAAGAATTGATTCGCAAGTTTCTTGCTAGGAACTTTGAGTTTAAGATTTTTTGTTGAGAGAAGTACTAAGTCCCCAACCTTATAATCAGGACCCTTACGATGTTTTAAGTCATAATATGATTTTTGATATTGCTTGGCTTCATGTAGATGTCTTTTCAGGACAATTAACCTTTCGTGGAGGTTAGATGTAAATTCAGTTGCTGTAGGAGAGTTTACAGATTTGTTAGAAAGAGATATAGTGTTTGGGTGGTAACCATATGTTGCAAAAAAGGGGGAAGTTTTGATAGAAGTATTTATGGAATTGTTATATGTGAATTCGGCCATGGGAAGATAAACTGTCCAATCATCTTGGAGATGTGATATGTAACATCGTAAGAACTGTTCTATGGTCTGATTAAGTCTCTCTGTGAGTCCATTAGTCTGGGGATGGAAAGCAGTGGTATAAAGGTGGTCAATCTTTAGCAATTTACACAGAGATCTCCAGAAGGATGAGGTAAATTGCGTTCCCCTATCTGTAATTATGTTGGAGGGTAAACCATGTAGTCTGACTATATGATCGATAAATACCTTAGCCGTAGTCATAGCTGAGGGTAATCCCTTAAGTGGGATAAAATGAGCTAGTCTGGTTAAATGGTCAATTATTACCATGATAGTATTATATTGTTGAGTGAGTGGGAGTTCAACAATAAAATCCATGGCTATGGTACTCCATGGTTTATCTGGGATAGGCAGAGGTGTAAGTAGACCAATTGGTCTCTTATGAACTAATTTATTTCGGGCACAATTTTCACATCCTGATACATAGTCATATATATATTTGTTCATGCCAGGCCACCAGAAATTACGTCGGGTTAGTTCAATGGTCTTTTTAATTCCAGGATGACCAGACATTGTATCATCATGAGTGTGTGTGAGTATTGATGATCTCATGCTCTTGGGAATATACAATTGACTGTTATGATAGTACAATCCAGATTGAGAGTCTTTAACACAAGTTTGGTGGGGTATTGAATCTTGTTTTAAAGCCTTGTGAACCTCTTGTTCTATAGGGGTCAGGACGCCTATGATTTTTTCAGGAGGGATAGTAAAATTAGGTGGTTCATGAGTTAAGCTTTCGTTTATACGTGATAAAGCATCAGCCTTAGTATTTTGACTGCCTGGTTTATAGGTAATTATAAAGTTAAAACGGTCTAAAAATAGAGACCATCTCGCTTGTCTGGCTGTCAAAGTCTTGTTCTTTTTTAAATATTCAAGATTCTTATGGTCAGTAAAAATAATGAATGGAAGTTTAGATCCTTCTAGGAGGTGTCTCCATTGTTCAAGGGCACTCTTTATTGCTAACAATTCTTTGTCCCCCACACTATAATTACTTTCTGCACTAGTTAAGGTTCTTGAATAAAATGCAATGGGGTGAATTTCCCCATTCTCAACTTGTTGTTGGGAGAGTACTGCTCCTATGCCAGTATTAGAGGCATCTGCTTCAAGTTGGAATTGTAGATCAAAGTTGGGTAGTGATAAGATTGGTGCTGTAGAAAATAACTCTTTAAGTTTTTCGAAGGTTTCTTGAGCTTTTTGAGACCATTTAAATTTTTGATTAACACTAGTCAGTTGTGTCAGTGGTCTTACTATTGAAGAAAAGTTTTTAATAAACTTTCGATAAAAATTAGCGAAACCGATAAAGCGTTGTAACGCTTTTACAGTAGTGGGAGCTGGCCAATCTTTAATGGCAGACACTTTGTCAGGATCCATTTGTACATGGTTAGGAGTTATTATATAACCTAAAAATTTTATCTTAGAGACATGGAATACACATTTTTCTAATTTAGCATATAATTTGTGCTCCTTGAGACGGGTGAGTACCCATCTTACATGCTTTTCGTGATCAGAGGGTGTTTTGGAGTATATTAGAATATCATCTAAGTAAATTATAACACAGATGTCCATAAGGTCGTGGAATATTTCATTAATAAAATGCTGGAATGTTGCAGGAGCATTGCTTAAGCCGAAGGGCATTACATTATATTGAAAGAGCCCATAACGGGTTCTAAAGGCGGTTTTCCACTCATGACCTTCTTTCATACGGATAAGATTGTAAGCCCCCTTAAGATCAAGTTTTGAATAAATTGTAGCTTCGTTTAAACGTTCCAATAATTCGGGTATGAGGGGTAGAGGATATCTGTTTTTAACAGTAATTTCGTTTAAAGCTCTATAATCAATAATGGGTCTTATTGTACCGTCCTTATTGCGTACTAGGAACATTCCAGCAGCAGCTGGAGATGTTGAGTGGGATATAAAACCTTTTCGGAGATTGTCGTCTAAATAGGAACGTAAGTAAGTAAGTTCCTCTTGTGAAAGTGGGTATATTTTTCCGTGAGGAATTTGAGAGCCCGGTATCAGATCAATTGGACAATCAAACTCCCTATGAGGGGGGAGGTTTTCTGCCTCTTTTAGATCAAACACCTCTGCCAGATCCTGATACATTTCTGGTAGTTCAGATTCAATAGCAGAGATTAACTGATATGGATAACATGTTTTTAAACAGAATGGTGATGCTAATGATACCTGTGGAGTGGACCAGTCAATGCTGGGGTTATGTTTTTTTTAACCATGAAAAGCCAAAAATAAGTGTATGCATGTGGATGGAAATTAAGTCAAAAGTAAGATATTCAGTATGTCCATTGTCAGTTGTCACTAGTAAAGGTATTGTTTGATGAGTAATGGGACCATGTTGTATGAGGGAACCATCAATAAGTTTAACTGAGACTGGTTGTGCCTTGCAAACAGTAGGAATTTTATTTAAATCAACAAAAGATATATCGATATAATTTCCGGCTGCCCCAGAATCGATCAATGCATTAGACTGCACGTTTTTCTGATCCCACTGTAAAGAAAGGTTAAGAGTCAATTGAGGGTTTTGAGTGAAGTATAAAATATTATGTTTTGAATGAATCTTACCCTTCTTTTGCTTTTGAAGAATTGGGCAATTATTAACTGAGTGTTCTTTTTGCCCACAATATAAGCATAGATTCTCAGATCTGCGTCTGGCCTTTTCTTCAGGTGTTAAAGGTCCTTTTATGGCTCCAATCTCCATTGGGGTCTGATTAGAATTACCCTTTTCCTGGTTGGGTGTGTAAAGATACGGACGTCTAGGTGGTACGTCACAGGTAGCTCTCTCAGCCTTCCTTTCACGTATTCGCCGATCCAGGGTAGTACTTAATTTCATCAGTCCATTCAGGGTTTCGGGCATCTCCAAACGGGACAACTCATCTTTTAACAATTCTGAAAGGCCCAGTCTGAACTGGTTCTTCAAACTAATTTCATTCCATTTAGAATCATCTATCCACATTTGGAATTCAGTAATATAATCTTCTATATTCCTCTTACCCTGTTTTAGGGATCTCAGTTTCGTTTCTGCCGTCATCTGTGAATGAGAGTCCTCATATAAGGATGTCATAGCTAAAAAAAATTCTTCCAAGGAATCTAAGATTGGATGGTTATTCTCAAAATATCTATTAGCCCATGAGCGAGGCTCCCCCTGGAGGAAGGAGATGGTAGTACAAACCTTGATTCTCTCAGAGTGATAAGTTTTAGGCCTTAATGAAAAAAGTAATTTGCAAGCATTTTTAAAGTCTCTATATTCACTTCGTTTACCAGAAAAGGGTTGAGGATAGTTAATGTGAGGTTCAGGGACTTCTGAGCTCTTGGCTGGTAAACATTCTTTTACTAGAGTTTTAAGTGCTTTATTTTCTGATTGTACCTCAGTTAAGGCCCTGGCTAGATATTCTAATTTTTGATGGATGTTGGTGAATTCATTTTTTATTTCACTAGGATCCATCCTATATTTTACAGGTTATAACCTTATAGGCCTGAAAATTCTGTGATAACCAAAAGTTATCTAATAGTGTAATGATTTGAATATGGAAAAATAAAGGTTTTGTTGCTCTTTTCTTAAAATAAGCAAGAGAAAATGATTTATTAAACTTACTTATTTAAGGTGAGTCATTAATTTTGTAATTGATAGAATATTATGAAACTTCACTAAGGTATGAATATATAAATATTCAGGAAATATTATGAGTAACTGAGTTTTAAGTTCAGAGAGAGTCATATGTGTTACAAAATTATGCAACAGTAAATGCTGATTAAAGCAGATAAAGCAAAGCAAAGGATTAGACTGCTTGATAAAGTAAAGGTAATTTCTTCACGCACTCACACTTTCATGCAATAAAATATATACACAGTCCAGACATACTAGCTTGAATACCAAACCGCAATCTACTGAGTCAGATGAGAATCACAATAAAGGTTATAGGAATCTCCAATAACAAACAATGGTGTCTAAGGTTTAACCTTTATGAATGAATAAATTGTAGCGTGGAGAGCGGTACTTATCTTAACGGTAGCGGTGGTATGAAGCGTGGGGAGCGGTAATGCCTTTTGGATATACAGGTTGAGAGGTAAGTTGCAGCTCTTAGGTTCAGCGTCTGTTTGGTGTGAGCGCGACTTCGGCGTGGTGAAAGAAGTTCCGTTTGGCGGATGAATCCGGAAGATGGTCCCGGTCAGGATAGAGGCAAAAGTAGATACCCAGCGGGTATCGAAGGCGATGTAAAAGACCTGAAGGTTATGCAACAAATGCACAATGTGGAAGTAGCTCCTCAGAGGAGCAAGGAGAAGTGAGAAACAACTTCAATTTTCAGGCCCTGATTAATGGGTAAGCACTTCCTTAAATAGGAAGGAAGTGCTAATGCAGGGTTTAGATTTAAAGGGATATCACACACACACACACATTAATATACATCATTAGACATGTATATGTATGTATCTTTTTGTTTTCTAACACCTGGGCCCTACTAAGTGAAAGTTGCTGTTTTATATTATCGTTTTTAGACTTATATCTACAGACTTAACATTGGACATCATTATAAAAATGTTAAAATATAATTTCAATGCAGAAGCCTATCCACTGAAACTCAAAAAAACATATTATTTTAGCAATATACACCCATGGATACCTCTGTGGAACTGAAAATACTAAAGCCAATATCAATGTAATATAAAGAGCCAGATTTCGGTTTTATTACTCATATTACACTAAACCCAATTTTTCCTTTCATGATTCAAATAGAATATGCCATTTTAAGCAACTTTCTAATTTACTCCTATTATCAATTTGTCTTTGTTCTCTTGCTATCTTTAATTAAAAAGCAAGAATGTAAGCTTAGGAGCCGGTCCATTTTTAGTTCAGCACCAGGGTTATGCTTGCTGATTGTTGGCTAAATGTATCCACCACCAATCAGCAAGCATGCTCTATCTGAATTATTCAATAAAAAAATTGGGTTTAGTATCCCTTTAATGAGTTAGATGTGCTATGAATCTTCTAAGTAAATTCTGTCTCAAACCAATTAATCTGCAATGTGTGAATAAACTTGGCACAACCTATTATAATGACCAACTCTAGTTGAAATATAAAATACTCCAAAGCCAAACTATTTTTATATTGTAATCTTTATACTGTAATTAAGGTATTTAAAATAAAATTAACATAAAAATGAAAAAAGACAATCCATTATACATGAGTGTGGCAAGAATAAAGTAAATTAAACGTCTACCTTACCCAGCAATATTGGCCATAGAGCTTAGTGCATCATATCCTTGAGCAATTGTTACTCTAGGTACTTGGTCCATAGCCAAAACATTAAGTTTACGTTGTTGGAGTTTGCCAATTAAGTCAGGGTTTTGAGCTGGATAGATAAAGCTAACCAGTGTTGCTTTCTCTTTAAACATGTCCGATTCATGAATTCCTAATATTTCATTAAAGCATGGTGCTCGTACCTGGTAAGATATAATAAGATCAAATAGTAAAAAGATATGCAAAAAACATCCCATTAAATAATACACTTTTTAACACATGCAAAAACATTATTAGAACATTCTAGGAAAGTTTTCGTTCTCAGTTGTATGGTGGATAAATACCACGTCTCTTAATGGAACTGTTAAACAAACTCTCAGATCCCCCAATATGCTGTATGTAAGTGCAACTTTGTAACCTTACCTGGGGGTGGTTAAGATTTGATATTCCATTAACTCCTTTGCTTCTGAGACATTTCACACCATCCTACTCAACCCAATTTTAGTTTGTTTGTTTTTTTTTTAACTAATTTGCATTCATTGCATTTAAATATCAATTTCAGTGCTTTTTTCTGTGAGGTGCCCACACAAATTATATACTTTTGCAGCAGACCAAGCTTTTGGAAACTTTACTTACTCACATATAAGAAGAAAAAAACAAACAAAATGAAAACAAATAAAAAGCAAACCAGTGATTTTTCTTCTGTTGTTTTCTACAGTGTACATTGTAAACAAAAGCATGGGAGTTGATTTTTCATATTTTAAATGTACACTCTATGGTTCCACATTTAGGGGCATATTTATCAAGCAGTGTATGCTGCTGTTTCCGCGTGAGCCTTCATAAGACCACTGCTCCTTAACTTGTCTGCCACCTCTGAGGTGAGGACAGCAATTAGCCCAATCGGATACAATTGGGATGATTGACACCCCTGCTAGCGGCCATTTGACCGTGAATGTGCAAGGGGCGGTATTGCACAAGCATTTCATGAGTAAATGCTGGTGCAATGATAAATGCTGACAGCGTATGCGGATCATGTCCGTCCGACAAATGATAATTCGACCCCTTTGCATTAACTCAACTTCTGAAAGCAGTGCAATAATGATTCCATACAAATGTTATTCAACAAAAAAAATAAGAATTTAAATTAAAATGTATTTTGGTCACTTTGCACCACTGAGGCCTAAATCCTATGCAGGCTACTGTACTGGCAGAGACATTGCATAGCTACAATCCAAAATGTTAATGGATGGAGCTGTACAACTTCCATGCAACTGCTTTTTGCTTAGATAAACCTCAATGCAGAGATAAAATAAAAGCCTAGCACATTGAGTAAACCCGGCTCCATTTAACCCCAGTACAAAAAAAACAACTCAATTACAGAAAATAAAAAAAATTACAAGAATTTTAAACTAATTACACCTAATCTAAGCCCCCTAATAAAATAAAAAAATCCCCCCAAAATAATAAAATCCACTACCCTATACTAAATTACAAACAGCCCTTAAAAGGGCTTTTTGCGGGGCATTGCCCCAAGGTAATCAACTCTTTTACCTGTAAAAAAAGAAATACACCCCCCCCAACATTAAAACCCACCACCCACACACCCTACCCTACTCTAAAACCCACCCAAACCCCCCTTAAAAAAAACTAACACTAACCCCCTGAAGATCACCCTACCTTGAGCCGTCTTCACCCAACCGGGCCTAAGTCCTCAATGAATCCGGGCGAAGTGGTCCTCAAGATGGGCAGAAGTCTTCATCCAATCCGGGCACAAGAGGTCCTACAGATGGGCAGAAGTCTTCATCCAGGCGGCATCTTCTATCTTCTTCCATCCGACGAGGAGCGGTTCCATCTTGAAGACATCCGAGGTGGAGCATCCCGACAACTAAACGACAAATGACGGTTCCTTTAAATGACGTCATCCAATATGGCGCCCCTTGAATTCTGATTGGCTGATAGATAGATAGAATTCTAATGCAATCAGCCGATAGGATTGACCTTGAATTCTATTGGCTGTTACGATTAGCCAATAGAATGCGAGGTCAATCCTATTGCCTGATTGCATCAGCCAATAGGATTTTTCCTACCTTAATTCCGATTGGCTGATAGAATCCTAACGCTGCCGCTACTATATTAAATTTATTAACCCCAAAACCTAAGTCTAACCCTAACACCCCCCTAACTTAAATATAATTTAAATAAAATGAAATAAAATTACTACAATTAAATAAATTAATCCTATTTAAAACTAAATACTTACCTATAACATAAACCCTAATAGTTACATTATAGCTAGCTTAGGGTTTATATTTATTTTACAGGCAACTTTGTATTTATTTTAACTAGGTAGAATAGTTATTAAATAGTTATTAACTATTTAATAACTACCTAGTTAAAATAAATACAAATTTACCTGTAAATTAACCAATCGGAATTAAGGAAGGAAAAATCCTATTGGCTGATGCAATCAGCCAATAGAATTGAGATCACATTCTATTAGCTGATTGAAAAAGCCAATAGAATGCAAGCTCAATCCTATTGGCTGATTGGATCAGCCAATAGGATTGAAGTTCAATCCTATTGACTGATCCAATCAGCCAATAGGATTTTTCCTACCTTAATTCCGATTGGCTGATAGAATCCTTTCAGCCAATTGGAATTTGAGGGACGCCTTCTTGGATGATGTCATTTAAAGGAACCTTCATTCAGTGTTAGGACGTTGATGGAAGAGGATGCTCCGCGTCGGATGGATTGAAGATGGACGCGCTCTGGATGAAGATAGAAGATGCCGCCTGGATGAAGCCTTCTGCCAGTCTGGATGTCCTCTTCTGCCCGGATAGGATGAAGACTTCTGCCGGTCTGGAGGTCCACTTGTGCCCAGCTGGGTGAAAACGGCTCAAGGTAGGGTGATCTTCAGGGGGTTAGTGTTAGGTTTTTTTAAGGGGGGATTGGGTGGGTTTTAGAGTAGGGTTGGGTGTGTGGGTTGTGGGTTTTAATGTTGGGGGGGTATTGTATTTTTTTTTACAGGTAAAAGTGCTGATTACTTTGGGGCAATGCCCCACAAAAGGCCCTTTTAAGGGCTATTTTTAATTTAGTATAGGGTAGGGAATTTTATTATTTTGGGGGGCTTTTTTATTTTATTAGGGGGCTTATATTAGGTGTAATTAGCTTAAAATTCTTGTAATTCTTTTTTTATTTTCTGTAATTTAGTGGGGGGGTTTTGTACTTTAGTTAATTATAATTAGTTTTATTTAATTGTAGTTAATTTATGTAATTAATTTAATGATAGTGTAGTGTTCGGTGCAATTGTAACTTAGGTTAGGTTTTATTTTACAGGTAATTTTGTATTTATTTTAACTAGGTAGTTATTAAATAGTTAATAACTATTGTACCTAGTTAAAAGAAATACAAAGTTGCTTGTAAAATAAAAATAAATCCTAAAATAGCTACAATGTAATTATTAATTATATTGTAGCTATCTTAGGGTTTATTTTATAGGTATTTAGTTTTAAATATGAATTATTTAGTTAATAATAGTAATATTTATTTAGATTTATTTTAAATATATTTAAGTTAGGGGGTGTTAGGGTTAGGGTTAGACTTAGGTTTAGGGGTTAATTACTTTATTATAGTGGCGGCGGTGTAGGGGGGGCAGGATAGGGGTTAATATGTATAATGTAGGTGGCGGTGGGCTCCGGAAGCGGCGGTTTAGGGGTTAAACATTTTTTTTAGTTGCGGTGGGGTTCGAGATCGGCAGGATAGGGGTTAATAACTTTATGTAGGTGGCGGCGGTATAGGGGGAGGTAGATTAGGGGTTAAAATGTATAATGTAGGTGGCGGCGGGGTCCGGGAGCGGCGGTTTAGGGGTTAATATATTTATTATAAATAATAATGGTCCAAGAGCGCCTATAAGTAGGCTAAGGAAGATATTATCAGATTCAATAAATTCAAATTTATTACAAATCATAAAACATATAACATAATTGTGAATAACATGGATCCATGTATACTATATACATCTAAAAACAATAAAAACAGTTGTCGATTATATCTTGCAAACACTTGTCAAATATAACATTCAAACAGTTAAAATGATCACCAAAAGGGGGTATAGTTCCTATGAGGTCTCCAAAAAATTATGGAGATAAACAAGTGGAAGTCGTAGGAAGATCTTATAAACAATAAAAAATAAAAAATCCTTGATGACTAACCCAAAATTGTGCTTGGTTCAAAAAGTTCAGTGATAACGTCCAGTGAAATTATCTTAGTGATGTTATAAAAGAAAAATTGGCACATGAGGGACCCCGCCAGCGTGGTCCCTCATGTGCCTTTGTTGATAGAAAGGTGTTCTGGGGGTTCTATTAACAAACGGAAGTGTATAGTTAAAAACACTTCCGGGTTAGGAACAGAGATTTTTGGCACCAAAGTGATTTTTAGCGCCAAAATGAGAGCAACCCATTGGTTACCTACACACATAAATAGAGCCACCATTACTCACCACAATATAGTCTTGAAAAAGGCCTATAAAGAAGCCGAAACGCGTTGACAAACTGGTGAGCATTATTTTAATATTATTTAAGTTGTGAAGCGTTATTGCACTATGTTATTTCTTTAATTTTCAGGTACCATTAAGGATATCACTGAAAAGAAAAAGCATAGGCCTAGATTTGGAGTTTGGCGGTAGCCGTCAAAACCAGCGTTAGAGGCTCCTAACGCTGGTTTTAGGCTACCGCCGGTATTTGGAGTCAGTGATTAAAGGGTCTAACGCTCACTTTTCAGCCGCGACTTTTCCATACCGCAGATCCCCCTACGCCATTTGCGTATCCTATCTTTTCAATGGGATCTTTCTAACGCTGGTATTTAGAGTCGTTTCTGAAGTGAGCGTTAGAGCTCTAACGACAAAACTCCAGCCGCCTGAAAAAAGCAGGAGTTAAGAGCTTTCTGGCTAACGCCGGTTCATAAAGCTCTTAACTACTGTACCCTAAAGTACACTAACACCCATAAACTACCTATGTACCCCTAAACCGAGGTCCCCCCACATCGCCGCCACTCGATTAAAATTTTTAACCCCTAATCTGCCGACCGCCACCTACGTTATCCCTATGTACCCCTAATCTGCTGCCCCTAACATCGCCGACCCCTATATTATATTTATTAACCCCTAATCTGCCCCCCTCAACGTCGCCGACACCTGCCTACACTTATTAACCCCTAATCTGCCGAGCGGACCTGAGCGCTACTATAATAAAGTTATGAACCCCTAACCCGCCTCACTAACCCTATCATAAATAGTATTAACCCCTAATCTGCCCTCCCTAACATCGCCGACACCTAACTTCAATTATTAACCCCTAATCTGCCGACCGGAGCTCACCGCTATTCTAATAAATGTATTAACCCCTAAAGCTAAGTCTAACCCTAACACTAACACCCCCCTAACTTAAATATAATTTACATCTAACGAAATTAATTAATTCTTATTAAATAAATGATTCCTATTTAAAGCTAAATACTTACCTGTAAAATAAATCCTAATATAGCTACAATATAAATTATAATTATATTATAGCTATTTTAGGATTAATATTTGTTTTACAGGCAACTTTGTAATTATTTTAACCAGGTACAATAGCTATTAAATAGTTAAGAACTATTTAATAGTTACCTAGTTAAAATAATAACAAATTTACCTGTAAAATAAATCCTAACCTAAGATATAATTAAACCTAACACTACCCTATCAATAAAATAATTAAATAAACTACCTACAATTACCTACAATTAACCTAACACTACACTATCAATAAATTAATTAAACACAATTCCTACAAATAAATACAATTAAATAAACTAGCTAAAGTACAAAAAATAAAAAAGAACTAAGTTACAGAAAATAAAAAAATATTTACAAACATAAGAAAAATATTACAACAATTTTAAACTAATTACACCTACTCTAAGCCCCCTAATAAAATAACAAAGACCCCCAAAATAAAAAATTCCCTACCCTATTCTAAATTAAAAAAGTTACAAGCTCTTTTACCTTACCAGCCCTGAACAGGGCCCTTTGCGGGGCATGCCCCAAGAATTTCAGCTCTTTTGCCTGTAAAAGAATAAATACAATACCCCCCCCAACATTACAACCCACCACCCACATACCCCTAATCTAACCCAAACCCCCCTTAAATAAACCTAACACTAAGCCCCTGAAGATCTTCCTACCTTGTCTTCACCATACCAGGTTCACCGATCCGTGCTGAAGAGCTCCTCCGATGTCCTGATCCAAGCCCAAGCGGGGGCTGAAGAGGTCCATGATCCGGTCAAAGTCTTCATCCAAGCGGGGCAGAAGAGGATCTTCCATCCGATTGAAGTCATCATCCAGGCGGCATCTTCTATGGTCTTCCATCCGGAGCGAAGCGGCAGGATCCTGAAGACCTCCAGCGCGGAACATCCATCCGGACCGACGACTGAACGACGAATGACTGTTCCTTTAAGGGACGTCATCCAAGATGGCGTCCCTCGAATTCCGATTGGCTGATAGGATTCTATCAGCCAATCGGAATTAAGGTAGGAATTTTCTGATTGGCTGATGGAATCAGCCAATCAGAATCAAGTTCAATCCGATTGGCTGATCCAATCAGCCAATCAGATTGAGCTCGCATTCTATTGGCTGTTCCGATCAGCCAATAGAATGCGAGCTCAATCTGATTGGCTGATTGGATCGGCCAATCGGATTGAACTAGATTCTGATTGGCTGATTCCATCAGCCAATCAGAAAATTCCTACCTTAATTCCGATTGGCTGATAGAATCCTATCAGCCAATCGGAATTCGAGGGACACCATGTTGGATGACGTCCCTTAAAGGAACAGTCATTCGTCGTTCAGTCGTCGGTCCGGATGGATGTTCCGCGCTGGAGGTCTTCAGGATCCTGCCGCTTCGCTCCGGATGGAAGACCATAGAAGATGCCGCCTGGATGATGACTTCAATCGGATGGAAGATCCTCTTCTGCCCCGCTTGGATGAAGACTTTGACCGGATCATGGACCTCTTCAGCCCCCGCTTGGGCTTGGATCAGGACATCGGAGGAGCTCTTCAGGACGGATCGGTGAACCTGGTATGGTGAAGACAAGGTAGGAAGATCTTCAGGGGCTTAGTGTTAGGTTTATTTAAGGGGGGTTTGGGTTAGATTAGGGGTATGTGGGTGGTGGGTTGTAATGTTGGGGGGGGGGGGTATTGTATTTATTCTTTTACAGGCAAAAGAGCTGAAATTCTTGGGGCATGCCCCGCAAAGGGCCCTGTTCAGGGCTGGTAAGGTAAAAGAGCTTGTAACTTTTTTAATTTAGAATAGGGTAGGGAATTTTTTATTTTGGGGGGCTTTGTTATTTTATTAGGGGGCTTAGAGTAGGTGTAATTAGTTTAAAATTGTTGTAATATTTTTCTTATGTTTGTAAATATTTTTTTATTTTCTGTAACTTAGTTCTTTTTTATTTTTTGTACTTTAGCTAGTTTATTTAATTGTATTTATTTGTAGGAATTGTGTTTAATTAATTTATTGATAGTGTAGTGTTAGGTTAATTGTAGGTAATTGTAGGTAGTTTATTTAATTATTTTATTGATAGGGTAGTGTTAGGTTTAATTATATCTTAGGTTAGGATTTATTTTACAGGTAAATTTGTTATTATTTTAACTAGGTAACTATTAAATAGTTCTTAACTATTTAATAGCTATTGTACCTGGTTAAAATAATTACAAAGTTGCCTGTAAAATAAATATTAATCCTAAAATAGCTATAATATAATTATTAGTTATATTGTAGCTATATTAGGGTTCATTTTACAGGTAAGTATTTAGCTTTAAATAGGAATCATTTATTTAATAAGAGTTAATTTATTTCGTTAGATAAAAATTATATTTAACTTAGGGGGGTGTTAGTGTTAGGGTTAGACTTAGCTTTAGGGGTTAATACATTTATTAGAATAGCGGTGAGCTCCGGTCGGCAGATTAGGGGTTAATAAGTGTAGGCAGGTGTCGGCGACATTGTGGGGGGCAGATTAGGGGTTAATAAATATAATATAGGGGTCGGCGATGTTAGGGCAGCAGATTAGGGGTACATAGGGATAACGTAGGTGGCGGCGGTTTACGGAGCGGCAGATTAGGGGTTAAAAAAAATATGCAGGGGTCAGCGATAGCGGGGGCGGCAGATTAGGGGTTAATAAGTGTAAGGTTAGGGGTGTTTAGACTCGGGGTACATGTTAGAGTGTTAGGTGCAGACGTAGGAAGTGTTTCCCCATAGGAAACAATGGGGCTGCGTTAGGAGCTGAACGCTGCTTTTTTGCAGGTGTTAGGTTTTTTTCCAGCTCAAACAGCCCCATAGTTTCCTATGGGGATATCGTGCACGAGCACGTTTTTGAGGCCGGCCGCGTCCGTAAGCAACTCTGGTATCGAGAGTTGCATTTGCGGTAAAAATGCTCTACGCTCCTTTTTTGGAGCCTAACGCAGCCTTTGTTTGAACTCTCGATACCAGAGTTAATTTTATGGTGCGGCCAGAAAAAAGCCCGCGGAGCGTTAACAGCCCTTTTACCGCCAAACTCCAAATCTAGGCCATAGTTATTTAATCAAAAACCATCATCACCTACACGAAGACACTTGAGATTCACTTTTCAACACTTTTACTAGGAGGAGCACCTTTTAACACTATTACTAGGAGGAGCACCCTTTAACAATTACCATTACCCGACCACTCATTTGGATTACACATACCACTGACTTTTTTGACCACAAATTTTTTTCAATTTTTTCTATTTTTCAGTATTTTTATATTTTTATATTTTTAATTTTTCTTTTATAACATCACTAAGATAATTTCACTGGACGTTATCACTGAACTTTTTGAACCAAGCACAATTTTGGGTTAGTCATCAAGGATTTTTTATTTTTTATTGTTTATAAGATCTTCCTACGACTTCCACTTGTTTATCTCCATAATTTTTTGGAGACCTCATAGGAACTATACCCCCTTTTGGTGATCATTTTAACTGTTTGAATGTTATATTTGACAAGTGTTTGCAAGATATAATCGACAACTGTTTTTATTGTTTTTAGATGTATATAGTATACATGGATCCATGTTATTCACAATTATGTTATATGTTTTATGATTTGTAATAAATTTGAATTTATTCAATCTGATAATATCTTCCTTAGCCTACTTATAGGCGCTCTTGGACCATTATTATTTGTACTAATAACTTTCCCTTAGGGTAGGCTAGATACCCTATTACCCAGGAGCTATAAGGAAGTAGGCGAGCGCTGTTAGCAATCTGTACAATATATTTATTATAGTTGCGGCGGGGTCCGGGAGCGGCGGTTTAGGGGTTAATATATTTATTATAGCTGCGGCGGGGTCCGGGAGCGGTGGTTTAGGGGTTAATAACTTTATTTAGTTTCGGGGGGCTCCGGGAGGGGCGGTATAGGGGGTAAAACAGTATAGTTTAGTGTGGGTGCTTAGTGACAGGCTAGCAAGAAAGCTGCGAATAAGCCAAAGAGCAGCGAGATCGATGACGGTTAGTTAACAACAGTCCGCTGCTCATCGCACCGTACTTGGTAAACGGCCTTTTGACAGCTTTCTTGATAAATTTGGCGAACGTATTCAGGTCCGCGGCGGCGATGTTAGGCGATCTTAGGCGAGCGTATTGGGGCCGTCGAATGCAGGTAAGTGGACAGCTTGATAAATAGAGGCCCTGGTATCATAGAGCAAAATAAGTAGTCCAGACCAGGCAGAAGGTCAAAGCACAGTTTAGGTAAAACAGTGTCAAAGGGCAAAGCAGAGAACTAGTTCTTGTAGTCAAGTAACAAGGCCGAGCCTGCAACAGGATTTCAAAAGTCTCAAAGTATAAATAGTCAAGAGGAGAAGTAAATAAACCATTACATTTTCATTTAATTTGTCCAAAAATGATAATTGATTGGCCCCATAACAAATGCATGTGACAAAAAAGTAGTTGATTTTGTTGTGTAAAAACCATTTCTCTAAAAGCAGGAAAGAGTTAAAAAGTCCAAATATACATAACTGAATAACATTTTAGCAAAGTCCATGTCAATTGAGCATTCCTGTGTCAGCCAGTAAGTATGTGAGCTTCACTTTTGATCTTCGCCAGTCCTGATCACACAAATTTTCTGTTGTGCTTCTGCTGGCTTGTAGCAATAGCACCAGCTAAGACTTAAACGTTATTTAAATTTAATCTGATGTCTAGCTGCTCCTCTGCTGCCCTGAAAATGTTCACCATAGGAAATAGCATATGTAAAAAAGAAAGTTCCTTTGTAGTTTCTTGAAAATGACACAGAGCTGATATAAATAAAAAAGAAAAGTCTTTATTGTGGATCCATGAAACAAACAAGTGCTCCTTGTGAATTAAAAAATGAGAGAAAGAGTTTGACCGGTTTCGGTCTCTGGGACCGTAGTCATAAACATTAAAAACTACCTGGTGTGCAGGACTTTTAAATGAAATGGTATCCCCCTATTGGAGGATCCAATACCTCCCATTTTAACTATTTGTTATCTTACTTAACTTCAGCAATAAGACACATTAGTTATAAAGAGTATGTTGTAAATATCAAACAGAGCATAATGTAATTATTCGTTTTGAAAACCTAATAGAAACTGGTCTAATCAAATGGGGTTATAAATTGAGATTAAAGCATTGTGTATTAACACTATGTATATATGGAATTAGATATACAAGTTAAACCAAACGCTGGAATTAGCATCTCCATTTATATCTTTCTTAATTTGTTGTTCAGTGTTGTTTAAGTACATGTTAAATAAATATGCCAAACCAATAAACACTTGACTGTCATCTATTAAACATTAGAGCTCCAGGGCTCCTTTAAAGAAGGATTTGGTGATCTAACAGATAAATGTTTAATAGATGACAGTCAAGTGTTTATTGGTTTGGCATATTTATTTAACATGTACTTAAACAACACTGAACAACAAATTAAGAAAGATATAAATGGAGATGCTAATTCCAGCGTTTGGTTTAACTTGTATATCTAATTCCATATATACATAGTGTTAATACACAATGCTTTAATCTCAATTTATAACCCCATTTGATTAGACCAGTTTCTATTAGGTTTTCAAAACGAATAATTACAGTATGCTCTGTTTGATATTTACAACATACTCTTTATAACTAATGTGTCTTATTGTTGAAGTTAAGTAAGATAACAAATAGTTAAAATGGGAGGTATTGGATCCTCCAATAGGGGGATACCATTTCATTTAAAAGTCCTGCACACCAGGTAGTTTTTAATGTTTATGACTACGGTCCCAGAGACCGAAACTGGTCAAACTCTTTCTCTCATTTTTTAATTCACAAGGAGCACTTGTTTGTTTCATGGATCCACAATAAAGACTTTTCTTTTTTATTTATCTCAGCTCTGTGTCATTTTCAAGAAACTACAAAGGAACTTTCTTTTTTACATATTTTATCGTGGAGTACTGGGACTCCATTCAGTATTTGTTTCCTTTGTTACCTGCCGGAACTATTGGCCTATCACCTTACCTCCTATTTAGTGGGAGGAGCATCTGGGCTTGTGCAGCTAGCAGCCAAACATTTCTACAAGCTGCCGGAAACACGCTGGGACAGCCGCCGAACTTCAGGAAGAAGAACTGCTACAACCGCGGGATATCCAATATAGATCAGCCGTGACGAGCGGCATCAACACCGGAGCGCAAGGTACGTTAGACGCTCTGTGTGTCACTTATAAGGAAGGAGGAACCACGAACGGCGATACTCACTGATGAGACGCCGAGAACCAGGAGCAGCGGAGGTTTAACCAAGTAACACTTGTCATTATTTACCTTGTTTGCAGTACCTTAGCTGGTAAAGTGTGAATTGTGAATTGTGAATGGTGTATCGATTGGTGTAAGACACGTTTAGGTTTACACAGCCTCTGAGAGTGTCACCACTGTGTTTATAAGTATACAGCCTTTTTCATACACAATTCTCGCCACACACTGTCAGCTATTTTTGGACTGATTTGGGCATGATTATGAAAGTTACTTTATGGTTGCTTACAGCGTTTAATGTTTTTGATTTCTCATATGGACATAATGATCTTTATTGCTAACTGCTAGCTGCTTGTTGCAAAAGTAACGGCCCAGTTACTAGCTCCCAGTACCCACTATTAACTGTCTGAGAACTTTTGATCCACAATCTTTGCATCATCATTTATATAGGAAATAGCAGATAGCTCTTAGTGCACATCGGTAGTAGCACACATATTACAAGTTGAAAGTAAACGCTTTGTACAACCACAATTTAACTTAACCCGCGTCAGGACAGTGAGACTTTAGAGCTCTGGTTAAGTGTTACGCTCGACTAAAATGTTGCACAAAAAAACATTAAAAATACATTTAAAAGTAAATTTACACTCATTATAACACTAATACAATTATTTTAAAAAAATGCATAAAAAAGTTGGAAGTGCTCCATGTTATGAGGTCTCAGGTGTAAGAATAAAAAAAGGACTGCAAAGGACTTTACAGGGACATGATATCTAAATTTGAAGCACTTGAAAGTGATGCAGCATAAATGTAAAAAGCTGACATTAAAATATCACCTGAACATCGCTATGTAAAAAGGGAAGATAATTTAGCATATGAGTATTATGTCCCTTTAACATAGGGATACATGCATATACATATGTATATACACATACAGTACTGTACAAAAGTCTTAGGCCACCATTAGATTTGTTGTTTTAGCAAAATTTTAATGACCATCCATATTTATTTTTCTGTATCTTTATTACTACAAACAGAAAATACAGGGAATATGTACATAAAAAATAAAATAAACACAATTTTCAAAACAAAATGGCTTCTTCAGGCAAAAATCAGTATTTAGTGTGACCTCCCTTGGCACAAAGCACATCTTGAACTCTTTTGGGGAGACCTTCCTGAAGTTGTTTTGAAGTAATATTCTGCTATACAGTATTGTACCAGGCATTTTCATCACTTCCCAAAGTTCTTCTTTAGATTTAGGTTGTCTTTTATTTCTTTCTCTGTCCAGGTGATCCCATACGGCCTCTATAATATTCAGGTCTGGACTCTGTGGAAGTCAGTCCATGACTGTCAGTGTAATATCAGCTGTTTTCCTCTTCAAATGATTTCACTGCATTAGCAGTGTGCTTGGGATTATTATCATGCTGGAAAATAAAAACATTCCAAGTCAGGTACTTTCCAGAAGGAATGGCACAATGAATTAAACCAGGAATCTGTGAGTGTAGAATCACAAAAAAGAGGGCGCCTCCTAGTGGGGTACTGCAAAGATGGTTACAAGAACAGGACTTGTATTGAGCAGCACCCAGTGTGCTAATTGACGCAGGCTAGGAACTCACAGTGTCCCAGCAAAACTGATCCCAAGGCACTAGTGGTCAAGTGCTAGGAATGACGATTTACACTCAGGCTTCCATATAATCCAAAATATATTTTATTAAAATAAGTGGTATTAAAACCTATGGGTATTTTTGTGACCCAAGGTGTATAAAAACAAACAGATTGCAATGCGTTTCTCAGCTTAAAGGGACATGAAACCCACATTTTTTATTTCATGATTTAGAAAGAGAATGCAATTTTAAACATCTTTCTAATTTACTTCTATTATCTCATTTGTTTTATTCTCTTGATATTCTTTGCTGAAAAGCATATCTAGATATGCTCAGTAGCTGCTGATTGGTTGCTGCACATAGAAGCCTCATGTGATTGGCTCACCCATGTTCATTGCTTTTTCTTCAAATAAGGATATCTAAAAAAATGAAGCAAAATAAATAATAGAAGTAAATTTTAATGTTGTTTAAATTTGTATGTTCTATCTGAATCATGAAAGAAAGATTTTGGGTTTAGTTGCCCTTTAAGCTAGCTGTTTCCTCAGGCATCAGTTCACATCAAGGAAGCACTGGCTTTTAAATCTTAACTAACCTCCTAAACTCCTCCCACTACCTGTCTAAGCAGGTGTTATCAATTATCAAAATCACTTGACTCCCATAAGTTAACCCCCAGGTGTGTATACCCAAACATATACAAAGTTGTTCAAAAAATATATAACATGAAATATTTTACATTTATGTTAAAGACAAGCAAGTATAACATTGGAAATATAAAAACATTTGATGTTAGAGGCCCTGATATCACATAGTCTCAACATATCTGACTTCTAATCTTTATCTAGAAATGTGTGATCCATATAGACCAGCATATGTAAAACATTCATATGTATTCTGAAAAGTGTTTGATAGTAAAGGCTGCTGACCATAAACATAACCATTGACACACATTTCAAATTTTCATTCCCCCCTCTCTGTCCATGGTACTGTTTATTTGTTTATATAATATCAGACATGATATAAAATCTTAAAGGGACAGTCTACACCAGAATTATTATTGTTTTAAATGATAGATAATCCCTTGTTTACCCATTCCCCAGTTTTGCATAACTAACACAGTTATATTTATATATTTTTTACCTCTGTGATTATCTTGTATCTAAGTCTCTGCAAACTGCCCCTTTTTTCAGTTCTTTTGACAGACTTGCAGTTTAGCCAATCAGTGATAGCTCCCAGGTAACTTCACGTGCACGAGCACAGTGTTATCTATATGAAATACGTGAACTATCACCCTCTAGTGGTGAAAAACCTGTTAAAATGCATTCTTAAGAGGCGGCCTTCAAGGTCTAAGAAATTAGCATATGAACCTCCTAGGTTAAGCTTTCAACTAAGAATACCAAGAGAACAAAGCAAAATTGGTGATAATAGTAAATTGGAAAATTGTTTAAAATTACATGCCATATCTGAATCATGAAAGTTTATTTTGGACTATTTTGTCCCTTTAAGTCTATATAAATTTTTAGTGTTTCATAAAATCACTCAATTTTCAATCCGATGAAATATAAAACGTAATTTTATCATCTTTATCTCAAAAAGCCCTATTGAACTTCCATTCAAACTCCAATTAGGGAGTATAACCACAATACAAGTCCTGTTCTTTGTAACCATCTTTGCAGTACCACACTAGGAGGCGCCCTCTTTTTTGTGATTCTCCACTCACAGATTCCTGGCTTTGTTTTTGTGGCACACTATTACCACCTGCCCAAAATCCATAAAGATCAAGTTAATCCACCTGGACGCCCCATTATAGCAGGCATTGGTAACCTCACATACAATTTATCTTTTTATTTAGATCAATTTTTACAAAAATATGTTGTTACTTTACCCTCCTATATCAGAGATAGCACACATTTACTATATCAACTTAAAAACATTTCTACTAACGATGATCTAATTTGGATCACTTGTGATGTTGGCTCCCTTTATTCTAACATTTGCCATAACATGGGTATTAATGCAGTTTCCATCTTTTTGGAAAAGGACCTATATATGCCAGACATCCAAAAAGAATTTATATTTGAAGGAATAGAATACATCCTCAAGCACAATTATTTTATTTTTCAAGATAGATTTTTTCTACAAGTCAAGGGGACGGCCATGGGTACCAGGTTCGCCCCGAGCTTTGCAAATTTGTTTATGGGAATCTTTGAATACAGATATATTTATTCCTCAAGATTTTGGGCGAACCTGGTATACTATGGCCGCTATATAGTTGACCTGATTTTTATTTTAAGAGGGAACCACGGCAACATAACACACTAATAGAACACTTAAATCAGAATCAGATGGGTTTAATCTTCACAGCTAATATACAAAAATCTTCAATAGAATTCTTGGATCTATTACTAAGTTGGGATAATCAAGGTAACATCATTTCTCAAACTTTATTCAAAAAAGTCGATAGCAATAGCTATCTAGACTTCTCTAGTAACCACCATATAGGGTGGAAAAGAAACATCCCATACAGCCAATTTAAGAGAATACGCAGGAATTGCTCCAATTTAGAATCTTTTGACATTCAAAGCAAGGTTCTTTATCAACGCTTTGTAGACAAAGGTTATCCTATAGATCTACTAAATCAATGTCTTAAAAAAGCACGCAATCTAGATAGAGAATGAATCTTTGAAAAAGTCCAAAATAGCACCAACAATCAAACCAAAAAGAAATCCACCAACAACGTTGTTTGTGAACCACTTTTCATTACACAATACAATAACAACCACTACAAAATTCGAAACATACTACATAAACATTGGAACATTATCCAAAAGGATCCTTTCCTTAAAGATATAGTCGGTGAAAAACCCAAAATTGTATATAGACGAGCTCCCACTTTAAGGAATCAATTAGCCCCCAGTAAAAGAGTAAAACATTGCCAATTTCGGTTCAATAAACAAACCAAAACTTTAAACTTTTTAGCTTCCCATGGATCATTTAAATGTGGCAAAAGAGGATGCAACATGTGCAAATTTACAATTTCACAAAAATCTTTTAAATCCAATATTACTGGTTTAACTTATCAAATCACACATCGTCTCAATTGCGAATCTAAATATATAGTGTATCTCCTTAATTGTATTTGTGGCGTCCAGTATGTAGGGCGCACTATTAGAAATCTCCATACCCGTTGGGGTGAACATCATCGAAATTGTAAAAATTGTAAAAAAACTAAAACCAACCATAGTGTCCCCAACCATTGTGAAACAATACACGACGGGAGTTCAGATATCTATAAAATTATCCCTATTGATCATGTACCACCTTCCACAGATTATGATCGTCTGATTAAACTCAGGCAATTAGAAACATATTGGATACATAAACTCAAAACCTTGTATCCATTAGGCTTAAATGCCAATGTAGATTTGGCAGCCTTCACATAAATTATTACTTTTATACAGGTTACATTTGTATCTAACATGAGATTTAGCTTTTAGGGTCTAGTACATCATATTTTCTTATATTTTTTGATATACATTAACAAACACTACCATACGTCGATACCACTACATTATATCTCTCTTATTTCTTTTTCTCTTCTTTGTCAGTCTTCAATAATATATTGCATTAATGCAATTTAGACACATATAGAATATGTTATATTTCCATACAC
This sequence comes from Bombina bombina, assembly GCF_027579735.1. Lineage (NCBI taxonomy): Eukaryota > Metazoa > Chordata > Amphibia > Anura > Bombinatoridae > Bombina > Bombina bombina. The sequence continues at coordinate 530,173,027 of NC_069504.1, read as the reverse complement.
TTATATTTATGTGTATATGCCCATGACGAGCATGTCCACATAGTTGTGTATATGTATGCACTTGTCTATCCGGTTCTAAACCTAATAGTCCAAGCACCTATATAGTTTCATATTATATTATATTTTACATACCCGATTTATATTATTTTTTACGATACACTATTTTGCACATTTCATCTTAATGTTTGATTATTCATCAACACATACACCTACAATTGTTTATATACATTCTGGATACACTTTTTAGTCTATTTGGTTGTTGTGTATGATTGAAAACAATTAATAACATAATTCCTAAATATATTTTTGCCCTGATATATAACAAACTTTCAAGATAGCCTTACCAATTTCATGTTCGCCTAACATACAGAAGGTCCCAAGTTCGAGTCCAGTGGAGTCCCAAATAGATATATACATATTATTAATAACATAACTCCTAACATATTTCTGCTCCAATATATAACATAAAAATAGGCCTTCAAGATAGCCTTATCCATTTCATGCTCGCTTAACATACAGAAGGTCCCAAGTTCGAGTCCAGTGGAGCAATAAAATAAAATATATATATGTACACATATATATTTTTTATAATTTTTATATGTCACTTATTTATAGTAAGCATTTGTCACGAACATTTCTTTTTTAGTTTTATATTTATAAGAAAATTCCTTTTAGTTTGGTTTTAAAAATTAGAGTCATTTATTAAAAAGACCAAATAAGATTATCTTCTAGACATTATGAGACATGTAGATCAATTTATATATTTTGTATCAATACTAATCCTTTTTGCAAGAAATTTAAACAAGACAAAGGTAGCCTTTTTATTTTTCCATTGCCTAGCACACATTAGGTCCTGGGTTCGAATCCAACCAGGAGATGAGATATACATATACACACATGTTAATATATGTCCAGTTTACTTGATATATATTTTTTTCCAGATATATTGAATTGCGAATAGGATTTTTTATATACTTTTTATTTAAGTGTTATCACAATTGTTCAAACCAATTTATACAATGTATCAAAAGTTAAATGTTTTTACAATTGCAACATTGTTAATAGAGTTGACCTTTTGTTTCAATTCCGGGTCACTGTGGGTTTAAATAGATCTCTATTGTTAACTATGATTATGCCTGATGAAACGGTCTGGAATAGACTGAGAAACGCGTTGCAAAATAAATACTGTTTGTTTTATACCAGGACTCGGTATTTTTGCTTCTTTCCACAATCCACTTGTTTTTGAAACAGGACTTTTACCATGGAACCTTTCATACACTGACACTGTCAGTTTTGGAGAAAAGTCTCGGTGGCGTGAGTGCAGCAGGAGAACACCTATCAGCTTGCAGCTCACCTGGTCCGGCCATTGGCCCTAAAAAACGTGGGTGCTACTTTCTAGACGCCTATCTGGATTCCACAGGTCCTCTGGGTGAGACCTCCAGCGTACTGACTGCTGGAATTTGAATGTCAGCCTGCTTTATTGCACCTTATTCATTTAAGGTGCCACTTTCCTTGGAAGTAGTTTTTTGCACATCACTTTTATATTTGTTGTTTTAACGATTCACACTATGTTGGCGCCCTTGTTTATCTTCCATACTATCTGAGAGGAGCTGCCGTGACTACAAAAGAAGGAGGCTATTTGCCTGATTTCGGATTTATTTATACAGAAGGATTTATCTGGACATTTCAGACTGGAGGTCCAATACCCATAAAGGACACAGATAAGACATATTGCTATTGTGCATTTTTTATTTTATATTGTACATACCTCTGTCCCATGGTTTACAACGGTCAATATATAGATATATATTACTATATTATTTGATCAGGTATACTGGTTGATATAGTTCTATTATATAGATCACTTATATATAGCGCCCCCTAGAGTTGGGCACGATTGTGTTTCTAACAGGTTTTCATGATGAATTAAAACCTGTCAGTACTTTTCAGCATTCATGATCCCATCAATGCGGACAATATCACCAACACCCCTGGCAGAAATGCAGCCCCAAACCAGAACAGACCTTCCACCATGTCTCACTGAAGGCCACAAGCATTCATTCTTCCATCTCTCTCAAACTCTTCTTCTCACATATTTTCATTGATTGGACCCACAATTTCAGACTGTAAAAGGGTAAACTTGGCATGATGATGAAGCGGCCACATACTGAGTCAGGTCCTTGCTGGGCTTCTTCCAGTCTCTCAAAATAAAAACTGTGATAAGATTTTGAAAGTTTTCTTGGCCTTCCAGTTCTTTTTTGTCCTTGGCCACTCCTGATTCTTCAAATGTCTTTATAACAGCTTAAATACCAGATCTTGAGTATCCAGTTTGTTTGCTGATTTTCCTTTGAGAGTGGCCTTGCTGATGCAAAAGTATGGTTTTATATCTTTCACATTCTGTGATCTTTGGCATTTTGAATGGAATGATGTGATTGAAAGTTGGTCTTATTATAAAGCTTACAATTAATTAAACTCCTACCATGTGTATATAATGCTAAAGCACATCTTGCAGAAACCTGGTGTAATAGCATTTTTCACTGCAGCCTCTTTGACATGAAATTGTAGGACAAATACAGGTGTTAGTAATGCCATTAATTAGGGTTCCATTTCATTTAGGTTTACAAGAGCCAGGTTCCTGCCGGGTTCCTGCTATTGCTCAAGTGTAAGGGGAGGTTACACTAAATACTTGCCACTTTAGCCTATAGAAGCAGTTTTTTTCTGCGTTTCTCTGTTTAATACTGCATACAAATATCTTGTATTTTCTGGTTGTATTCCAATAAAGAGACTGAGAAATAATTATATATGGTCATTAAACCATTGCTAAAATAACAAATCTAATGGTGGCCTAAGACTTTTGCACAGTACTGTATATATATTAATTGTACATATCTATTTAAATGTGTATATATGTATATACAGACATATATACATATATAAACATATACACACACACATATATAAAAGCATTGAAACCCTTTGCTGTCAATTATCTGAAAACATGTAAAAGCATATATATATGCAATATTCATATTTAATAAAATGTTTAACTGTATTTACTGTAAATATTTCACATTCCAACATTCTTCACCTAGGCCTAGGGGAATATGTTCTAAGTATTTTTAAATTCTTATATTAATTGGTGTATATCCATACCTACATATATAGATATTTATATATATAGGTATAGATATACATTTTACCAAAATACAATCATATATATATATATATATATATATATATATATATATATATATATATATATATATATATATATATATATATATATATATATATTTATGAATAAATAGAAAATATTCTGCTATGTGACGAACATTTGAATGTGAAATTATTAATATTTTGTGTCAGGTTAGCGCCCTTGAGAAAATGCAATCAGGTTTGTGTGGGAGTAAGGGTGTTTTTTCCACTTTTTCCGCTCCATTGAAGCCTATGGGGGTATATAATAATGTGGTTGCGATATTGAAAGTTTGGATTTTATTGCACGTCAGATTAGCGCTTGTGCGAAAACATTTACTTTCAACTTGTAATATGCACACTTCCTGATGCGTGCAAAAAGCTTAATTTTAAGGGAGTTAGAGCACAGAGAGGAGTGTTAAATAGTGCTCCACTTGTAATCTAGCCCTTTGTCGGCAAAAACAAATTTTCAGCCTGTTTGTCTGATTTGCTATCTAAATACACCCCTTGTAGGTTGTGTTTTTTAAATTGTATTGTACAGAGAAGAAGGTATTTCAAAAGGTTACTGATATTTTTAAAGACAGCAATCTCAAATATAGACGTTTCCTGGAAAATTATTTATGCAGTTTAAAGGGTCTAAGAACGCTGTATACAGATTCTATGATTAACTGGTATCTTCTTGGGGATTAATCTGGACAGTCTTGAAAATATACAGCTGCACTTGATTGAGTTGGGAGCTACAGTTACTTGGAACTGTTTCACTGTCTAACTGACCTTCTCTTTGGATTGTTCTTAACTTTTAAAGAATTTTGGTTATTATTTTGCTTATTCACTTCTTGTTAAAAGGGATAGCAAAGTCAAAAATAAACTTACATGATTCAGATAGAGCATGTAGTCAGAGGCGTAACTAGAAACCACAGGGCCCAGGTGCAAGAATCTAAGAAGGGCCCCCCCCCCCCCACCGCCCCTCCCCCCTCCAAAAAAATGTGAATTTAATACATATAATTTTTTTATTTTATTTTTACATTTAACACAGAAAAAAATCAGATTACATGTCTGCAAAAGGAGGTACCCTGTGCCCACAGTCTGTGAGATGGTCTGTGAGATGGTCTGACCCCCTATTACTGTATATATATATATAGTGACACTATTTAACCCCCAGTACTGTATATAGTAAGTTAGTGACACAGTCTGTAATCTGCTGGTGAGAGAGCTGGCCTGACCCTACCCGCCCAGTACTTTATAAAGTGACCACAGTAGTCAGTGACATGGTCCACCCCCCATACTGTATATAGTGGTACCGTATAGTGACACTGTTTACCCCCTGCCCCCCCATGCTGTAGTTACAAGGTCTGTAATTTGCTTGTTCCACAAACATACACACATACATGCATGCATAATTACACACACAGTCACATACATACATACACACATACACACAACATAAACACCAATGGGTAAAACAGAAACACTAACCCCTGTAGTCATGTCACACTCACATGATATCAGTGCAGGCAGTGGTAGGTTAACGTTTTTTATAAAGCTGGGCCCCCACCCTCAGGGGCCCAGTCGCACCTGCGACCTCTGCACCCCCTGTAGTTTCACCCCTGCATGTAGTTTTAAGATATCTTTAAATTCACTTCTATTTTTAAATGTGCTTTGTTCTCTTGGTATTCCTTCTTGAAATAGAATACGCACATATCCTACACTAGTGGGAGCTAGCTGCTGATTGGTGCCTGCACACATTTGTCTCTTGTGATTGGCTAACTAGATGTGTTCAGCTAGCTGCCAGTAGTGCAATGCTGTTCCTTCAGCAAAGTATAACAAGCGAATGAAGCAAATTTGTTATTAGAAGTAAATTGGAAAGTTGTTTAAAATTGTATGTTCTAACTGAATCATAAAAGAACATTTTGGGTTTTCCTCTCACTTTAATTGTTTGTAATGTTTATATTTTAATAGATGATATATTACAAGTGGCGTAATTTTTATATTCTTTTTATTAGTGTAACCATATTTTTACATGTATTTTTTATGTGTTTTGTGCAACTTTTTTGACGTGTAACAGTTAGTCAGAGCTCTGAAGTTGCACTACCCCGACGCACGATAGATTCAATTGCGCTCAAGCGAACACGTTTACTTTCAACTTATAATACGTGTGATACTTCTGATTTGCACAAAGAGCCGTGATAATCCCCTTATCTCTTGCATGCAACAACAGTTAGCGTGACACTTGTAATCTAGCCCTATATATACAGACCTGTTTTATTCACTTTTCTTATTATTAAGTGCTTTATATTTGTTATTGTGGCTCTCTTCTTTAATATTAATATATGAACAACTGATTTGCAATTGCCCTATTTGATATTTTCTTAACCCTCAATGCCATTTATAATATTGTTATATTGTCTGGATTGGCTCTTCCAAATAAGGAAAGTGGTGATTGGAGTTTGACCACTGAAAAACAATCACAGCAAACAAGGTGTTAATCTGTTTCTTATTACTATTGGAAGACAGCAGGAAAATGTTGTAATTACAAGGTCTTTACTGTCACTGAAATAAGAGTAAATTTCACACAATTTCTTGTCCTATGTTCACATTGGAAGATTTGATAAGCAGTTTGTTTAGCAGATAATGTTGTAGAACTTCTATTGGGTCTGCAAAACAATCACACATGGTCAAGAAAAACCTAAAAAAAAGGATGTATAAATAATTCCAGACCCTGAGTGCATGTTATGTGAAGCTGTTACCACCGTAACAAAAACTATAAAGCAAGGAAACACATAGTGACGTCTACAGATCAGAAATTAAACAATAAACAAGATACGCACATAGAAAAGAGAGAAGAAAACATCCAAACTTGAGGGAGACCAAATGAGCTGTCAAGAAGGATTGAAATGCAGGGGAAATAAATACTGACTTAAACTCTGTAGGAAAATGATATAATCAGCCTAAGTAAACCAATTGCTAGAAGAACCCCAAATGCCAAGAAAGTACAACAAAAATAGACTAGGACACCTGTAGTGGTAATGTCATGTCTGATTCCTCACATCCATTCCCCTAAGAATGAAAGAGGACCCAAGACATACATTAGAAATAGAAAAACACAAAATGTAAACAATGACTTCAAATAAAACAGTTATCAAAATAATAAAAGAATTTAAAATGAAAACAAACAAAGGATAAATATAATAAGCTGCAGAAGAATATATAAACATTATCCATTCCAGAAGGAGCATTAGATGATGTGATGGCTTAGCAGTTTTCTACCCTTTTTGGGGCAGGAGTTATTTGATATAGTTTCTGTCTAGCTGGATATGAAAACAGCGAATTCTTTACAAAACACCTGCTGAAACGCCAATAAAAGGTCATGGTTTAAGGCGTAGAACAAGTTGCAGATTACAACAACATGCATATGCCTTTAACTTATTTGTTATAAACACTCCAGGGTAGAAAATTAAATACAGTGAGAGATTTGCTTTAATTACATATAGGAAACTTGCCTTTAGTACAATGTCTGAAGCAAACACATCTTTTGTATTACTTAAAGTAGCACCGACTTCTTTGTATTGGTTATCTGAAAATTTTGCTTCTACCCCTGCTCCTTGCTCCACCTGGACATTGAAGCCTTGTTTAACCAAAGCCTGCACACCTGCAGGAGACACTGACACTCTCTTCTCATTCTTAAAAATTTCTTTTGGAACACCCACAACTAAATCTTTGAACTGGACACCTGAGGAAAAAAGAGAAAGTGTGAAGATTTGAAAAAATAATAAAAAAATAAATAAATCCAAGACACTGTAACATTTTACTTCTGTCTGCTGTGTATTTAAAGGGATACTAAACCCAATTTGTTTCTTTCATTATTCAGATAAATCATGCAATTGTAAGCAACTTTCTAATGTATTCCTATTACCAATATTTTTGTTCTCTTGCTATCTTTATTTGAAAAAGCAGGAATCTAAGCTAAGGAGACGGCCCATTTTTGGTTCAGCACCCTGGATAGCACTTGCTGATTGGTGGGTACATTTCGCCATCAATCAGGAAGCGCAATCCAGGTGCTGAACCAAAAATGGGCCGGCTCCTAAGCTTACATTCTTGCTATTCAAATAAAGATAGCAAAAGAACGAATAAAAATTGATAATAGGAGTAAATTAGAAAGTTGGTTAAAATTGCATTGAAATTAAAATGCTGCTGCAGATCCTCCATGTTTAGGAGTGAGTCAAACATCACCGCAAGTGAGGAAATTACTGGATGAGTCACACAGCCCAGGAGGTGCACGCTACACGCGTCTGAGCAAGCCGCTTAAAGATACAGAAAAAATGTGAAAAGTTGCACATAGAGGCATTGGAACGTGAGATAAAACTTAGCTTTTAATACACACAATTACAACATGAGGGCAGGTTGCAAAGATAAGCTCCTTACGTGTTTCGTGCCTGCACAGGGCACTTAATCATAGGAATACTGACTGAGCCAGATGCCCACCATTTAAAGGGATGCAGATAGGGTTACCACCTGTCCCTTAAAATACAGAACACTTATAAGTTACACATGCTGCAGGGTGTGCAGGGAGGAATATAAAATAGTGCTGTCCAGAAACACAATACATGTTCCTCCCTGCACACCCTGCAGCATCTGTAACTCATAAGTGTCCAGGAAAACATAGCTGAGGTGGCAACCCTAGATGCAGATTAAATTAAAAAGACATATACATATCAAAAAGTACAATATGCATTAAAGGTACACACATGGAAAGAAAGAACCCCAGTACATTCAATTGAACCACAAATACAAAATTGAAATATGGTTTATATGCAATAAACCTAGTTCATATTACACATCACAACGGAAACTCATATTTGTCCCCTAACATGTTAATCTTATACAGAGACATGCATATGTAATTATTAGTATGGTCAGCACCATTTTGTAATGTGTTAAACATGGTTTAAATATCATGTATATCATTCTGAAAATAGATATACATACAATAACATTCTAAAAGTATATATGTTATTATTATTTCTTTTGTCTTTGTTATAACTGCAGAACTGAATTCATAGTATATTTATTAGAGTGTAGCTTTTATAACCAACAGTATGTGGGTCAAACCTCTAGACAACCTAGATTGAGAATGAGGGAACACATTAAGGATACTAAAAACTATAGTAAGGATTCCGCTGTAGCTAGACATCACAAATTGGAACATATGACCAACACATTTAATATGAAGGTGAAGGTCATATACAAAATAAATAGTCCAATGAGGGGTGGAGATAGGAACAAACTACTGTTAAAAAAGGAATTATATTGGATCTATAAATTGAGGACAATCACCCCAAGGGGACTCAACAGAGAATGGGACATGAGTTTATTCACAGAATAGGTTTGATTCTCACATTATTGCAAATTAATTGTTTTAGCTAGGTTGTGTAGTTTAGGGCTCTATTTATCCTTTTAAGTTTAAAAAAGAAGTCCAAAACAAGTCAAAGAGATAACAAAGAAAAAAAACTAAATTTATGCTCAGCTGATAAATTTATTTATTTCTTGACACGGTGAGTCCACGGATCATCAATTAGTGTTGGGAATATCACTCCTGGCCAGCAGGAGGAGGCAAAGAGCATCACAGTAAAGCTGTTAAGTATCACTTCCCTTCTCACAACCCCCAGTCATTCGACCAAAGTAAAAGGAGAGAAAGGAAATAACACAAGGTGCAGAGGTGCCTGTGGTTTATATAAAAAAAACTGTTTGAAAAACAGGGAGGGACATGGACTCACCGTGTCAAGAAATAAATACATTTATCAGGTAAGCATAAATTTATTTTTCTTTCTTAAGACACGGTGAGTCCATGGATCATCAATTACTGTTGGGAATCAATACCCTAGCTACAGGACACAGATGATTAGGGAGGGCAAGACAGGTAACCTAAACAGAAAGCACCACTGCTTGCAGAACCTTTCTCCCAAAAGAAGCCTCAGCCGAGGCAAAAGTATCAAATTTATAGAATTTAGAAAAAGTTTGCAAGGAAGACCAAGTCGCAGCCTTACAAATCCTCAAGGCCTCATTCTTCAAGACCCAAGAAGAATACACCGCCCTAGTAGAATAAGCTTTAATTCTCTCAGGAGGTTGCTGTCCAGCAGATTCATATGCCAAGCGAATAATACTTCTCAACCAGAAAGAAAGAGAAGTGGCAATAGCTTTCTGAACCTTACGTTTTCCAGAAAAGCAAACAAACAAAGCAGAAGACTGACAAAAGTCCTTCACAGCTTGTAAATAAAATTTAAGAGCCTGCACAACATCTAAGTTGTGCAACAAACGTTCTTTATGAGAAGACGGATTAGGACAGAGAGAAGGAACAACAATTATCTTGATTAATATTTTTGTCCGAAACAACCTTAGGAAGAAAACCAAAACTTGGTACGGAGAGCAGCCTTATCCACATGAAAAATTAGATAAGGAGGGTCACACTGCAAAGCTGAGAGTTCAGAAACCCTCAGAGCAGAGGAAATAGCACTAAGAAACAAAACCTTCCAAGATAATAACTTAAAGGGACAGTATACTGTAAAATAGTTTTTCCCTTAATGTGTTTACGATTGCTTTGTTACCAACTGCAGAGTAAAAAATGTATGAAAATTAGCTTTTTAAGGCTTATTTGTGTATATTAAAGCTCTGATTTTGTGTTTTGAAGCCACAACCTAATAAAATGGGTTGAGCTTGTAGGTATAATCAGATCTCATTACTGTATCGCATTGTGCACATATACCTGCTACTTTATCTTATATCTGTCCTTAAAACAATCACCAGTACTTTGAGAGAACAATGAAAAATCAACATTGTATTACCTTATCTCTGCTATATCCGACTGGGAGTGTAATTTCTTCTGCTGGCTGTGTTTACAAAGCTTATCTATAGCTGGTACGCGCGGCCACAAACTTTCAGAATAGGTGGGGATACCACATGCTAAATCAACAATTTCAAATGCCAATATAAGGGTAAAGGAGCTACTTGCAAATAATTTAATACACTCCAGCAGGTAAAGTGGATCATTGGGAACAAATTAAAAGGGAGAAAATTTTTGAGTAAACTGTCCCTTTAATATCTATGGAATGCATAGGCTCAAACGGAGCCTGTTGTAAAACTCTAAGAACAAGGTTAAGACTCCAAGGTGGAGCAACAGATTTAAACAAAGGTCTGATTCTGACCAGGGCCTGACAAAAGAATTGAACATCTGGCACGTCCGCCAGACGCTTGTGCAGCAAGATAGATAAGGCAGAAATCTGACCCTTGAGGGTACTGACAGATAACCCTTTCTCTAGGCCTTCCTGGAGAAAAGATAATATCCTTGGGATCTTGACCTTATTACAAGAATATCCTTTAGATTCACACAAAAAAAGATATTTATGACATATATTATGGTAAATCTTTCTAGTGAAAGGCTTACGAGCCTGAACCATGGTCTCTATCTACTGATTCGGAAAAACCATGCTTAGCTAAAATTAAGCGTTCAATCTCCAAGCAATCAGCTTCAGAGAAAGGAGATTTGAATGAAGGAAGGGCCCCTGAAGCAGAAGATCCTTCCTCAGCGTAAGTCTCCACAGAGGTAGAGACAACATCTCTACTAGATCTGTATACCAGATCCTGCGAGGCCACGCAGGAGCTATTAGAATCACCGACTCTCTCTCCTGCTTGATCTGAGCGATGACTCGCGGGAGGAGAGCAATCGGGGAAAAGCGATAAGACAATCTGAAGTTCCAAGGGACTGCCAGAGCATGTATCAGAAAGGCTTTAGGATCTCTCAAACTCGACCCGTACTTTGGGAGCTTGGTGTTCTGACGAGACACCATCAGATCCAATTCCGGTAAACCGAATTTGGTTGTTAACCTGGAGAACACTTCCAGGTGGATTTCCCACTCCCCGGGATGGAAAGTCTGTCTGCTCAGAAAATCCGCTTCCCAATTGTCCACTCCTGGGATTTGGATGGCAGATAGACAGCAATTGTAAACCTCCGCCCACTGAACGATTCACGCCTCCTCCTTCATGGCTAAGGAACTCCGAGTTCCCCCCTGGTGGTTGAGGTCCATCTGGAACCTGATAAACCGGGCTAGAGCCAGCTGAGGCCAAGCCATCAAGCATTGAAGATCGTTCTCAACTCCAGAATGTTTATAGGGAGAGCAGATTCCTCCTTAGACCAAAGTCCTTGCACCTTCAACGAGTCCCAGACTGCTCCCCAACCCAACAGGCTGGTATCTGTGGTCACAATTACCCAAGAGGGTATCCGAAAACACATCCCCTGGGACAGATGTTCTTGAGACAGCCACCATGGAAGGGAGTCCCTTGCTGATTGATCCAGAACTATCCTCTGAGATAGGTCTGTATAATCCCCGTTCCACTGGGCGAGCATGCAAAGCTGTAGAGGTCTCAAATGGAACCGAGCAAAAGGAACTATTTCCATGGAAGCCACCATCAACCCGATTACTTCCATGCATTGGGCCACTGATGGATGAACTGCCGACTGTTGGGACAGGCAAACGGAAAGAATCTTGGCTCTTCTGACCTCCGTCAGAAATATTTTCATAGATAGAGAATATATAATGGTTTCTAAAAACTCTTGTAGTTGAAACAAGAGAACTTTTCTCCAAATTGACCTTCCAACCGTGGGAATGAAGAAACGCCAACAAGATCTTTGTATGAGTCTCTGCTAGTTGCAAGGATGGTGACTGAACCAGAATGTCGTCCAGATAAGGTGCCACTGCAATTCCCCGGGCCTGAATTACTGCCAATAGAGCTCCCAGGACTTTTGAGAAAATTCAGGGAGCTGTGGTGAGGCCAAATGGAAGCACTACAAAGTGAAAATGTTTGTCTAGATAGGCAAATCTCAGATATTTGTGATGATCCCTGTGAATGGAAACGTGCAGGTACACATTCTTCAGGTCTATGGTCGTCATGAATTGACCTTCTTGAATAAGAGAAAGAATGGAGCGGATAGTCTCCATCTTGAAGGACGGCACTCTGAGGAATCTGTTTAGTAGCTTTAGATCTAGAATGGGCCTGAAAGCTCCCTCTTTTTTGGGAACCACAAACAGGTTGGAGTAAAACCAGAGACCCTGTTCCTGACTTGGGACTGGAACTATCACTCCCAAGAGGGAAAGATCCTGTACAAATTTCAAGAACGCCTCTCTTTTTATCCAGGCTTCAGATAATCTTGAGAGGTGGAACCTGCCCCTGGGAGGAAAAGTCTTGAACTCTAACTTGTACCCCTGGGAAACTATGTCCACTCCCCATGGGTCTGGAACATCTTGTTCCCAAGCTTGCAAGAACTGAGAGAGTCTGCCCCCCACTTGATCTGATCCCGGATCAGGGGCAAACCCTTCATGCTGACTTTGAATCAGCTGCGTGTTTCTTAGATTGCTTCCCCTTGTTGCAAGACTGACCGGGCTTCCAAGAGGGCTTGGATTGTTCCTGCTTGGTAGAGGCAGGGGAAGACTTACCTCTGAAGTTACGAAAGGAATGAAAATTAGTCTGACGTCCCTTTGATTTGTTCTTCATGTCTTGAGGCCGAAAGGATCCTTTACCACCCGTGATATCGGAAATAATTTCTGTCAATTCAGGCCTGAACAAGGTCTTTCCCTTGTAAGGGATTGCCAAAAGTTTTAGTTTTAGAAGAAACTTAATATTTGGCCCCCAAATTGGCTAACTTGGGAGCCTTTATCCTATCCTGAATCTCCTCCAAAGGAGTTTCAGGTTGAAGGGACTCCGGCAAAGCGTCAAACCAATAGGCTCCCACACTGGCTACTATAGCAATGCATACCGCCGTTTGCCATTGTAACCCCTGATGAGAATACATCTTCTTTAAAAAGGCCTCCAGCTTTTTATCCATCGGATCTTTAAAAGAGCAACTATCCTCAATAGGAATGGTAGTTCTTTTGGCCAGAGTGGAAATCCCCCCCTTCCATCTTTGGAACCATCTGCCAGGACACTTTAATGGAGTCGGCCACTGGGAACATTTTCCTAAAGACAGGGGAGGGGGAAAATTCCATTCCCTGGTAATAATCTCTGTGGCACGGTCTGGCACTGGAAACACCTCCCCAGGTGAGGGAACATCAAAGTATCTAATTAATTTACCAGACTTTTTAGGGTTGACAATGATAGGCGTATCGGAGTCGTCCAAGGTAGCCAAAACCTCCTTTAACAAAACATGGAGGTGCTCAAGCTTGAATCTGAAAGAAAGCACTACAGCATCAGAAGAAGGAATTACACTATCCGAATCTGAGATTTCACCATCAGAGGCTACCGAAGTATCTTCCTCTTCCGATCTATGTGAAAGAGGAACCCGGTTAGCCTGAACAGGATTTGATACCTTATCTGATTCTATAATTTTTCTCTTACTCTTCCCCTGCAGCATGGGAAGGGCAGCCAGCGCCTCAGATACTGCAGAGGATACCTGGGTCGCAATCTCAGCCTTCATAAACACTCCATCTGGAGATTAAGAGGAACCGCAGGGCACTGCATGTGATGTTACCACAGATTGGGAGATTTTGGGGAGAGGCTGTGGCAATGCCTGTACGGCATCATCCTGAGGGAATGGTGGCTCAGAATTAAACAGTTTGTCTTTATACATAAAAGTTCTATCAATACAAGAACTGCGAAAAGGCAAAGCGGGTTCTACTTGGGTATCCAAACAAAGTTTGCACTCAACAGTAGGCCTAGACTCCAAGACCATCTTGCACCAGAAATTTAAAGGGACAGACAACACCAGAATTTTTGTTGTTTAAAAAGAAAGATAATCCCTTTATAACCCATTCCCCAGTTTTGCACAACCAACACAGTTTTAATACACTTTTAACTTCTGTGATTACCTTTTATCTAAGCATCTGCAGACTGCCCCCCTATTTCAGTTCTTTTGACAGACTTGCATTTTAGCCAATTAGTGCTCATTCCAGGGTAACTTCACGTGCATGAGTTCAATGTTATCTACAGGGAGTGCAGAATTATTAGGCAAATGAGTATTTTGACCACATCATCCTCTTTATGCATGTTGTCTTACTCCAAGCTGTATAGGCTCGAAAGCCTACTACCAATTAAGCATATTAGGTGATGTGCATCTCTGTAATGAGAAGGGGTGTGGTCTAATGACATCAACACCCTATATCAGGTGTGCATAATTATTAGGCAACTTCCTTTCCTTTGGCAAAATGGGTCAAAAGAAGGACTTGACAGGCTCAGAAAAGTAAAAAATAGTGAGATATCTTGCAGAGGGATGCAGCACTCTTAAAATTGCAAAGCTTCTGAAGCGTGATCATCGAACAATCAAGCGTTTCATTCAAAATAGTCAACAGGGTCGCAAGAAGCGTGTGGAAAAACCAAGGCGCAAAATAACTGCCCATGAACTGAGAAAAGTCAAGCGTGCAGCTGCCAAGATGCCACTTGCCACCAGTTTGGCCATATTTCAGAGCTGCAACATCACTGGAGTGCCCAAAAGCACAAGCTGTGCAATACTCAGAGACATGGCCAAGGTAAGAAAGGCTGAAAGACGACCACCACTGAACAAGACACACAAGCTGAAACGTCAAGACTGGGCCAAGAAATATCTCAAGACTGATTTTTCTAAGGTTTTATGGACTGATGAAATGAGAGTGAGTCTTGATGGGCCAGATGGATGGGCCCGTGGCTGGATTGGTAAAGGGCAGAGAGCTCCAGTCCGACTCAGACGCCAGCAAGGTGGAGGTGGAGTACTGGTTTGGGCTGGTATCATCAAAGATCAGCTTGTGGGGCCTTTTTGGGTTGAGGATGGAGTCAAGCTCAACTCCCAGTCCTACTGCCAGTTTCTGGAAGACACCTTCTTCAAGCA
This sequence comes from Bombina bombina, assembly GCF_027579735.1. Lineage (NCBI taxonomy): Eukaryota > Metazoa > Chordata > Amphibia > Anura > Bombinatoridae > Bombina > Bombina bombina. The sequence goes on along the minus strand of NC_069504.1, from coordinate 530,157,990 downwards.
GTGGTACAGGAAGAAGTCTGCATCCTTCAAGAAAAACATGATTTTCATGCAGGACAATGCTCCATCACACGTGTCCAAGTACTCCACAGCGTGGCTGGCAAGAAAGGGTATAAAAGAAGAAAATCTAATGACATGGCCTCCTTGTTCACCTGATCTGAACCCCATTGAGAACCTGTGGTCCATCATCAAATGTGAGATTTAGAAGGAGGGAAAACAGTACACCTCTCTGAACAGTGTCTGGGAGGCTGTGGTTGCTGCTGCACGTGACGCAATGTTGATGGTGAACAGATCAAAACACTGACAGAATCCATGGATGGCAGGCTTTTGAGTGTCCTTGCAAAGAAAGGTGGCTATATTGGTCACTGATTTGTTTTTGTTTTGTTTTTGAATGTCAGAAATGTATATTTGTGAATGTTGAGATGTTATATTGGTTTCACTGGTAAAAATAAATAATTGAAATGGGTATATATTTGTTTTTTGTTAAGTTGCCTAATAATTATGCATAGTAATAGTCACCTGCACACACAGATATCCCCCTAAAATAGCTTAAACTAAAAACAAACTAAAAACTACTTCCAAAAATATTCAGCTTTGATATTAATGAGTTTTTTGGGTTCATTGAGAACATGGTTGTTGTTCAATAATAAAATTAATCCTCAAAAATACAACTTGCCTAATAATTCTGCACTCCCTGTATATGAAACACATGAACTAATGCCCTCTAGTGGTCAAAATGCATTCAGATTAGAGGCAGTCTTCAAGATATAAGAAATTAGCATATGAACCTCCTAGATTTAGCTTTCAACTAAGAATACCAAGAGAACAAAGCAAAATTGGTGATAAAAGTAAATTGGAAAGTTGTTTAAAATGATATTCCCTATTTAAATCATGAAAGTTTTTTGGACTTGACTTTCCCTTTAAGCACAATTTTTCAAAGAAAAAAACCTTTTTAATTTCTATTTATTAAAAATGTTACTGTCTCTTTAAAGATATTCGATAATAAATGCGACAGTCTATGGCTTCAAAATCCCTTATTCTGTTAACAAGTGATTTGACATTAACCAGAGTTTATATATATATGAATTGTAATAACTGCCTGAGCAGTCTCTACACCTTAGCGCTAAGCTGAGGTGACTACCTGCTCCTCCTGACACGGAATGATCAGCTAGAAACTTCCGATCTGCAGGAGAACCGGAGCGACACAGCAGAAAGGAAGAGGACTAAAATAGGCCCCCAAAAAATAGCGACTGCATGTATAAGCAGTTTCGCTGTCACCAATAAATATTAAAATTAAAATTCCCTCCTACCGCCACACAGTACCCTGCATCCTGCCTGAAAAATCCTGACCTTCAAGAATATATGTCCCCAATATGGTGCAGCAATATGCTGTAGTGCTAAAATAGATTCCATTAGAAATATAATGGCACTTACCTGCACCCCTGACTGTCCGGCAGGATGACAGCTCACTGGTATGAGAGGAAGCCGCTCCTCACAGAGACCTGTGTATAGAAGAAGGAACAAAGTAAGCCTACTCTGGCATTCTGAGTGATCTGTCAGGAAAACACAGTGAGGCCCACCCCACAAGTTCCTAACTGCTTAAAAGCTACCACAGCCCTGCTGAAGAGACTAACGTGTAGTACAGCTAAACCCAGTTGTCAGGGAAGATCAGAGCAAGCCTGCTTAGGCTTCCAAAATAAAAAAATCTTGATAGAAGAATCTTAATTAGACACCTAAAACTTCACCTCCTCCTTGCACTGAAGGCAAAGAGAATGACTGGGGGTTGTGGGAAGGGAAGTGATACTTAATAGCTTTTCTGTGGTGCTCTTTGCCTCCTCCTGCTGAACAGGAATGATATTCCCAACAGTAATTGATGATCCGTGGACTCACCGTGTCTTAAGAAAGAAAGTAATAATAATAACATATATATTTTTAGAATGTTTTTGTATGTATATACATATCTATTTTCAGAATGATATACATGATATTTAAACCATGTTTAACACATTACAAAATGGTGCTGACCATACTAATAATTACATACAGTATGCATGTCTCTGTATAAGATTAACATGTTATTGGACAAATATGCGTTTCCGTTGTGATGTGTAATACGAACTAGGATTATTGCATTTAAACCATATTTAAATTTTGTATTTGTGGTTCAGTTGAATGTACTGGGGATCTTTCTTTCCATGTGTGTATATTGTGCATTTTTTTATGTATAATTGAAACTTGCCCTCATGTTTTAATTGTGTGCATTTATCTCACGTTACAGTGCCTCTGGTGTGCAGCTTTTCACATTTTTTTCTGCTTAAAACTGCATGCTCTATCTAAATCATGAAAGAAAAAATGTCGGTTTAGTATCCCTTTAACAATTAGAAATTGATGCATATGCATATTACAATGTCATAATAGAGTGAATGGTAAGTATGCTATTATAGGTATATGCTAGAATTCTGAGCAAGATGTTTTTTGTTTTTTTAAATAAAATAATGTCTGAGCCATAAATACTTGGTGTGTGTCATATTATCACAAATGTCTTCATGGCAGAAAATGTCATAGCAGAATAACTAAGAGAACATTGAATAAAAATATGTTGACTTCCAAGAGAAGTCAGTGGAATAGTGTTACTTTTGAACTGTATATAACTAAAATTTGATGAAATTAGTTTGTGTTTATTTTGGATATTTAGTGACACAGTGTAACTATTTAGCCATTCTGCTCAAGCAGCTAAATTGATCTGTTCTTTATGTTTTATTTCTGTAAATATTAATGCAGTATTTGCATTTACACTTTAAAATAATTACTGCAATTTGTTCGAACATGCACAGTGTTCCTTTTGTAGGCATATTACTGTAGTCTTTGTGAAATACCAAGTTCTTTTTGTAGTAGGTGTTAAACACATAGCTAAAATACCGCTTAGGAGCAGCAGAGAATTGCTGGTGCTGAGTGGAAACCTGCTGATAGTTGCTAACCAATTAGAGCATGCACATTTTCCACTATGATGGTCCTTTAAAACATTTATTTAAATAGATGAATTAACTGACAAATGAAGCAATATACAAAATGTTATATATAGCAAGCAGAGCTCTAGTCCTTTTAGCTGCCAGGGTTTACTGCTATATAAGTAGCAGCAGCTGCTCAATCATTAATGCCACAATCACAATCTATTGGTGATTTGCTCCCGAAAACGCATTAGGATTTCCAACCGAATTTTGAGCTGAGTGATCTATGCTATATTGTTTCCTTTGTTAAAGACCTGAATTTTCTTGTGTTTTGTTTTACAGCTATGCAGTACTAGTTCATATTTGCCATATAGATAAACATTGTGCTCACTTCCGTGGAGTAATTTATGAGTTAGAACTGATTGGCTAAAATGTAAGTCTGTCAAAATAACTGAAATAAAGGGGCAGTCTGCAAAGGCTTAGATACAAGGTAATCACAGAAGTAAAAATGTATATTAATATAACTGTGTTTTTTATACAAAACTGGGGAATGGCTAATAAAGGGATTATCTATCTTTTTAAACAATAACAATTCTGGATTAGACTGTCCCTTTAACCTACTGTCATCCTAATACATCCTCAATACTTAGGGCCGGATTTAACAAGTAGAAGATGCTGCTGTGTCCAGCCTAGGGACAGTCAAGTAAAAAAAAAAACTTTCATGATTTAAATAGGGCATGTAATTTTAAACAACTTTCCAATTTACTTTTATTACCAATTTTGCTTTGTTCTCTTGTTATTCTTAGTTGAAAGCTAAATCTAGGAGGTATATATGCTAATTTTTTAGACCTTGAAGGCCACCTCTAATCTGAATGCATTTTGACAGTTTTTCACCACTAGAGGGCGTTAGTTCATGTGTTTCATATAGATAACATTGAGCTCAGGCACGTGAAGCTCCTAAGAGCAAGCACTGATTGGCTAAAAATGCAAGTCTGTCAAAAGAACTGAAATAAGGGGGCAGTTTGCAGAGCCATAGATACAAGGTAATCACAGAGGTAAAAAGTAATAAAAGGATTATCTACCTTTTTAAACAACAAAAATTCTGGTGTTTACTGTCCCTTTAAGGCCCGCCTGAAACCTAAGTTTAGAAGCAGCAGCTGTAAGACCGCTGCTCCTTAACTTGTCCGCCACCTTTTAGGTGGAGGACTGAAATCATCCCGATTAGATCTGATTGGACGCAAATGTGCTCCGGGCGGCATTGCACAAGCATTTCACAAGAAATGCTTGTGCAATGTTAAATGGCGACAGCGTATGCTGCCGGTATTTAGCGATGCCGGGCAGACATGATTCACTACAACAAATCATTTGATAAATCTACTCCATGGTATCCATATAAATGCCTTATGTATCATTGCATGATAGACATTCTTATAGTCACTTCAGGACAACATCTACAAATGTGTTTTTATCATTTATTTTAATATTAGATTGTCTCACTCGTCATAATTGTCACAAACTGGCATTATTAAAATTGGGTTTTTAAAGGAGATTGTGTAGTTGCGCCATTCATAGATAATTGTTTCAACCTGTTTCCATCCGCACCACTGCTAACCCTTCTAAATGCATCTTTAAAGGAAAATAAAACCCCAAAATGTTCTTTCATGATTTTTAATCAACTTTCTAATTTACTTGTATTATCAAATGTTCTTAGTTTTCTTGTTATCCTTTGTTGAAAAGCAGGGATGTAAGCTCAGTAGTGTGCACGTGTCTGCAGCACTATATGGCAGCAGTTTTGCAACAATGTTATACATTAGCAAGAGCACTAGATGGCAGCATTGTTTCCTGACATGTAGTGCTTCAGGCATGTGCATGATACCTACCTAGGTATCTCTTCAACAAAGAATAACATAGGAACAAGGCAAATTTGATAAAAGAATCATGAAAGAAAAACATTTGGATTGATGTCCCTTTAAGGTTGTCAGGATGGACAGACTGTGCATACCTTTTGTATTTCTTTATGGTTGCTTTGCAACTTCCACAAGTATTGTTTTAAACAACATTTATTTCTATTGTCTGTTAAAAGAACATTTCCCTTTTGGCATGAATTGAAAACTAAATGGTGACTACCAGTTTCTATATAAAACACTTCTAATATCTTTTTTTTTACTGGATTTGAACTTTTTTTACACTGTAAATCGTGACTACTTTGTATCTTCCTAAATGACCCTTGCGCCTTTGTGAATGTGGTTTTTATAGGGTTTGTGCCTCCATACAAACTCTTTGGCGAGAGTGCCTTTCAAGGTGCTTGCACCTATATTACTGAACTCATGGTCATGAATGCTCGTTCCAGGTAACAAGATCACTAATGTAGACGCAGGCACTTTGAAAGGCACTCTCATGATCGGATAAGGGAAGCTAAGATGTTTCTTCATGAAATGTATCCAATATAATTAAAACCCTGATTAAAAAAAAACACTTTTTTTGTAACAGATTTAGGGTTAGATTACAAGTGAAGTGCAAAATATCACTTTCACGAGGGTAATTACACGCTAGCCTCAATGTGAATGTGACCTCGCGTTTGCATTGCATGGAAGGTTTGCACTCACGAGCGCGTGTTTCCATAGGCTCCAATGGGAGCCTTGTTCTCATGCTGTGAGACACGGTATGAGAACCTAGCGCAGCAAAGGGGGTAAGTTGCACAGCGATGAGCAGCAGATCTTAAATATATATGTATATGAATATATAATTATATATTTGTGTTTATATTTGTATATACACATAACACATAAATATATATGAATATATAATTATATATTTGTGTTTATATTTGTATATACACATATCACATAAATATATATGTATATGAATATATAATTATATATTTGTGTTTATATTTGTATATACACATAACACATAAATATATATGAATATATAATTATATATTTGTGTTTATATTTGTATATACACATATCACATAAATATATATGTATATGAATATATAATTATATATTTGTGTTTATATTTGTATATACACATAACACATAAATATATATGTATATGAATATATAATTATATATTTGTGTTTATATTTGTATATACACATAACACATAAATATATATGTATATGAATATATAATTATATATTTGGGATAGATGGATTTCAAGTCTTGTCGGTTTCCGGTGGGAGGAGCTGATCTGGAGCAGAGCACGCTGAGCTTTGGCGTGCCGCATCGACAGCTTGTGAAACAGCTTTTTTTCTTCCCCCTTGGCTTCATCTCCCGTTGCTGATGCGCTGTATGCATCCTAGGGAGTCGGGCAGTTACATCTGAGCCCCGGCAGGAAACCCGTTAGAGCTATAGGCTCCGTCGCAAGAGCCACAGGTGGCTTCACCGCAAGGGAAGTTCATGCTACTGAGACCTTCTCTTCTGCTGGCCGTAATAGAGGGACACGGTTCCTCACTCACTAAGTATTTGCACCCTGGTAGTGCTGGACGTAAAGCCTGTTACATTTTAATGTCCGAAAATAATATTCTGCATATTCTTAAATACCCTGCTCACCCTAATTTTCCTCCGGAGTAGAGCAAGTACATCTGAAGCCTCTAATTTCACTGCGCAGAGCGGTCCCGTTGTGGAGCGGATTTGCTTCCTAGGGCCCGAACTTTCTTAATCAGCAGTGTGCAGCAGGTGACTCAATCTATCTGAAGGAAGAAAAGGAGCAAGGCTTGATATTCACAGTTCGGAGTACTGTGCTCTCTGGATAAAGCCGCTAAAGTTGCTAATACGCTATTCTGGAAATCAACTACTACTACAACGTTGGCGACAGCGGAGCCAGCTCTTTCTAGAAACCGCTACTGGATCTATTGCAGTCGGCATTCCACATTGGATTTGGCTAAAAAACCTGCTGACCGGCTTCTTCACAATATGGAAAGTGCAAGTATATATGTCCTTTTATAAGGGCTTCTCATATGACTATATGCATCATCTTTCTTTCCTGAATTAAAAGAACTGTGCATTTTCTCGCTGTCACTGGACTGTTGCTGCACAGTACTAATTTGATTTAAAGTTCCTGCAATAAGTTGTTGAAGGCATATTCACTGAGTATTATTTGGCTGTTGCTTTTTTTTTAAAGGCTCCCCAGAAGGGCTCTTTGCTATGAATATGTGCTCTGTCTTGTTTCCTCTAAAGTAAAGAGAACTTTGCCATCGCTGGTCTGTGGTTGCACGGTACTAGCGTGGGTCCAAGTAATTGTGATAACACCTGGACACTTTAATACGTTGAATGCTAAATATTAATGTGGACAGTTCCAAAAGTCTGCTTGTTTTCTGCATTTAGGCTTATAAAAGATTTAAATATGTTATTTCAAATTAAGAGGCTAACATAGCAACAAGGCAAACGGTTCAAGAGTTAAAAAAAAAAAGAGGTGGGCCTAACTTTATGTAAAGATCTCTGGTCTAGCTATTTAAATCTTGCTTATTAGGGCCTAAGACCTCTCACTGTAGTCTTTGTTGTGGAAAATCCTCTCTACTGTGAATTTGCTACTAGTATTCTATCAGATATATCTATATTTATCTTTATCTATATTTATATATACTCTTATATTATGACTATACAAGTATTCTATCTATTATGCTAGGTTTGCTACTTTAAGAATGATAGATATAAGGTTTTGCAGGTATTGACAAACTAAATAGAAAGACATTTAACATATTGGCTTTTGTGTAATATACTATAAAACTTGGTTTTTTGTTTTAGAACATATCCCCGCTTTTTCCCCTTTTCACCATATCACAGTATATGCACTGATTAACTCATTCCTTTTGTATTTTTTATTTTAACACGTAGACATTTTCACTTATTTATTTGTATACACAGGCACTACACGCACAGATAGGTTCTAATTGCCCCGACTTTCCCCTTTTTTTTTTTTTTTTCTCCCTTTCTTTCCTTGCACTTTACTCACTATCCTCACAGAATAGAGTATTCACCAAGGGAAGAAGCGCGTGGTATATATGGACAAATATATTACAGCTTCTAAAATTAACTCGCCTAATATGCCAGTTAAAATTAAAGACAAGAAAATACGTGTCTCAGATATCCAACCTGAAGTAGTTAAAGAGTCCCTACCTGCTAAAACTGATATACAGCAGATGGTAAACCAGTTGTCAGAAATTTTTTTACCCCAATTTGAGTTGCTTCAGTCTCAGATGGCTAACTTGACAGCAGAGGTAAGGCAATTCTCAGATAGGCTCAATGAGGTTGAAAATAGAGTCTCTGAAACAGAGGATGCTATAAATAGTCAAGCAACTCAACTTTCAGATCATAATAAATATATCAAAAATTTACAGGATCGTATAACAGATCTTGAGGACCGCTCTCGTCACAATAATTTAAAAATTGTTGGTTTGCCAGAGTCCAGTGAATTTACTGACCTTTTACACTTTGCTTCCATATCTCTCCCGCAAATACTAGGGGCGCAACAACAGAATACTCCCCTGTTGATTGAAAGAGCACACAGAGTAGGCCCTCAGAGGAAATTGCTGAATGGAACCATTAAGTGTAGACCAGTTATGATTAAATTTCAAAATTATCAAGATAAAATGACTCTCTTAAGATCCTACCGTAAAACTGGCTTGGTGCAGATAAGGGAAGCCAAAATCCTGATTTTCCAGGATTACTCCAGTGAAACTTCTCAAAGAAGGAAAATTATGGCACCCTTCTGCACCAAGTTAATTAATGCAGGACACAAAGCTAGGCTAATTTATCCAGCCAAAATAATAATAGAAGATCAGGACACTACACATACCTTGTTAACCGAACAAGAAGCCAGACAATTCTGTATTGAATCAAAAATTATCTTATAGACAAGGGATCGAATTAAAAGCTGTAAACATATTTTTGGATCCCTTGAGATGTTGCTATCTGTTACACAAAATTCTGTTTTTAGTTGTTTTGTTGATTTTTTTTTTTTTCTTCTTCTTCTTCTTTTACTTTGTTCCTCTGTTTCCCATCCTTGTCTCACTTTTCATATCCGATATAAAAGCATGAAGAGCAGGAGAAATGTTTAAATGTGTTTCGTGGAATATAGGTGGAATAAATTCCCCTATCAAAAGGAAGCTGGTCATTAAACATTTAGGTAAACATAAACCGGATCTTGCCTTTTTACAAGAAACACATCATACGGCTATAGAAGTAAGCAAACTTAAATCAAAGTGGGTGGGCCATGTGATTGCTTCCTCATGTAATAGGAAGAAGAGAGGGGTAGCCATACTGTTTAATAAAGATCTATCTTACAAAATTTTGAAACACATCTCCGATAAAGAGGGCAGATGGCTGCTGGTCGAGATTGAGATAGGGAATATTAAATATATTTTTTGCAATATATACGCACCAAATCAGGTAGACATATTATTTTGGAATCAACTTATTATGTTTCTATCTCAGTATATTGGACAAAATCTGATTCTTGTAGGAGATTTTAATCTTATTCCAACCTCGTCTCTAGACAGACGTTCTCCAAATAATTCTAAATTCTCTAATGTCAAGGCTAAAATATTCCGTCAGATCTGTAATAATTTAAAGGTCCATGATATATGGCGTATTAAACATCCGGACTCTCAATTATTCTCTTGTGAGTCTAAGTCTCATAGAGCGCTATCTAGAATAGACTTCTTTCTAATTCCTAGTGTCATGCTAGCGATGGATATTGATACCCATATTGCTGATATAGTGATCTCAGATCACGCTGTTATTTCTTTGAATATAGCGACTAAAAACATTACTACTACTAACTTTGTAAATAATTTTTTTTTCCCTAACTATCTATCTCAGGACAAAAAGTTCGCTGACTGGCTAGGCCAGAAATGGCGAGAGTACCAATTTTTTAATAGAGAGTATCTAGACAAAATAGAGATCTACTGGGAATCTGCTAAGGCTTACCTTAAAGGTGAAATTAAAGCCTATATGGTAAAAAGGAAAAAGCAATTTCACGCTCGCGAAATACAGCTAGCTAATCAACTTAGCAACTCTTATAAAAGCTATATTAATAATACCTCTAAATCCCAGTGGGATAAGTATCAGAAGGCTCAACAAGAATATGATCTTTTTTCTAAGGAGAAAACTTTAAGGGAAGATATTAAAATTAATGCCAAGTACAGCGGACAATTTGGCAGATCAGCCAAATTTTTGGCTAGATTAAACAAGGCCAGGAAGAAGAATAATATAATTGAAGCCATTAGGGTTGGCCAAGTTAGATGTTCAGATTCATCAGAGATTAAAGAGATTTTTCATAAATATTTTCAGAATATATATGCGGCGAATGAGATTAATTTTGAAAATAAAGATGGTTTTTGGAATATGGTTGAAACTCCTAAAATCCATCTAGATTTTTTAGAAATCCTAAATAGTCCCATCACTGTGGAAGAAGTAGGTGAGGCAATAGACTATGCCAAGTTGAACAAGGCTCCTGGCCCTGATCAGCTCACATCAGAATTTTATAAAACTATTCGATGTGATATACTTCCTATTCTGGTCAAATTATTCAATGAATATTTCATAGCTGGGAAGCCCATGTCGGAATACTTCTCGGCGTCGGCGGTTACTCTAATATTAAAGAAAGGTAAAGATCCTCTTGACCCATCTTCTTATAGGCCTATATCACTTTTAAATGTAGACTATAAATTACTTACTTCTATAATGGCTAAAAGACTTAAATCTGGTATAGGACAAATTATACATGAGGATCAATCTGGCTTTATGCCTGGGAGATCCTCTATCAGAAATATGCGTCGTGTTACTTCTGTATTGGAATATTTCTGGTATAAGTTGCAGGATAATGATCAAGGTTCAAAACAAGACTATGCATTGTTAACCGCCGACGCCGAGAAGGCTTTTGACTCAGTTACATGGGATCACTTATATACTGCCCTTGATAGATTTGGATTTAAAGGGAACTTTCTCTCACTAATAAGGTCCATTTACAACTCACCTACTTCGTATGTCTTAGTTAATGGTGCCCCAACTCCTAGGTTTCATATTTTTAAAGGAACAAGACAGGGCTGCCCCCTGTCTCCCCTCTTATTTAATATTGCAATAGAGCCCCTTGCAATCTTACTGAGAGATACTATATCAGGCATAGAAATTGGAGACCAACGAATGGTCTTATCACTCTACGCTGATGATCTGCTACTATTTTTACAAGATACTAAAATTAGCATCCCTCTTGTCTTAAATACGTTCAAACAATTTAGTTCTTTTTCGGGATATAAATTAAATTTAAGCAAGTCTGAAATTTTGTGGATACATCAGAATAAAGATAGCTGTAGGGAACATCCTTTGCAGGTGGCAGAAAGTATTAAATATCTAGGAATAAATTGAAATCCCAATTTCTGGTACGCTAACAATTTCTCGGCTTTCTTTGTAAATGCCTCTGAGAAATTAAATAGATGGGCCCTGTTCCCTATCTCTCTCTCGGCCAGAGTCATGTTAATCAAGTCTATTCTCTTTCCACAATTAGTTTACCTACTCCAAAATCTTCCTGTCTTTATTTCTAATAAAGATCTAAGGCTCTATAATAAGAATTGTTCATCCTTTGTTTGGAATAGGAAAAGGCATTACTTATCTAGAACTAAACTATTCCAGTTATCAGAATATGGAGGATTTGCCCTCCCTGATATTAAATGGTACAATATAGCTATCCTTGCACGTTTTGCTTGTGACTGGATTACAGATACTAACTATTTGACAAATTCTTTGATGGAAAAACAGATGGTTGCCCCTCTCTCTCTTAAAGCCATTATCCATTGCCCAATGACACAATTACCAAAATATATTAAAAAGCTATCGGTCATCAGTAACGTAGTCTTAGCTTGGCAAAAATTATGTACTGTGCTAGATATAAATTACCGTATATCATCATATCTTCCTATTAGAGGTAACAATCTCTTCCCGCCAGGTCTGACATCAGGAATTTTTACAAGATGGGAGGAAAATGGTCTAATTTATATTTCTCAAGTCCTTGACAATGAATGCATAGTTAGAACATTTGAATCTATTCTGCAAGAATATAATTTATCAAATCAAAACTTTTATGCATATTTGCAACTTAGACATTTTATAAACGAATTACCAAATATCAGACAAGACTTCAGAAAATTTGGTAAGCTCGAAGATTACATTATTCTACATAAAAATGGCATTCATACTATCTTGTTAATATATAACATTTTAATGTCGAAACAAGGTCAATTGGGGCTAGAAACTTTAGCTGGTTTCTGGAGATTTTATTTTCAAGAAATAACAGCAGAGAAAATCAATCTTAGTATTAAGCGGGTAAGAGAGGCCAGAATCCCTACCTCTTGGAAAGAATCTCATATCAAATTAATTAACAATTCATATATTACACCGAGAATATTAGCTAAATGGGCAGGTAATAAATCGGCTAATTGTTTTAAGTGTAAAAAAATGGAGGCTGATCTCCTCCACTGTTTCTGGGCTTGCCCTAAAATTAGGCAGTTTTGGTTTAAAGTGTCCTATTGGGCTTCTAAAGTCTTACATGAAAATGTATCATTAGATATGTACCAGGTTTTTTTTCTAACTAATGAGACTAATACTACATCTCATAAATCCATTGATACACTGATCTTGTTAGGACGTAATTTAATTCTTAGATATTGGAAGAAGAAGATTGCCCCTCCGTTTGGTTTATTTAAACAAGCCGTGTTCTCACAAATAATGTTTGAACAATTAAATATCAATTCGCTTCTAGAGAAACAGATAAAAAGCTTCTTTGATAAATGGCTTACTTTAATCTTAGAGCAATCTAATAATTTGCAATATGCATTAACCAAATGCTTTCATAAATCAGATTTTTTTGGAACTTTGACCTTGAATAATATATTTCCTCATTCCTGGTATTAATGTCATATTTCCATGCTGGTAATATGGGCATGTGAAATGGGAGGCAATTGACCCCTTTCTCTTGCTCCTTTCTTCTTTCCTCCCCCCTTTTTTTTTTTTTTTCTCTTTTCGTTTCTCTTTCTTTTTTTTTATTTGTGTTTTTGTTTTTGCTATGTTATTTTAGGTAAATAGGAAAATGGCACAACTGTACAATAACAAAGAGTATGACTCAGGGAAGCATACGGTAGTAATCTCCTTAATATATGATTGTGTGGATTCTTTGAATTAAGAATAACTTAAGTAATGATTGCTAAATTCTGGTTGATATATTGTATCTTGATTGATAATTATTCTTTTTCCTTTCTGTTAAACAAGAAATCTACCTATGCGACAAATCTGTATTTGTTAAATTGTACTTTGTGCTTGGAAATAAACAAATGTTTTAAAAAAAAAATATATAATTATATATTTGTGTTTGTATATACACATATCACATAAATATATATGTATATGAATATATAATTATATATTTGTGTTTATATTTGTATATACACATAACACAGAAATATATATGTATATGAATATATAATTATATATTTGTGTTTGTATATACACATATCACATAAATATATATGTATATGAATATCTAATTATATATTTGTGTTTATATTTGTATATACCCATAACACATAAATATATATGTATATGAATATATAATTATATATTTGTGTTTATATTTGTATATACACATAACACATAAATATATATGTATATGAATATATAATTATATATTTGTGTTTGTATATACACATATCACATAAATATATATGTATATGAATATATAATTATATATTTGTGTTTATATTTGTATATACACATAACACATAAATATATATGAATATATAATTATATATTTGTGTTTATATTTGTATATACACATATCAACACATAAATAATTTATGTATGTAAGCATATACATATAGATTTACAGGGAACACACAGTTCCCCATAGACCGAAATTTAAAGGAACTTTTCAGTGCCATTTTTTTCTAACACCCCACGCCCGCCAACTTTAACCACTAAAAACAGTTTTGTGCAGTTTTTTTTATTACACAAAAAAGTAGCAGTTTTTTTTTATATAAAAATAAAACACACTTTATTTTGGTGCCTATAGGGGCACTTTTGATTCATTTTTTAAGTGCTAATTGAATTCGGAGTAGTAATAACCAGCCATTTGTAATTGCTGATTATTTATCGCGTGCCCGTAAACGGGCGAATTTGCTTGTTTACAGACGTGCAATAAATTAGCAATCCACTTGTAATCTAGCCCTTATAAGACAACAACAGGGTGAAAACTACATTTAAAAAAAAAAAATACTGCTCTTCAAAATTAAAGCACTTCTGCATTGGCCCTATCAAAATGTTAAAGACACTGCTTTCCTATCATTTTCATTGCCCACAAAAAAATGCTTCAGTGCTCTCAGTTGGCTATTTGACAATATTGGAGCAATGAATATTTATGTTTTTTACTGTGGTCAGTGGGAAATGCACAAGCATAGACATTTGCATTTTTGAGAGGGACAATGTGCAACCATCCTGGGAAAACAAAATTCTTTTGAAACACTTAAAATACTGGACATAAAGGGAAGTTATAGCAGAATAAATTCTTCCAAAATTCTTCACTGTTACAAATGCGACCTAGCTGGTTGATGTAGGCTACAACTGCCTTGTGTTTTGTGTCCGACAACCAGCTCCTTAGATGTCTGGTTTGATACACACAAACCAAATTAACTAGTGTCTACAAAAATTACAGTTCAGCTGGGTTGCAAAGAAACTGTTGGGATGCTTTGCCTTTTTTAATCACCATCCTTAATAAAACTGCAAATATTGAAATAATACCGCTAGTAAATGGAAACATTTGCCAATCATAACTATGGTAAATAATCCCATGCACCAAAGAGTTTTACACCTCATCTCCCTGAATAAATCTAACCAGATGTCTGACAGATAAAGGTCCTTGAAAAAGACCTCTGGTTTTGTGAATAAAATCAAAAGGAAGGTCCACAGCCTGAAAATGAAATCATTTAAAAGTGAAGCTAAGAAAAATGATAATTGATACAAACAAAACTTATGCTTACATGATATTAATTAATAATTAATTTCCTTCAAGATTGTGAGAGTCCACAAGGTCATCACATGTGGGATTATACAACCCATCCACCAGGGGGAGGCAAAAAACCCTAAATTCTAGAGCTTTGTCCTACCCACACTCCCAATTAATTTCTCAGTCATGCATATGGCCAAGTATGAAAGAAAAACTAGAAGACCAAAGTTGGGCAAGTTAAGTGCCATCATGACAGATGTAGGGACAAAGCAGGTAAGGCAGACAAGTTACTGATCAAGCACAATAGCTCTCAGTATTTTTCTTCAGATGAAGCATACATGTCAAAATGGTAGAGTTAAAAAAATATATTTAAAGATGACCAAGTAGTTGCTTTAAAGATATGACCCAGAGAGGTTTCATTATGGAAGGGCCAAGAAGAAGAAACTGCTCTTATAGAATGAGCAGTAATACCAAGTTAAGGGCAGTAGCCTTGTGACCATTTGTGAAGTCCAGAAAAAGGTATAAGCAAGGCAGAAAAAAGTCTGAAAGAGTTAGGGCTATATTATGAGTGGAGCGCAATATTGCGCTTACTAGAGAGCGAAATTTGCACTCCACTCAGTAATACCAGTGCACGTAAATGTGCGCTGGTATTACAAGTGCAGCACAATGCAAACATTACCTTGCGTTCGCATTGCCAGGAAGCCAAGCGCCCACGAGAGCGCACTTCGATAGGCTCCAATGGGATCCTCGTTAATGCCGACACAGCAAACCACCTAGCGCAGTGCTGGGGCCAAATCGCACAGCGTTGGGCAGCAATAAAAAAAATATATATGTATATATACATATATATTTATTTGTATATATATATATATATATATACATATTGACACATAAATATGTATGTATATAAACATATACAGTACATATATATTTATAGTGAAAACACAGTCCCCCCTTCACCTCCATGTAAAGGCACTTTTTTTTCTAACACCCCACATCCCCTCACTTTTACCCCTTGTAACTGCTTCGTGCAGTTTGTAAAAAAAAAAAAAAAGCTCATCTTTATTTTATATGTTTATGTACTGTCCTCCTTATTTTATATGTTTATGTACTGTCCTCCTTATTTTATATGTTTATGTACTGTCCTCCTTATTTTATATGTTTATGTATTGTCCTCTTTTTTGTATATGTTTATGTACTGTCCTCCTTATTTTATATGTTTATGTATTGTCCTCTTTATTGTATATGTTTATGTACTGTCCTCTTTATTTTATATGTTTATGTACTGTCCTCTTTATTTTATATGTTTATGTACTGTCCTCTTTATTTTATATGTTTATGTACTGTCCTCTTTATTTTATATGTTTATGTACTGTCCTCTTTATTTTATATGTTTATGCACTGTCCTCTTTATTTTATATGTTTATGCACTGTCCTCTTTATTTTATATGTTTATGTACTGTCCTCTTTATTTTATATGTATTTATATGCATTTTTTTCTTTTTGACCAGAGGTCTGATCTCTGGTCAATTGCGCTAAGCACAAAGTAAAACAGCAAGCTTGCGCTCACTTTAACCATCCACTTGTAATGGCTGGTTATTTAATATGTGCCTAGCGCTCCACTCGTAATCCTGCACAAAAAATTTAAAGGGACATTAAACACTAAATAAATGCTAGATGGAATGAAACATTCAAAGAAAAGATTAGTCCGAGAGTTACATTTAGATGGATTTTTGAAAGTTTATTGACAAAATAAGAGTAAAGCTTTAGTGCTAGATTACAAGAGTGGAAATAAATATTTCTACATATATCTGATGATTTTTAAAACAAATATACAGTATATTTATAACTATATATATATAGATGATTATATATAGGTATTGATATCTACAGATATATATAGGTATATCTATTTATAAATACATAGAACATATTCTGCTATGTACAGAACATTGGAATGTAAAATATTTACAGTAAATACATAGTTAAAATCTTTATTAAATATGAATATTGCATAAATATGATTTTACATGTTTTCATCTACTTAATGGTAAAAGGCTCTAATGCACTTCTATACATGTCGAATGTGTGTACATATATATATTTATGTGTATATACTGTATGTCTGTAAATACATATATACACATATAAATACATTAATATATATGTACACACACACACACACATATATATATATATATATATATATATATATATATATATATATATATATATATATACATACATACATATCCGTCTTTAGACATGTATATGTATGTATCTCTATGTTAAAGCCCTTCAGCTGCTTTTTCTTTCTCTAACACCCGGGATATCATATCTTTGAGCCCTTATAACTTTTGTGTGCAATATTTTTGTGAATATTTTTTACTAGACAGTCAGCCAGATTACGTGTTTTGAGCGCTATAGGGAAATTAACGACTGCAGCATTTTCTGCAATATTTTACTCCCTATAGCGCTGGTATTACGAGTTTAAAAAAAGCCAGTGTTTGCGGGCGATATGGCAGCGTTGAGCTCCATACCGCACACAAATACCAGCTCTGCTTTGAGCTGCTGTTACGTGCTCGTGCACGATTTCCGCATAGACAACAATAGGGAGAGCCGGCTAAAAAAAAGCCTAACACTTGCAATTACGGAGCGTAAATCTCCGTAACGCAGCTGCATTAATGTCTATAGGGATTTTTTTTTTTTATGTTTAAACCTAACACCCTAACAATTAACCCCGAGTCTAAACGCCCCTAATCTGCTGCCCCCAACATCGCCGCAACCTACATTACTGTTATTAACCCCTAATCTGCTGCCCCCAAAATCGCCGCCACCTAACTACACTTATTAACCCCTAATCTGCTGCCCCCAATGTCGCAGCCACTATACTAAAGTTATAAACCCCTAAACCTAACCCTAAAGTCTAACCCTAACGTAACCCTAACACCCACTAACTTTAACATAATTAAAATAATTCCAAATAAAAATTACAATTAATACCTAAATTATTCCTATTTAAAACTAAATAAATACTTACCTGTAAAATAAAACCTAAGCTAGCTACAATATAACTAATAGTTATATTGTATCTAGCTTATGTTTTATTTTTATTTCACAGGTAAGTTTGTGTTTATTTTAACTAGGTAGATTAGTTATTAAATAGTTATTAAATAGTTATTTACTATTTACTAACTACCTAGCTAAAATAAATACAATTTTACCAGTAAAATAAAACCTAACCTGTCTTACACTAAAACCTAACATTACACTAAAATTAAATAAATTACATCAAATACAATTAACTAAATTACAAAAAATAAATAAACACTAAATAAAAATTATCAAATATTTAAACTAATTACTACTAATCTAATAGCCCTATCAAAATAAAAATAATAAAACCCCTAGCCTAAACTAAACTGCCAATAGCCCTTAAAAGGGCCTTTTGCAAGGCATTGCCCCAAAGATATCAGCTCTTTTACCTGGCAAATAAAAATACAAACATCCCCCCAACAGTAAAACCCACCACCCACCCCCCAAATAAAATTCTATCTAAAAAAACCTAAGCTACCCATTGCCCTGAAAAAGGGCATTTGGATGGACATTGCAATCCTATTGGGACCCAATCAGCCAATGGGATTGAGCTTGCATTCTATTGGCTGTTCTAATCAGTATGTTGACAAAGCAATGAGACAACTGAGCAATACGGACAGTTATGAAAAGCTTAAAAAAAGATCTGACAGTGTCCTTTCAGCGTCAACTTGCGCACCTTTTGGATGGGGGCATTGGATGATGGCCTTATTGATCAAGACACATGTCAATATTTGTATGTTGAATATCCTGTCACTCCAATATTCCACCATCTATGAAAGGTGCACAAGTCGACTGATAATGTCCAGGGTAGGTCCATAGTTAGTGGCATTGGATCAATGTTAGAACATCTATCAGAGTGGTTGGATGATCTTTTGCAACCACTAGTTAGGGCCCTCCCGAGCTATATTAGGGATTCCAAGCATATCCTGAATTTGGTGGAACAAGCCAAGTGGACTAAAGATTCAGGGTTGCTCACTATGGATGTTGTTGCGTTGTATTCGTCGATACCCCATGATTTGAGATTAAAAGCTATTGAACATTTTTTGATAAATGAAACGGCACACAGTGAGCCCTTTAGGATCTTGAATTTTTGCTAACGCATATTTTTTTCCAGTTTGAGGGGGGATTTCTATCTGCAGAAATGTGGGACCGCAATGGGCACAGAGTTCGCCCCTACTTACGCCAACCTGTACATGGGTTGGTGGGAGCGGTCACACATTTATGCAGATAGAAATCCATTTAGGTCATTTATTAGAATATATCATCGCTTCATAGATGATTTGCTTTTCATATGGGATGGCAGTATTGACTTGATCAGAGAATTCACAGAGTATTTAAGTCAGAATGAACTAAATTTGCGGTTTACCTATGAATTTTATAAACAACAAGTACATTACTTGGATCTTGAACTGAAAGGTTGGCCTTTGGGTAACATTACCTCAGAGGTATATAGAAAGCCAATCTCTGGGAATAGTCTTCTTTATGCCAGAAACTGCCACCCTCGCCATGTGCCCTATTCAGTGGCTAAGGGGCAGTTTCTCCGCCTCAAGAGGAATTGTACGTTGGCAAGTAGCTTTGAAAAACATGCAGATGCCTTGCAGGGAAGGTTGCATGATAGAGGTTACAGTACTAATGTACTTACCAAGGCTAGGAGAGAGGTTACTACTACAGACAGAATGGTCCTTCTGAAGGACCAGGTAAAATACACAAATGCTTCTGAACGTAGACTGACGTTTTTACTGACTACTCTGAGCAATACCAAAATATTTATGATATCATACGTGGACATTTTAAGCTGCTTGCAGCTGATGATGGCCTTGTTGATGCGGCTAAGAAGAGCTGTAGATTCTCCTATAGGAGGAACAAGTCTATTGGAAGTCTGGTATCTCCATCTCAGCTCAAGAAACCCGCAACAGCAAGCTCAGCATCATCTTGGCTTAGACACAGAGGTACCTATAGGTGTGGTTATTCACAGTGCAAAGCATGTGAACATGTCCATGTAGGTACATCCTTCCGATCTTCTGTGACAGGGTAAACTTTTGATATTGCCTCCTGTCTTAATTGTAGATCAACCTATTGTAACTATTTATTATGGTGCTCGGATTGTAACCTTCAATAGGTGGGGCTAACGACAAGAGAAGTACGCTCACGTATCCGGGACCATTTTGTGAGGGTACATAACAAAAATTGTGATTCCCTCAAGTGGATGATTATAGAGAACATAAAGGCACAGAGGAGGGGAGGAGACAAGTATCAGATACTGTCCAGACAAGAGATGTACTGGATTTTCAGGCTCCAGACCAAAGCACGGTTTGGCCTTAATTCTGAATATGACTTGATTAACTATTGGTGCTGATTCTGTTTTCCTCCCCTCACCTTGCTTTGGGATATATATATATACATATACATTCAATCAATCATATATGTACTAGACTTTTGGATATTATGTCTTGAATCTATAGGATGTTTAGTAAATTCCACTTATACCACCTGCCACTTCCTGAGACATTGGGTATCTAGAGATGTTATTGACCATATAATAAATCCTCTTCCTTCTTTCCTAGATCGATCTATATTTTGAGTAATATCATACATAGAGTAAATAACTAAAATATTTTTTGATAGTTTTATGTTCTGAAGGTGGATGAATCACCTCATTGAAAATGTGCCGAATGTAAACACAATTTTGTACAGGTACTTAGTATGTTTAGGATTATCAACAGATGTTGTTTTTGATACTTAGTCCTAAATAAATACATTTTTGACAACTAAAAGCATATTCCACTTTGGATTCCCTTCACCATTAACTGTGCTTACCTAGTATATATTTACACTGTTTATTTATTATATATTTTTATTGTAGGTAAGCTAGTATTCAATGATTTGTTTGATGTAGGTTATATGGTGAATTCACCTTTTAGGTTATGTTCAAGATTATTGTGTTTGTTCAACATTATAAATAATTTGATTGTTTGTAGTTGTACCTTTAAATTATTGTTAAGTTTTTGACCAATCAGGACCCAGAGAGGGTTTCTTAAGCTTCAATGTGTGCATTGAATTTTAGGGACTATGAGTACGGCGTTTAGCCGAAACATGTTAGTCTGTAACAGTTAAGGGTACTCACCCTCTATGTTTTATCGGAATTTTTACAATAAAAGTTATATTTTATTTAAAGCAGCTACTGACGATATCTTTCTTTTTTGCTATTACTTTTATTGCCCAAGTCAGTAGCTGAGGCTGCACTGCTTTCCAGACATTATTTTGACACAGGACCAAGGCACTGTATCCCTGGCTTTGAGGACATATGCTTCTCTCTATTTCATACTGCAGGCATCTGTATCATTTAACACCCTTTACACTCAACAGTGGGAGCTGTGGAAAGGATCTGAGGAGGTGCAACACGGAGTCCTTTGAGACCCCTCTTCCCAATATGATCTAAAAGCATCGGTTGCCTGGCAAGTGACGTCACCGCTGTTGCAACTTGATGGAGCATGCTCAATCCGCGTGCAGTAGACAGACAGGAGTCCGGGAGAAGCTGCTTGTGGAAGCTGGGACCTGAAGCACGACGAGAAGTTATTTGGGGGAGTGTTTGGGGGTCTCGGGACTGCCGGGTGAGTAAGCACTTGTGGATGTTTTCAAATTTCATGCTTGCATGTCAACGTCATTGGGTACAAGTGTTTGATTGCTTCAAGGGACAGTACTTCAGCGTATGACTTTGGCACTTTTTGGGCATCCTATTCACACATTACAGTCAAGGGTTAATACTTAAGTGCGCTGGTCTGTATGTATGCACCATTGAATTGGATTTCTCTGATATAAAGGCACAAATATTGAATCGAATGAGTTGTGCATGATTAGTGAGGACTTTTTATATTTAATACGTATTTTGCAAGGACATTTGTTGGTCCGGATAAAGTCTTATGACAGCAGTTACTCTAAGTGTTGGATCTGGACTCTCCTTTTCCTATTCTGAGGGCACCACAGCCTGCAAAACTTTTCTCCCAAAAGCTGCTTCAGTCGAAGCAAAAACATCAAACTTGTAAAATATTTAAAAAGTGTGTAAGGAGGACCAGGTAGCCACCTTACAAACCTAATCCATAGAGGCCTCATTCTTAAAGGCCCAAGAAGAAGCCACTGCTCTAGTGGAAGTA
This sequence comes from Bombina bombina, assembly GCF_027579735.1. Classification (NCBI taxonomy): domain Eukaryota; kingdom Metazoa; phylum Chordata; class Amphibia; order Anura; family Bombinatoridae; genus Bombina; species Bombina bombina. Next base: position 530,135,801 of record NC_069504.1, on the reverse strand, counting down.
GCCGCTATCCTCTCAGGAGGATGATGCCCAACTGTCTCGTAAGCTAAGATGGAAGACACTCCTTAACCAAAAAGATAGGAAAGTTGAAGTATCTTTCTGCCCCTTACACTTCCTCGAATAGGCAACAAACAAAGAGGAAGATTGTATAAACTCCTTAGTAGCCTGATGATAGAACTTCAAGGCGTGAACAACATCCAAATCGATGAAGAAGAATTAGGACACAAGAAAGGAACCACAATCTCCTGATTGATGTTGCGATCCAACACAACCTTAGGAAAAAAACCTAACCAAGGAGGAAGCCCAGATCTAAACACAGGTCTGATCCTAATCAGAGCCTTAACAAAGGACTGCACGTATGGAAGCTCAACCAATCTCTTGTGCTATAAAACCGACAGGGCCGAAATCTGTCCCCTCAGGGAACTAGCAGAAACGCCCTTCTCCAGCCCATCCTGGAGAAAAGATAATATCCTGGCAACCTTAACTATGTGCCAGGAAAAACCACGTCCATCATGGCCACAATGGAGCAATCAGTATTACTGATACCCGCTCCTGCTTGATGCAGGCCACCACTCGAGGAAGAAGTGGTAATGGAGGAAAAAGATATATGAGTTTGAACCTTCAGGGCACTGCTAGTGCATCTATTAGATCTGCTTGGGGATCCCTTGACCCATACCTGGGTAGCTTGGTATTGAGACGGGACGCCATGAGATCTATCTCCGGCGTCCCCCACTTGCTGCATATCTCTGCGAACACCTCGGGATGGAGAGACCATTCCCCTGGATGGAAGGATTGCCTGCTGAGAAAATCTGCCTCCCAGTTGTCCACACCCGGAATGTGGATCGCTGACAGTGAACAGCTGTGGGCCTCTGCCCACTGCAGAATCTGTGATACTTCCTTCATCGCCAAGGAACTTCTCGTTCCCCCATGATAGTTGATGTGAGCCACCGAGGTTATGTTGTCTAATTGGAATCTGATAAAGTGGAATGAACCCAGAAGTGGCCAAGCCTTCAAGGCCTTGAAGATTGCCCGTAGTTCCAAAATATTGATCGTGAGGTAGGACTCCTCTTGAGTCCACAACCCCTGTGCCTTCCTGTCACCCCAAACAGCTCCCCATCTGGATAGGCTTGCGTCCATAATCATAATCTCTCAGGAAGCATGTCCCTCGGGACAGGTGATCTGGACAGAGCCACCAAGAGAGAGATTCTCTCGACCAGCTGTCTAATACAATCATTTGAGACAGGTCTGAATGATCGCCGTTCCACTGCCTCAGCATGCACAGTTGTAAAGGTCTGAGACAAAACCTGGCAAAAGGAATGATGTCCATTCAGGACACCATGAGACCAATCACCTCCATACACTGAGGGACTCAAGGAGACTCGGAGGGCAAGATATGCCGAAGTTAGCTTGCAACGTCTCTGGTCTGTTAGAAATATCCTCATGGATATGGAGTCTATTATAGAACCTAGAAATTGCACCCTGGTACTTGGGATAAGAGAACTCTTTTCCAAGTTTATCTTCCATCCATGTGATCGAAGAAGTCTGAGAAGGGACTACGAGAATTCTTCCGCAAGACGAAAGGATGGTGCTTGCACCAGAATATCATCCAAGTATGGGGCTACTGCAATACCCTGAGTTCTGGCAATGGCTAGAAGAGCCCCCAGAACCTTCATAAAGATTCTTGGAGCAGTAGCTAGGCCAAACGGAAGGGCAATGAACTGGAAGTGCTGGTCCAGGAATGCAAACCTCAGGAACTGAAAGTGTTCCCTGTGGATTGGAACATGAAGGTAAGCGTCCTTCAGATCTATAGTGATCATAAACTGACCTTCCTGAATTAAAGGAAGGTTGGACCTTATAGTCTCAATCTTGAAGGAAGGGACACTGAGAAATTTGTTTAAGCACTTAAGGTCCAGAATTGGGCAGAAAGTTCCCTCCTTCTTTGGGACCATGAAAAGGTTTGAATAAAACTCCAAACCTCTTTCTTTGATAGGACAACAACTACAAAGGAGGATAAATCCCGAACGCACCCTAGAAAGGCATCCCTCTTTTCTGATCTGGTAGACAGATTCGAGAGAAGGAATCTGCCCCTTGGCGGATGAGATTTGAAACCTATCTTGTATCCCTGATATACCACCTCCAGGACCCACGGATCCTGTATGTCCTTGAACAAGGCATCTGAAAAAAGAGACAGTCTGCCCCCTACACGATCTGATCCCGGATCGGGGGCCGTCCCTTCATGCCGATTTGTTTTCTGGCAGGCTTCTTATACTGCTTAGATTTATTCAAGGACTGAGCCGGATTCCAAGTACTCTTGGGTTGCTTGGGCTTGGAGAAGAATTAGCAATTCTCAGTGCTTTAATTCTGTCTTGAATATCCTCAAGGGGAGACTCCACAAAGAGTCCCACCAGTAGATAGCCACTCCGGCAACCGCTGCCACTGGTTGAAAAAAAAATCCTGTATGTTCAAACATCTTTCTCAGAAAGGTTTCCATTTTCTTATCCATAGTCTCTCTGAACGAAGAACTATCCTCAAGTGATATAGTAGTACGTTTAGCAAGTGTAGAGATAGCACCATCCACCATAGGAATGGAGCCCCACAAATCCAGTTGAGAGTCCGGGACCAGGAACAACTTTTTAAAATTAGACGAGGGGAAAAAGGAAGAACCAATTCTTTCCCATTCGTTTTTAGTAATATTCGCCATCTTAACCGGCACAGGAAAAGTCAAAGGAACTTTCCTGTCTTCGTAAACTCTGTCTTATTTAGGTATCATAGGTTCTTCGGGCAGCGTGGCCCCTGGAACCTCTAATGTAGACAGAACCTCCTTTAATAAAAAACGCAAGTGCTCAGTTTTAAATCTAAAGGATGGTTCCTCCGCACCAGGAGGCTTAGCCGCTAAGGACTCCGACCCAGAAAGTTCACCCTCTGAAGCTACAGAGGTTAACTCATCATCGGATAACTGGGACATAATAGCTAAATCCGATAAATATTTAGATGATTCCGGGTCAAGAGAGCTATGCTTAACCTTTCTCTTGCATTTGTTAGATCGAGGTAATGCACTGAGGGCAGCAGACACCGCCGTTTGTAACTGCGCGGCAAAGTCCGCAGGAAGAAGGCCCCCTCCAGATGAAGGATTAGATGTGCTACAGGGAACTGCAAGTGGAGTGGATAATGTTGCAAGGGTATTAATCTCACTGGATGCCGAGTCCTGAGAGGTAGACTTCTCAGAGAGACTAAGGCCTAGATTTGGAGTTTGGCGTTAGCCGTGAAAACCAGCGTTAGAGGCTCCTAACGCTGGTTTTAGGCTAACTCCGGTATTTGGAGTCACTCAAAAAAGGGTCTAACGCTCACTTTTCAGCCGCGACTTTTCCATACCGCAGATCCCCTTACGTAAATTGTGTATCCTATCTTTTCAATGGGATCTTTCTAACTCCGGTATTTAGAGTCATGGCTGAAGTGAGCGTTAGAAATCTAATGACAAAACTCCAGCCGCAGAAAAAAGTCAGTAGTTAAGAGCTTTCTGGGCTAACGCCGGTTCATAAAGCTCTTAACTACTGTACTCTAAAGTACACTAACACCCATAAACTACCTATGTACCCCTAAACCGAGGTCCCCCCCACATCGCCGCCACTCTATTAATTTTTTTAACCCCTAATCTGCCGACCGCCACCTACGTTATACTTATGTACCCCTAATCTGCTGCCCCTAACACCGCCAACCCCTATATTATATTTATTAACCCCTAATCTGCCCCCCACAACGTCGCCTCCACCTGCCTACACTTATTAACCCCTAATCTGCCGACCAGGCCGCACCGCTACTATAATAAAGTTATTAACCCCTAATCCGCATCACTAACCCTATCATAAATAGTATTAACCCCTAATCTGCCCTCCCTAACATCGCCGACACCTAACTTCAATTATTAACCCCTAATCTGCCGACTGGAGCTCACCGCTATTCTAATAAATGTATTAACCCCTAAAGCTAAGTCTAACCCTAACACTAACACCCCCCTAAATTAAATATAATTTTAATCTAGCAAAATTAATTAACTCTTATTAAATAAATTATTCCTATTTAAAACTAAATACTTACCTGTAAAATAAATCCTAATATAGCTACAATATAAATTATAATTACATTGTAGCTATTTTAGGATTAATATTTATTTTACAGGCAACTTTGTAATTATTTTAACCATGTACGATAGCTATTAAATAGTTAAGAACTATTTAATAGTTACCTAGTTAAAATAATTACAAAATTACCTGTAAAATAAATCCTAACCTAAGTTACAATTAAACCTAACACTATACTATCATTAAATTAATTAAATAAAATACCTACAATTACCTACAATTAAACCTAAAACTACACTATCAATAAATTAATTAAATACAATATGTACAAATAACTACAATGAAATAAACTAACTAAAGTACAAAAAATAAAAAAGAACTAAGTTACAAAAAATAAAAAAATATTAACAAACATAAGAAAAATATTACAACAATTTTAAACTAATTACACCTACTCTAAGCCCCCTAATAAAATAACAAAGACCCCTAAAATAAAAAATGCCCTACCCTATTCTAAATTACTAAAGTTTTAAGCTCTTTTACCTTACCAGCCCTGAACAGGGCCCTTTGCGGGGCATGCCCCAAGAAGTTCAGCTCTTTTTCCTGTAAAAAAAACATACAATACCCCCCCCCCAACATTACAACCCACCACCCACATACCCCTAATCTAACCCAAACCCCCCTTAAATAAACCTAACACTAAGCCCCTGAAGATCATCCTACCTTGTCTTCACCTCACCAGGTATCACCGATCCGTCCTGGCTCCAAAATCTTCATCCAACCCAAGCAGGAGCTGGCGATCCATCATCCGGTGGCTGAAGAGGTCCAGAAGAGGCTCCAAAGTCTTCAGCCTATCCGGGAAGTAGAGTAGATCCGGACCGGCAACCATCATCTTCCAAGCGGCATCTTCTATCTTCATCCGATGAGGACCGGCTCCATCCTGAAGACCTCCGACGCGGACCCATCTTCATCCGGCGACGTCCAACTGAAGAATGACGGTTCCTTTAAGGGACGTCATCCAAGATGGCGTCCCTCGAATTCCGATTGGCTTATAGGATTCTATCAGCCAATCGGAATTAAGGTAGGAATATTCTGATTGGCTGATGGAATCAGCCAATCAGAATCAAGTTCAATCCGATTGGCTGATCCGATCAGCCAATCAGATTGAGCTCGCATTCTATTGGCTGATCGGATCAGCCAATCGGATTGAACTTGATTCTGATTGGCTGATTCCATCAGCCAATCAGAATTTTCCTACCTTAATTCCGATTGGCTGATAGAATCCTATCAGCCAATCGGAATTCGAGGGACGCCATCTTGGATGACGTCCCTTAAAGGAACCTTCATTCGGCTAGTAGGCGTCGGGAGAAGAGGATGTTCCGCGTCGGATGGAAGATGATGGCTCCCGAAGAAAGAAGATTGAAGATGCCGTTGATAAAAGACTTCATCCGGATCATGGACCTCTTCAGCTCCCGCTTGGATGAAGACTTAATCCGGATCATGGACCTCTTCAGATCCCGCTTGGATGAAGACTTCAGCCGGATCATGGACCTCTTCAGCCCCCCGCTTGGGCTTGGATCAGGACATCGGAGGAGCTCTTCAGGACGGATCGGTGAACCTGGTATGGTGAAGATAAGGTAGGAAGATCTTCAGGGGCTTAGTGTTAGGTTTATTTAAGGGGGTTTGGGTTAGATTAGGGGTATGTGGGTGGTGGGTTGTAATGTTGGGGGGGGTATTGTATGTTTTTTTTACAGGCAAAAGAGCTGAACTTCTTGGGGCATGCCCCGCAAAGGGCCCTGTTCAGGGCTGGTAAGGTAAAAGAGCTTTGAACTTTAGTAATTTAGAATAGGGTAGGGCATTTTGTTATTTTGGGGGTCTTTGTTATTTTATTAGGGGGCTTAGAGTAGGTGTAATTAGTTTAAAATTGTTGTAATATTTTTCTTATGTTTGTAGATATTTTTTATTTTTTGTAACTTAGTTCTTTTTTATTTTTGTACTTTAGTTAGTTTATTTCATTGTAGTTATTTGTAGATATTGTATTTAATTAATTTATTGATAGTGTAGTGTTAGGTTTAATTGTAGGTAATTGTAGGTATTTTATTTAATTAATTTAATGATAGTATAGTGTTAGGTTTAATTGTAACTTAGGTTAGGATTTATTTTACAGGTAATGTTATAATTATTTTAACTAGGTAACTATTAAATAGTTTTTAACTATTTAATAGCTATTGTACCTGGTTAAAATAAATACAAAGTTACCTGTAAAATAAATATTAATCCTAAAATAGCTACAATGTAATTATAATTTATATTGTAGCTATATTAGGATTTATTTTACAGGTAAGTATTTAGCTTTAAATAGGAATAATTTATTTAATAAGAGTTAATTAATTTCGTTAGATTAAAATTATATTTAATTTAGGGGGTGTTAGTGTTAGGGTTAGACTTAGCTTTAGGGGTTAATACATTTATTAGAATAGCGGTGAGCTCCGGTCGGCAGATTAGGGGTTAATAATTGAAGTTAGGTGTCGGCGATGTTAGGGAGGGCAGATTAGGGGTTAATACTATTTATTATAGGGTTAGTGAGGCGGATTAAGGGTTAATAACTTTATTATGATAGCGGTGCGGTCCGCTCGGCAGATTAGGGGTTAATAAGTGTAGGCAGGTGGAGGCGACGTTGTGGGGGGCAGATTAGGGGTTAATAAATATAATATAGGGGTCGGCGGTGTTAGGGGCCAGCAGATTAGGGGTACATAAGAATAATGTAAGTAGCGGCGGTTTTACGGAGCGGCAGATTAGGGGGTTAAAAATAATATGCAGGGGTCAGCGATAGCGGGGGCGGCAGATTAGAGGTTAATAAGTGTAAGGTTAGGGGTGTTTAGACTCGGGGTACATGTTAGGGTGTTAGGTGCAGACGTAGGAAGTGTTTCTGCATAGCAAACAATGGGGCTGCGTTAGGAGCTGAACGCGGCTTTTTTTGCAGGTGTTAGGTTTTTTTTAAGCTCAAACAGCCCCATTGTTTCCTATGGGGGAATCATGCACGAGCACGTTTTTGAGGCTGGCCGCGTCCGTAAGCAACTCTGGTATCGAGAGTTGAAGCTGCGTTAAATATGCTCTACGCTCCTCTTTTGGAGCCTAACGCAGCCTTTATGTGGACTCTCAATACCAGAGTTATTTTTATGGTGCAGCCAGAAAAAAGCCGGCGTTAGCTACGCGGGTCCTTACCGACAAAACTCTAAATCTAGCCGTAAGACACTTAGCAGGCTTGTCTCCCTTCTTAGACATTATAACGGTGTTAAGGCATGTGGAACATAATTGAGAGGGAGGAAAACCACGGCCTCCTCACAAAATAAACAGGTATGATTTTGTACAGAACGAGTAACTTCTAACATGTCAGAGTCCTCCATAGCTCAGGTTATACCCACAGAAGGACACAAATAAAAACTTTTTTTTATTATTATAGAAAGCTGCACCTTTATACTCCCAATGGCTGGAGACAGTTAACAGTGGAAACGCTCTCCTCAGGTTCAAGTCTCAGCCAGAATGGAGGAAATGAACATAGCCACACCCGTCACATGGAGTGCAAGACAGGACTTCCCCTGTTATTACAAGTACAGCAAGTAATAGGAGCTGTGCAACACTTTCAAAAACGAAAGTGAAACTTAAAAGTAAAACCTGTTTGTTCCAGAAAAAAACACACAGTCTTTCAGTCCAGGAAAAAAAAATCACACAAAGCAGCATGTAAATATTTAATATACTGATTAATTAACCCCGACTGTTCAATAAACCCCCTTTAGAGGATATTAACCCTGGATCCTATAAATGTATAAAGGAGCCACACTGTGACCCTGTTATAGCATTTTATGTGTGAAAATTGAAATGATCTTACCTCCAGGATCCATGCTGTGGAACAGAACACAGCCTCTCAAGTGTGACAGTCTTATAGCAGCGCTCCTGACATGGACTTGAGTGAAAGAAAGCAGGCAGTGAAACTCGTCAACACTGATTGCTTAGGAGCTGTTAGCAGTAGTCTGGATGGTTTTGCACCTCCAGAATCTAACTTTCATCAATACTCTCACTGAGAGGTTTACATGACTACTTAAAACTCCAGTCCTATCTCGAAGGGCAAATACAGTTTTTCAGGACTCTCCAAATCTTCTGACACTTCTCTGCCACCTTCTAACGTGATGAAAGGCAAATAATGACTGGGGTAATGAGGAAGTGGGAGGGATATGTAAACCTTTGGCTGGAGTGTCTTTGCCTCCTCCTGGTGGCGAGGTGTTGTATTTCCCAACAGTGATGAAGCCGTGGACTCTCCCTATCTTAGGAAGGAAAACTTATCCTATGTCTCAACATCTCTCACGCACTAGCACTTTTGTAGCCTATCTTTTAACATGTAAACTCTGTAGATTTCAGTACGTGGGTCGTACCTGCAGAATTGTTAGAAATTGATGGAATGAACATCATAGAAATATGAAAAATAAATTCACATTTCATAGTGTTCCCAAACATTGTAATATGACTCATAACTGTAACTTGAACATCTTCTCCATTTGCCTGATATAAACTATACCCCCTTTTTATCTCTACAATAGATACAATAGGTTGAGACAAAGGGAAACATATTGGATCTACAAATTTAAAACATACGCCTAGATTACGAGTTCTGCGTTAGCCTTAAAAAGCAGCGTTAAGGGGTCCTAACGCTGCTTTTTATCTAACGCTGGTATTACAAGTTTGGCAGGTACAGGTGTACTGCTCACTTTTCTTCCGCGACTTTTTCCTACCGCAAATCCTTTTACGTCAATTGCGTATCCTATCTTCTCTATGGGATTTGCCTAACGCTGGTATTACAAGTCTTGGAAGAAGTGAGCGATAGACCCTCTCCTGGCAAGACTTCTACCGCATTTAAAAGTCAGTAGTTAAGAGTTTTATGGACTAACGCCGGAACATAAAACTCTTAACTAAAGTGCTACAATGTACACTAACACCCATAAACTACCTATTAACCCTTAAACCGAGGCCCCCCCCCCCACATCGCAAACACTATAATAAAAATGATTAACCCCTAATCTGCCGACCGGACATCACCGCCACCTACATTATACCTATGAACCCCTAATCTGCTGCCCCTAACATCGCCGACACCTACATTATAGTTATTAACCCCTAATCTGCCGCCCCCAATGTCGCCGCAACCTAACTACACTTATTAACCCCTAATCTGCCGACCGGACATCGCCGACACCTACATTATACTTATGAACCCCTAATCTGCTGCCCCTAACATCGCCGACACCTACATTATATGTATTAACCCCTAATCTGCCGCCACCTACCTACAATTATTAACCCCTAATCTGCCGACCAGACATCGCCGCCACTATAATAAATGCATTAACCCCTAAACCGCCGCACTACCGCCTCGCAAACACTATAAAATTTGTTATTAACCCCTAATCTGCCGTCCCTAACATCGCCGCCACCTACCTACAACCCCTAATCTGCCGCCCCCAATGTCGCCGCAACCTAACTACACTTATTAACCCCTAATCTGCCGACCAGACATAGCCGACACCTACATTATACTTATGAACCCCTAATCTGCTGCCCCTAACATCGCCGACACCTACATTATATGTATTAACCCCTAACCTGCCGTCCCCAATGTCGCCGCCACCTACCTACAATTATTAGCCCCTAAATGCATTAACCCCTAAACCGCTGTACTCCCGCCTCACAAACACTATAAAATTTGTTATTAACCCCTAATCTGCCGCCCCCAACGTCGCCGCCACTATAATAAAGTTATTAACTCCTAAACTTAAGTCTAACCCTAACACCCCCCTAATTTAAATATAATTTAATTACATCTAAATAAAATAACTACAATTAAATAAATTAATCCTATATAAAACTAAATACTTACCTGTAAAATAAACCATAAGGTAGCTACAATATAACTAATAGTTACATTGTAGCTATCTTATGATTTACTTTTATTTCACTGGCAACTTTGTATTTATTTTAACTAGGTAGAATAGTTTTTAATTAGTTATTAACTATTTAATAACTACCTAGCTAAAATAAGTACAAAATTACCTGTAAAATAAATCCTAACCTAATTTACAATTACACCTAACACTACACTATCATTAAATACATTACCTAAACTACCTACAATTAATTACAATTAAATACAATAAACTAAATTACGGGGAAAACCCCCCCACTAAATTACAAAAAAAAATAAACACTAAATTACAGAAAATAAAAAAAATTACAAGAAGTTTAAACTAATTACACTTAATCTAATCCCCCTAATAAAATAAAAAAGCCCCCCAAAATAATAAAATTCCCTACCCTACACTAAATTACAAATATCCCTTAAAAGGGCCTTTTGCGGGGCATTGCCCCAAAGTAACCAGTTCTTTTACCAGCCCTTAAAAGGGCTTTTTGCGGGGCAATGCCCCAAAGTAATCAGCTCTTTTACCTGTAAAAAAAAGAAATACAATACCCCCCCAACATTACAACCCACCACCCACACACCCCTACTCTAAAACCCACCCAATCCCCCCTTAAAAAAACCTAACACTACCCCATTGAAGATCACCCTACCTTGAGCCGTCTTCACCCAGCCGTGCACCGAAGGGCAGAAGAGGACATCCGGACCGGCACAAGTCTTCTTCCGATCCGGCCAGAAGTCTTAATCGAATACGGGCAGAAGAGGTCCTCCAAGCGGCAGAAGTCTTCATCCAAGCGGCATCTTCTATCTTCAATCAATTGGAGCGGGGCGAGTCCATCTTGAATCCAGCCGACACGGAGCCATCCTCTTCTTCCGATGTCCTAACACTGAATGAAGGTTCCTTTAAATTACGTCATCCAAGATGGCGTCCCTCGAATTCCGATTGGCTGATAGGATTCTATCAGCCAATCGGAATTAAGGTAGGAAAAATCCGATTGGTTGATTTAATCAGTCAATCGGATTGAAGTTCAATCCGATTGGCTGATTGGATCAGCCAATAGAATGCGAGTGCGGCAGTTTAGGGGTTAATACATTTATTAAAGTGGCAGCGATGTCCGGTCGGCAGATTAGGGGTTAATAAGTGTAGTTAGGTTGGGGCGGCAGAATAGGGGTTAATAAATATAATGTAGGGTTCGGCGATGTTGGGGGAAGTAGATTAGTGGTTCATAGGGATAATGTAGGTGGCGGCGGTGTCCGGAGCGGCAGATTAGGTGTCAGCGATAGCGGGGCCGGCAGATTAGGGGTTAATAAGTGTAACATTAGGGGTGATTAGACTCGGGATTCATGTTAGGGTGTTAGGTGCAGACATAAAATTCCTTTCCCCATAGGAAACAATGGGGCTGCGTTAGAAGCTGGACGCTGCTTTTTTGCAGGTGTTAGGTTTTTTTCCAGCCAGCTCAGCCCCATTGTTTCCTATGGGGAAATCGTGCACGAGCACGTTTTAGCCAGCCGGTATTACAGTGAGAAGAGGAGCTAAATTTGCTCAACGCTCACTTTTCTGAGGCTAACGCAGCCATTCAGAAAATTTGTAATACCAGCGTTGTCTTAAGTGAGCGCTGGAAAAAAAAAGGCTCGTTAGCACCACAGGTCTTTACCGACAAAACTCGTAATCTGCCTGCTAGTTTCCCTTTGGACTCAACATGAATATGGATTTAGCCGCTTTTTGTAGAGCACTTTTGGACTTTCACTTTTATATGCCCAGTCCATGATGTACTAGGATGATTCCCTAGTCCTTTCCATGGCACAAATACACTTGCACACATATAATTTATTCCACACTTATATATACTTCCTTATGTTTTAGCTTTTACTATTTCAATATTATAATATTGTTACACTACTAAATTGTGTTTACACACCTTATAGGTGTCTGAGCTTTATAATGGTTATATTGGCCAGTGATCACGTAAACTCTATTTTTATATTTAGATCTAGATTTTTAGTATTCATTCCAGGAGTTTTCTGGGTACTTTCACACATCTTGTTTATATGATTGATCTTTATTAACATTGGTCACATAATATTACATATTTTTCTCACCTTTTAATTAGCATACACTTCTCTTTATTAGATGAATCTGCCCATATATATTTACAATATATTATCATCAATTTTTCTCCCTACTGATTTATAGTTTTATGTTTATACACATGATATAGTTATCTTGTCTAGATATCTGTCATTGGTTTATGCGTAGGTTTGTATTGACCATCGGTTCTCACCGCACGTATTTCATTTATGGTCCCGTGTCTTTCCTTCATTGGTTTATGCGCAAGTCTATTTTTTGTATCTGTCTTAACCTTACGTATCATGTATATTATCTGGTGTCTTTCTAAAAATATCATTTACACCCACTGCACAAATCGAGAATCTAGATATCTCCTGTATTTGGTAGATTTTAGTATCTATCATGTTCATTACCTCTTAGTTCTATATGACACTCAGTGGGTTACTATCTCATTCATAATATCGATGTGATTTTGTACCTGTATAGAATTTCTCATGTATTTTTTTACGCTGAGATATGTGTGTCTTCACGCCCCTTTTAATTGACTTACCTATAGGCAGCTACTTTGCCTACGTCAGGAAGGGTGTATCATGTTGCGCTCTGTCATGTATCTATGCCTTTTATAAGAACACCTGTGTCTATACCTTTAAGAAGAACACCTTCCTTTACCACCATCCGCCTATTTTCTTAGTTGCTCCTGTAGGTGATCACTTTAGCTCTCACTGCCGTTATTCATTCTCTTATTTAGTAAGAGTATGAAACCTCACCTACCTTTTCATAAAGGTTTAACTACATTAATCTTTCACTCTGCGATAATAACTATTCCTATGGATTGTTAACTTGTAGCACTGGATCTCCAATGTGTTTGTTACTCCGTTCTTCGCTACTATCTGACGTCATTCAGCCTCGCTCTGGAGTGAATCATTTCACACTGCTGCAGCTCCTCACTCTGCTTCGCAAAACGCTACACAGATCCACACGCAAGTATTCACTTGATGAAAAGAGATGTATTGTATCTGATAAACTCATAGCTAATATGCACTTACCTTACTACATGAGGAATAACAACATATGATTTATCTTGTATTATTTGACCTATGTTATTCAACAGAACTTGTACAGCTATGAACTGTTAACTTAACAAACACTACAAACTGCATCCTATGATAATCCATGTAAATATATGAACTGTTTCAGATTATTTATCTTGTAAATGTAAACAACCATTTATTATAAATGTATCTATTATATGAACTGCAATCAAGTCAGTGTTTCTAAAATCATTCTTACCGAATACTTCTACAGATCATTTATATCACTCATACAAATAATTATTGGAAGGCTTGTGAGAAGTTAAAGTATTTAATAACTATTGCTATCCTGCAATATGCTCTCATACTAGCTAATCCCTATTCATGTAGGGTCATTCTCTTAATTTAAACTAAATTGCTTTTCCCTATTCCAGTTCAATCACTTACTATAGTGAACTGATTGAAGTTGAAAAGCTACAAACTAACAATTGTTGTTAAAGCATTACAATATAACTAAGCCACAATTTTTTTTTAAATGGATCCTACTGAAGTGGCAAATCAAATATCTAACTTAAACCAAAAGGTAGATATTTTGGCACAGTGTCTTACTACGTTACAAACTGAAAATAATACTTTAAAAAGCATATTAAATGATTTCATCACAACAAAAAGTACTGAACACCCAGAGCCTCATATAAATCCACCCCCCATTTTTTCTGGAGTTCGTTCACAATTCAGAGAGTTAAAAAATGCCTGTCAATTATTCTTTACAGTAAAAACAAAGACTTATTATAATGAAAGAATTAAAGTATATACAACTATTTCATTTTTGAAAGAAGAACCCAGGACATGGGCGAATATGTTTCTTGAAAACAATGATTCTGTCTTAATAATTTCTTCTCTGCTATGGCAGTCTTATATGATGATTTTAATAAACAAAACACAGCAGAAACCAATCTAAGAGCCCTAAAACAGGACAAGAGACCAGTAGAAGATTATGTAGCTGAATTCCAATTATGGGCTACTGATTCCCAATGGAATGCTGTGTTTTTAAAAAAATCAATTCAGACTTGGCTTATCTGAAAATCTAAAAGATGAATTATCCAGAGTCAAAAGGCCTGATACTTTGGAAAGTCTGATTAAACTAGGTATCAATATAGACCGTAGACTAAGGGAGAGCAGAGCAGAAAAATCACATCTTGAACTTTATCCTAGGAAACCAATTTCTCCACAATATGACAAAAATTCAACTACCTCCACGCCCATGGAAATCGCAACCATCAGAGGTCCCTTAACTCCAGATGAAAAACTCAGAAGACGTCTAGCAAACTTATGCCTGTACTGTGGTATGAAGGATCATACAGTATCTAATTGCCCAGCATTAAATCGCCAACGAAAGGGTAAGAGAAAAACCTTGTATACAGTCACTTCAACTAAACATAATTCACATTTATCCCTTTTGTTATCATTATAGTGGGATCATCATCTGGAACACACAGAGGCTATGATTGATTCTGGAGCATATGGATCATTCATAGATGAGAAAATTGTAAAATGAAATAAAATCCCATGTATAGAAAAGAAAATTCCTATTTTTGTGGAAATGATTGATGGATCTTATTTTTTAAAGGGACCTATCACACACCAAACAATACCACTACTCATAACAGCTAAAGAAGGGCATAAGGAATTTATCACACTAGATGTAATTCCATGTTCCCTACATCCCAATATCTTAGGTCATTCTTGGTTAACTAAACATAACCCAACTATAGATTGGGTAAAAAATTATATTACTTTTCAATCCAAGTATTGCACCTCAATTTGTTTTCCATATGTAACTTTAGCCCAAAACAATATCTGGATTTTATGGACATGTTTGATCTCAAAGAAGCAGAAAACCTTCCACCTCACAGAACATATGACTGTCCCCTCAAAACCAAACTTGACGCACAGATTCCAATTGGTTGGATATTCCCTATGTCACAACGAGAATTACAACACCTCTGTGAATATTTAGACGAGAATCTTAGAAAGGGCTTCATCAGCCCCTCAACTTTTCCAGCTGCTGCCGGAATATTCTTTGTAACAAATAAAGATGGCTCATTGCGAACGATAATCAACTAGTGAGCTTTAAACTCTATAACTATAATAAATCGTTATCCGCTCCCTCTAATTACTGAACTCCTGGAAAGATTGAATGAGGCAACAATATATACGAAATTAGACCTCAAAGGTGCATATAACCTAATCTGGATTAGAAGAGGGGATGAATGGAAGACTGCTTTCAGAACCCGGTATGGGTTATTCAAATATAATGTGATGCCTTTTGGACTATGCAATACCCCAGCAACTTTTTCAAAGATTTGATGGACACATGTGTTGTCATATACTTGGATGACATTCTGATATATTCTCAAAATGAACATGATCACACAAAACATGTCCGTTGGGTACTAAACCGACTCAGGGAACATTATTTGTATGCCAAAATGGAGAAGTGTAATTTTCATATCAAAACAATAACATTTCTTGGATACATAGAAACATAGAATTTGACGGTAGATAAGAACCAAAAAGGCCCATCAAGTCTACCCATATTACATGTTACTTTTTCCTTAGGATAGCCTTATGCATGTCCCAGGTATTTTTAAATTCCTTTACAGTCATTGGGGTCTAGTTATCAAGCCGTCAACCTCAAATATGCTGGAATTCCGCAGCGTATTTGTGGCGAGGCTGATTCGCCTTAGTTATCAAAGGCTAGAGACCGGCAAAAGTAGAATTTTGTGACGTAAGCTTCGATCCGCCAGACTCAGTCCGACACAGATCGATTCTTACGTCACTCCAGAAGTTCATCTGACTACTTTTGCTAGTTATCAAAAAACTAGCAGGTACGCTCGGCACTTTTCCGGCCCAGCGTACCTGGTTTTCAATCCGCCGCCCTGGAGGCGGCGGATCCCATAGGAATCAATGGGAGTCTGACCATAGCGAAAGTACAAGTTCTCTGCTGCCAGACATCCCATTGATTCCTATAGGAGATGTCTACACCTAACACCCTAACATGTACCCCGAGTCTAAACACCCCTAATCTGCCCCCCCCTACACCGCCGCAATTAAATAAAGTTATTACCCCCTAAACTGCCGCTCCCGGAGACCACGCCACTATAATAAAAATTTTAACCCCTAAACCGCCACTCCCGGAGCCCACCGCAACTATAATAAATGTATTAACCCCTAAACCGCTGCTCCCGGACCCTGCCACAACCTATATTAAATTTATTAACCCCTAATCTGCCCCCCCTACAACCGTCGCCACCTATCATACATTTATTAACCCCTATCCTAACCCCCACTACAACCGCCGCCACTGTAATAAATTTATTAACCCCTAAACCTAAGTCTAAGACTAACCCTAGCACCCCCCTAACTTAAATATTAATTAAATAAATCGAAATAATATTTCTATTATTAACTAAATAAATCCTATTTAAAACTAAATACTTACCTTTAAAATAAACCCTAATATAGCTACAATATAAATAATAATTATATTCTAGCTATCTTAGGATTTATTTTTATTTTAACAGGTAACTTTCAATTTATTTTAACCAGGTACAATAGCTATTAAATAGTTATTAACTATTTAATAGCTACCTAGCTAAAATAAAGAGAAATTTACCTGTAAAATAAAAACTAACCTAAGTTACAATTACACCTAACACTACACTATACTTAAATAAATTATTCCTATTTAAAACTAAATAGTTACCTGTAAAATAAACCCTAAGATAGCTACAATGTAATTAATAATTACATTGTACCTATTTTAGGATTTATATTTATTTTACAGGCAACTTTGTATTTATTTTAGCTAGTTAGAATAGTTATTAAATAGTTATTAACTATTTAATAACTACCTAGCTAAAAGAAATACAAAATTACCTGTAAAATAAATCCTAACCTAAGTTACAATTAAACCTAACACTACACTAGCATTAAATAAATTAAATAAATAAAATACAAATAACTACAATTAAATACAATTACATAAACTAACTAAAGTACAAAAAATAAAAAAAGCTAAGTTACAAAAAATAAAAAAATAGATTACAAACATTTAAAAAATATTACAGCAATTTTAAGTTAATTACACCTAATCTAAGCCCCCTAATAAAATAACAAAGCCCCCCAAAATAAAAAAATCCCTACCCTATTCTACATTTAAAAAGTTCAAAGCTCTTTTACCTTACCAGCCTTTAAAAGGGCCTTTTGTGGGGCATGCCCCAAAGAATTCAGCTCTTTTGCCTGTAAAAGAAAAATACAACCCCCCCCACCCACATACCCCTAATCTAACCCAAACCCCCCTTAAAATAACCTAACACTAATCCCCTGAAGATCATCCTACCTTTAGTCATCTTCACTCAGCCGAGCCACCGATGGAACTGAAGAGGAGATCCGGAGCGGCAGAAATGATCCTCCAGGCGGCACTGAAGAAGTCTTCCATCCGATCAGCCAATAGAATGCGAGCTCAATCTGATTGGCTGATTGGATCAGCCAATCGGATTGAACTTCAATCTGATTGGCTGATTCAATCAGCCATTCAGATTTTTCCTACCTTAATTCCGATTGGCTGATAGAATCCTATCAGCCAATTGGAATTGAAGGGACGCCATCTTGGATGACGTCCCTTAAAGGAGCCTTCATTCGTCGGTAGTCCATCGGGAAAGAAGGATGTTCCGCGTCAGCGGGATGAAGATTGAAGATTGAAGACCCCGCTTGGAAGATGACATCGCCCGGATAGAAGACTTCTTCAGCGCCGCTTGGAAGATGACATCGCCCGGATGGAAGACTTCTTCAGTGCCGCCTGGAGGATCACTTCATCGGATGGAAGATTTCTTCAGCGCCCCTTGGAGGATCATTTCTGCCGCTCCGGATCTCCTCTTCAGTTCCATCGGTGGCTCGGCTGAGTGAAGACGACTAAAGGTAGGATGATCTTCAGGGGATTAGTGTTAGGTTATTTTAAGGGGGGTTTGGGTTAGATTAGGGGTATGTGGGTGGTGGGTTTTAATGTTGGGGGGGGGTTGTATTTTTCTTTTACAGGCAAAAGAGCTGAATTCTTTGGGGCATGCCCCACAAAAGGCCCTTTTAAAGGCTGGTAAGGTAAAAGAGCTTTGAACTTTTTTAATGTAGAATAGGGTAGGGAATTTTTTTATTTTGGGGGGCTTTGTTAATTTATTAGGGGGCTTAGATTAGGTGTAATTAACTTAAAATTGTTGTAATATTTTTTAAATGTTTGTAACCTATTTTTTTATTTTTTGTAACTTAGCTTTTTTATTTTTTGTACTTTAGTTAGTTTATGTAATTGTATTTAATTGTAGTTATTTGTATTTAATTTATTTAATTTATTTAATGATAGTGTAGTGTTAGGTTTAATTGTAACTTAGGTTAGGATTTATTTTACAGGTAATTTTGTATTTCTTTTAGCTAGGTAGTTAATAACTATTTAATAACTATTCTAACTAGCTAAAATAAATACAAAGTTGCCTGTAAAATAAATATAAATCCTAAAATAGGTACAATGTAATTATTAATTACATTGTAGCTATCTTAGGGTTTATTTTACAGGTAAGTATTTAGTTTTAAATAGGAATAATTTATTTAAGTATAGTGTAGTGTTAGGTGTTATTGTAACTTAGGTTAGTTTTTATTTTACAGGTAAATTTCTCTTTATTTTAGCTAGGTAGCTATTAAATAGTTAATAACTATTTAATAGCTATTGTACCTAGTTAAAATAAATTGAAAGTTACCTGTAAAATAAAAATAAATCCTAACATAGCTACAATATAATTATTATTTATATTGTAGCTATATTAGGGTTTATTTTAAAGTTAAGTATTTAGTTTTAAATAGGATTAATTTAGTTAATAATAGAAATATTATTTAGATTTATTTAATTAATATTTAAGTTAGGGGTTGTTAGGGTTAGTGTTAGACTTAGGTTTAGGGGTTAATAATTTTATTACAGTGGCGGCGGTGTAGTGGAGGGCAGGATAGGGGTTAATAAATGTATTATAGGTGGCGACGGTGTAGGGGGGGCAGGATAGGGGTTAATAAATTTAATATAGGTTGCGGCAGGGTCCGGGAGCGGTGGTTTAGTGGTTAATACATATATTATAGTTGCTGCGGGGTCAGGGAGCGGCGGTTTAGGGGTTAAACTATTTATTTAGTTGCGGCGAGGTGCGGGATCAGCAGGATAGGGGTTAATAACTTTATTATAGAGGGCGACGGTATAAGGGGGGCAGGATATGGGTTACTAGGTATAATGTAGGTTGCGGCGGTGTCCGGGAGCGGCGGTTTAGGGGTTAATACATTTATAAGAGTTGCGGCGGGGTCTAGGAGCGGCGGTTTAGGGGTTACTAACTTTATTTAGTTGCGGGGGGGCTCCGGGGGCGCCGGTATAGGGGGTAGAACAGTGTAGTTAGTGTGGGTGCTTAGTGACAGGTTAGCAAGAAAGCTGTAAAAAAGCCGAAGAGCAGCGAGATCGGATGAGTGATAACTCTCACAATCCGCTGCTCATCGCCCCGTACTTGGTGCGTGGCTTTTTGACGGCTTTTTGATAGCTTTTTTGATAACTTAGGCAAATTTTTGCAGGTCCGCGGCGGCGATGTGAGGTGACCTTAGGCGGGCGTATTGGGCCGGCGAAGGCAGGTAAAGTAGACCCGTTGATAACTACCCCCCCCCCCCCCGTGTTTACCACCTCAAATGAAAGTTTATTCCATGAATCCACCACCATTTCTGTAAAAAAAATGATTCCTCAAATTTCTCCTGAATCTGCTACCCTCTAACTATAGATTGTGACCCCTTGTTTTGGCATTTATTTTTTGTTAAAAATGCTTTCAGCTTCTATTTTATTAAGTCCCTTAATATATTTGAAGGTTTCTATCATGTCAACTCTTTCCCTTCTATCCTCTAAACTTTACATATTTAGATCATAGAGTATTTCTTTGTACGTTTTATATTTTAGAACATCTACCATTTTAGTAGCTCTCCTTTGGACTGCTTCTAGTTTATTTATATCTTTCTGAAGATATGGTCTCCAGAACTGTACACAGTATTCCATATTTTGTCTAACTAATGATCTGTAAAGTGGCATAAGAACCTTGCTATTTATGCTACTAAAAACCTCTTCCAATGTAACCAAGCATTTGACTGGCCTTGCTGGCTGCACTGCGGCATTGTGTACCAAATTTTAAATAATCTGAAATAATAATTCCCAAATCCCTTTCTTCTTTAATTACAGTCAGTAATGTACCATTGAGACTATAATTGGCCTTTGAGTTTTTGGATCCTATATGCATAATTTTGCTCTTGGTAATATTACATTTCAGATCCCATTTATTTTACCAGTCCTCTAGTTTATTAATATCACAGTTCATTTGATCAACTCCTCCTGGAACATCTACCCTGTTACAAATTTTTGTATCATCAGCAAACAAGCAAACCTTCCCCTTAAGCCCACTTCCAATATCCCTTATTAACATGTTAAACAAAACAGGCCCAAGAACTGACCCTTGGGGAACACCACTAGTAACTGATGCCTCATTTGAATGTATTCCATTAATTGAAACCCTCTGTCGTCTATCTTTAAGCCAGCATTCTACCCACTTAACAATCTTACATGATTTCACCAAAAGGAATCCAAATGAACCCAGATAAAGTTCAAGCAATAATCAAATGGCCTCAACCAACTATAGTTAAATCATTACAACGATTCCTAGGATTTTCCAACTTCTACAGGAAATTCATTCAGAGTTGCTCAACTATTGTAAAACCACTAAATAAACTTACTGGTTCACAACACCGCTTCAAATGGACATCTGAATCTCAGAACACTTTTGACCTACTCAAATCGAAGTTTATATCTGCACCTATTCTTCAACTTCCAAATCCAGACCTCCAATTCACTGTCAAAGTAGATGCTTCAAATATTGGTTTAGGAGCAATTTTATCTCAACG
The DNA here is from genome assembly GCF_027579735.1 of Bombina bombina. NCBI lineage: Eukaryota > Metazoa > Chordata > Amphibia > Anura > Bombinatoridae > Bombina > Bombina bombina. The sequence goes on along the minus strand of NC_069504.1, from coordinate 530,114,645 downwards.
CACTACCATTTCCTCAGTCCTTTATCCAATCGCATATTATTCCAGAGTGTTGACGCCAGCTGAAATTAATTACTCTGTGGGAGACAAAGAACTTCTTGCAATAAAAAGTGCATTGGAGGGGGGCGGAGTAAACAGCCGGAGCAACAAGACGCATTCATGGAGAGCTCCTGGCCCTAAAATATTTTCTCAAGGCTTATTATATTACTTGTGCCTTCAATTTATATTGAAATATAGATCTCTAGATAGATCAAGATGCCTGATGGCAATTGGATGGTTTCATCGCTCCAACAGGACCTCCTATGTGCATCTGATTAATGATATAGACTGCCAGTGGGGGAAAAGCTGGCGATGTGTGTTATTGGAACGGAGGTGTAATACCTTTCCTGGAAGCCTAGACCCAGTAGGAGACAATCTATACTGGCTATATATCTTTTTCTCCCTTACTACCTCATTCCTGGCGAGTATTCATAAAATGGCGTATGCAGTCTACATCCTTAGGGAGATAAGCGGCCTTCTAGATGTCCAGCTGTACATTTATTTTATAGCAATGATCTGCTTTGTTCCTTTTCACATATTGAAGTTGACCCACCATTAACATTTCACCCACACAGATTGTATTTTCACTAGGTACTAAGTGTACCACTGATGGTCACGGGCTGACTCTATTACTCCTATTCTTCTGCTCTTTAAATCTCTAGCAATAGGAATACATAGTGCATACTTTGTGACAGTTAATGGGTAGATTTTCTAGTATATCTACTAAGAGAAGAAGGGAATAAAAAAAAGAGAAAGGGAAAGAAGGGGGAAAAAAAAAAGAAAAAGGTCTGTTCACTGTTCTGCTCAACTGTATGTAGTGTATATGGTGTTTATCTCCCTTAAAGTAAAAGCATAGTTAATTTCTATTTACACTTCTAACCCCTACAACAATCTATACAAACTGTGTGGCTATGGAATTAAGCTTAATACTTATGTTGCTCCAATAATAATCTATATGTTTACATATCCCCCCCCCCCACTCATCAACACACTTTGGCATCTGTAATTATGCTCAGAGTGTTTCAGTGTGGTTTCTTTAAAAATATATTAATAAAATATTTCCCCTTCCACCCATTTACACAGAGATTCTTAACTACCCCCCCCCCCATATAATGAACCTCCTTGATAAGGAGGGCTACATATGCGGCTTTTCTTGCCTATGCCACAACCTTAAATACCCCCCCCCCCTAGCACTTCTACATAATCCCACAGTATTGACTCTATCTACTACACTCAGCTCAGCAGGACTGATTAACATAATTTGCCAGATGAGTCGTTCATTGTTCAGATTGTAAAAAAAAAAAAAAAGAAAAAAAAGAGGTTCCAGTCTTCTGCATAGCATTGTCTATGATATGAATTTTATTTATCAATATGGCAGTAGTCAAGTGTAAATGTATCATTTATGTTTGCTTTTTGATATGTTATTTCACATATGTTGTACTGTTCTCGCACAACCTCAAAAAAAAAAAAAGTGCATTGGAAACTTGCGGTACCTCCTAGAAGGTAGTAAGAAACCATTCCTCATCTACACCGACCACAAGAATCTTGAATATCTTCGCAATAATAAAAGTTTGTCATCAAGACAAGTACGCTGGAGTCTCTTCTTTGACAGATTTGACTTTCATTTAACATATCATCCAGGATCAAAAAATATCAAAGCTGATGCTCTTTCCAGAAGTTTCACAAAATTCCCTGACAAAGATACTCCAGCCTTTATACTCTCACCAGAAAAGATCATTTGTACTCTAACAACATTATCTTCAGATTTTTTATCATCTATATAGAAAGATGACGAAATACCATACTACCAGATTACCAAGGCTACTTCTGGTTTATATTATTACAAAGAACGCCTAATATGTTCCAAAACTTTCTCGTAATCAAATACTCCAACATTATCATGACTCACCCTTATCAGGACATCCTGGCATAAGAAAAACATTAGATCTTATTTCTAGAGATTTCTGGTGGCCTTGAATGACACATGATATTAAAGAATACATTAGATCTTGTCAAACTTTTGCAAGATACAAAACAGAACATCAAAAACCCTTTGGATATTTAAGTCCTATAACTATACCCGATACCCCTTGGTCTGTGATCTCGATGGACTTTATTGTTGATTTACCTCCCTCAAATCACTTCACAACCATATTTGTATTTGTTGATCAACTAACAAGACTTGCTCACTTTATACCTATGAAACAACTACAAAATGCTATAACCACAGCTAAAACTTTTATATCTCATATGGTTAAACTACACGGACTACCCAATACCATTATCTCAGATAGAGGTACCCAATTCACCTCAAGATTTTGGAGAGAACTGTGTCAAACCCTTAATATTAACCTAAAGTTATCTACAGCATATCACCCTCAAACAAATGGACTGACAGAGAGGATAAATCAGATTTTGGAGCAGTACCTGTGCTGTTACATATCACATCTACAAGATGGTCCGATAAACTACCTCTTGCAGAGTTCTCCTATAATAATTCAATAAACTCATCCACTAAAGTGAGCCCTTTCATGGCTACTTAGGGATATCATCCCACAACATTGACAACTCTCAAATCAATTTAATCTACGCCTGCTATAAATAATTTCTCTGACAAATTAGAAACTACTCTTGATCTACTAAAGAAACATCTACAAGAAGCAAAAACCAGGCAAAAATATTATTACAATAGTAAACGAAGACCTAGTCCTTCCTACAAAGTTGCAAATCTTGTCTGGCTTTCAACAAAGAATTTAAAATTAGATGTTCCAACTAAAAAACTTGCAAGCCAGTATATTAGACCATTTGCAATCTGGAAAGTTATCAATCCGTCATTTCATGTATCTTTATTCAAACCTCACATACCAGATTCCAATCCTTCCAGACTTAAAACTCCTCCACCTCCAGTACTAATTGACGATCACGAGTATTAGATTGAAAGTATTTTGGATTCCAGGTTACCCAGGGGAAAGCTTGAATATCTTGTACATTAGTTCAGTTATGGACAGGAAGAAGACTCTTGGGTATCACATCAAGATGTTCATGCTCTCAGATTGGTTACATCTTTCCACAAAAAATATCCTCTGAAACCAAGCCAGCAATCCTCATAGAGGATTCCTTGAGGAGTGGGATCTGTCATGTATCTATGCCTTTAAGAAGAACCCCTGTGTCTATACCTTTAAGAAGAACACCTTCCTTTACCACCATCTGCTATTTAAGGATGTCCTATCCTCCTAATCAGTGCTTAGTTATTGTGTTTCTTAGTTGCTCCTGTAGGTGATCACTTTAGCTCTCACTGCAGTTATTCATTCTCTTATTTAGTAAAAGTATGAAACCTCACCTACCTTTTCATAAAGGTTTAACTACATTAGTTTTTCACTCCTTGCAACGTGGAACCTCTGCAATAACTATTCCTATGGATTGTTAACTTGTAGCACTGGATCTCCAATTTGTTTGTTACTCCGTTCTTCGCTACTATCTGACGTCATTCAGCCTCGCTCTGGAGTGAATCATTTCACACTGCTGCAGCTCCTAACTCTGCTTCGCAAGACGCTACACAGATCCACACGCAAGTATTCACTTGATGAAAAGAGATGTATTGTATCTGATAAACTCATAGCTAATATGCACTTACCTTACTACATGAGGAATAACAACATATGATTTATCTTGTATTATTTGACCTATGTTATTTAACAGAACATGTACAGCTATGAACTGTTAAAATAACAAACACTATGAACTGCATCCTATGATAATCTTTGTAAATATATGAACTGTTTCAGATTATTTATCTTGTAAATATAAACAACCATTTATTATGAATGTATCTATTATATGAACTGCAATCAAGTCAGTGTTTCTAAAATCATTCTTACCGAATACTTCTACAGATCATTTATATCACTCATAAAAATAATTATTGGAATGTTTGTGAGAACTCTTAGATTGAAGTTAAAGTATTTAATAACTATTGCTATTCTGCAATATGCTCTCATACTAGCTAATCCCTATTCATGTGGGGTCATTCTCTTAATTAAAACTAAATTGCTTTTCCCTATTCCAGTTCACTCACTTACCATAATGAACTGATTGAAGTTGAAAAGCTACAAACTAACTAAACTAACAATTGTTGTTAAAGCATTACACGCTCCCTTTATTTGTTGTGACGTCCTTAAGGGGGATGTGAGGTAATTCTTCTTTTCGAATGGCCATGTATTCTTTTAAATATAGCAGCTGATTGTTAGATTGTAAAGCCTGGAGAAACGGTGTTGTGCCACCGAGAAACGCATTGCTGTTGTTTTAACAGAGTTTTTAATAAACTTTTAAACCTTATAATTTAAAGCGGAGTAAGAAGAGACTTACTCCCGGAAAGAATACACAATTTAGCACTCTCGGTTTACATTACAATAACTGTGATTTATAGTTAATACAGCAATTAGTCTGGACTTGTGGAGATAGAATAAAACAACTTTTAATAACTTATAAATAAAATAGGATTATGATTAAAATGCTCTTTAGCTTCCTCAGGTAGTTGATACCTTAATATTTAATGTGATTTGGTGGTTCTGTTCGTGCAATAGGAGGATACCACGCTGATTGGTGTGTTAGTGTGTCTCCCTAACATAACTCTTGCACTACATAATGAAAGTTGTGGGCTCTCATATATTAAGAAATAAAATTTATTCTAACTGTTTATAAATGTCATTTGTTTGTTCCTCTATAGTATAGATCCTCTTGTAGTTTTGAGGATCAATTGAGGTTAGTGCTCTCGATTCAATGCCGTACTGAATAATTGGACTGAACAGTTTCCAGACCAATAGTTATATGACTCTAGTCCTTTTATTGTTTTTCTTCTAATTGCATATAGTTTGCAGTTTGGTTTATATAGTATTAATCATTATTGTATCAGAGTTGTTTTTCCTACTGTTGTTTATCAGAGGTATACAGCAACGTTTAGTGTATATTGCTTTAATTAGGGCTATAAGATCATATTAGTTATATGCTTCCTACAGTGACTCAGTTTTAACTTATACACTTATATACTTTCCAGAGAATTTATTTTGGATCCCAGTGAACGGTTTATAACTGTATCGAAGTCCCTTTAAATCAGAGAAGCAGGTGTTGCTTTAATTTTCCTATAAGTCAAAGAAGCAGGTATTGTTGTATAAATACAACCTGGATCGTTACTGTATCTGGATTTTACTTATTGATATTTTACAAGGACATATACAGCATTATTTAAAGAGTATTTGCTTGATTTGATCTATAATGCCATAGCACATGTATGTCTCCTGTGGTATCTCTGTTAGATGTATATAGCTTACTGTTCTTGGAGAGAGTTTAATTTATGTCCCAGTTGTAGGTTTTATACCTAAAATAGTATCTCATTAAATCATGGAAACAGGTATTATTGGTGCCGCTCTGTATAACTACAGTCCTTTAGTCTAATACTTCTCTATATATTTACACAGTAAGAAGTGTGCAGTTATTATCATATAAATAGCTTACTTGTCATATATATATATATGATGTATTTACGGCTTTATTCATTGTAAAAACAGTAGAATAGACCAGCTTTTTCAAAGGACAGTCACACCGCCGGGTAGTCAGCTTTTTATAACGTGTCAATTCACGCCCACAAGTAATGTCACTCAATTGGTGATTTTTTATTGGACCGCATGTCTTCACACGCCCATTAAGGTGATGCCTTTCTCTTGAAAGGTACTGATTGGATATCGTAACTGACATTTGTAAAATATAATAATAACAAAAAGTTACATGCGAGATTGTATGTTATAACGATCTTCAGTTAATCATCTTTATTCTACAGACGATAGCAGATTAAACAGTAGCCATTTCTATCATTATCCTTGAATGATTTGTTCGAACATTTAAAAAATTATGTACTAACTTGTGAGATACTATTCCTGCTTGATAATATCATGTATGCTGTTGCTTATGTGTATCGCCATAGATATCTTAGTAGATAACTTACTTTCGCCTAGATTTAGAGTTCTGCGTTAGCCGTCAAAAGCGTTAAGGGGTCCTAACGCTGTTTTTGGCCGCCCGCTGGTATTTAGAGTCAGGCAGGAAAGGGTCTACCGCTCACTTTCAAGCCGCAACTTTTCCATACTGCAGATCCCCTTACGCCAATTGCGTATCCTATCTTTTCAATGGGATCTTCCTAACGCTGGTATGAAGTGAGTGGTAGACCCTCTACCGACAAGACTCCAACTACCCATGGAAAGGCTGTAGTTAAAAGCTTTATGGGCTAACGCCGGTATATAAAGCTCTTAACTACAGTGCTCTAAAGTACACTAACACCCATAAACTACCTATGTACCCCTAAACCGAGGTCCCCCCATATCGCCGCCACTATAATAAATATTTTTAACCCCTAATCTGCCGACCGCACATCGCCGCCACCTACATTATCCCTGTGAACCCCTAATATGCTGCCCCTAACATCGCCGACACCTACATTATATTTATTAACCCCTAATCTGCCCCCCCCAACGTCGCCGCCACCTAACTTCAAGTATTAACCCCTAATCTGCTGACCGGACCTCGCTGCTACTATAATAAATGTATTAACCCCTAAACCGCGGCACTCCCGCCTTGCAAACACTATAATAAATAGTATTAACCCCTAATCTGCCCCCCCCAACGTTGCCGCCACCTAACTTCAAGTATTAACCCCTAATCTGCCGACCGGACCTCGCCGCTACTATAATAACTGTATTAACCCCTAAAGCTAAGTCTAACCCTAACATCCCCCTAAGTTAAATGTCATTTTAATCTAACAAAATAAATTAACTCTTATTAACTAAAGTATTACTATTTAAAACTAAATACTTACCTGTAAAATAAACCCTAATATAGCTACAATATAACGAATAATTATATTGTAGCTATTTTAGGATTTATATTTATTTTACAGGCAACTTTGTATTTATTTTAACTAGGTACAATAGCTATTAAATAGTTATTAACTATTTAATAGCTTCCTAGTTAAAAGAAATACAAAATTACCTGTAAAATAAATCCTAACCTAAGTTACAATTAAACCTAACACTACAATATCATTAAATGAATTAAATAAATTAACTACCAATAACAACAATTAAATACAATTAAATAAACTAAACTAAATTACAAAAAACAAACAAACACTAAATTATAGAAAATAAAAAAAATTACAAGAATTTTAAACTAATTAAACCTAATCTAAGCTCCCTAATAAAATAATAAAAAAATAATAATAAAAGTCCCTACCCTATTCTACATTACAAAGTAATCAGCTCTTTTACCAGCCCTTAAAAGAGCTTTTTGTGGGGCATGCCCCAAAGTAATCAGCTCTTTTGCCTGTAAAAAAAATACAACCCCCCCAACATTAAAACCCACCACCCACATACCCCTACTCTAACCCACCCAAACCCACCTTAAATAAACCTAACACTACCCCCCTGAAGATCTCCCTACCTTGAGTCGTCTTCACCCAGCCGGGCCGAAGTCTTCATCCAATGGGGCAGAAGAGGACATCCAGACCGGCAGAAGTCTTCATCCTATCCGGGCAGAAGAGGACATCTGGACCGGCAGACATCTTCATCCAAGCGGCATCTTCTATCTTCATCCATCCAACGAGGAGCGCTCCATCTTCAAGACCTCCGGCGCGGAACATCCTTCTTCACCGACGACTACCCGACGAATGAAGGTTCCTTTAAGTGACGTCATCCAAGATGGCGTCCCTCGAATTCCGATTGGCTGATAGGATCAGCCAATCGGAATTAAGGTAGGAAAAATCTGATCCAAATCTGATCCAATCAGCCAATCGGATTGAGCTTGCATTCTATTGGCTGATTGGAACAACCAATAGAATGCGAGCTCAATCCGATTGGCTAATTGGATCCAAGAAATAACCCACAAACAAATTACACCTTTTGTGGGCGTGTACTGACACGCTATGGGGATTTTCTTGTAAATATTTAAATACTCTTTATTGCCAACATGATGTTTATTCCTCTTTGTGCATATTTTTTTTCCATTATCATTCATCTGTTATACGTTCAAGTAACCAAGTTTCTAGATGATGAATAGACAAATACGGAATGAGCAAATAAAGTAAGTGATCTACTAAGATATCTACGGCGATACACATCAGCAACAGCATACATGATATTATCAAGCAGGAATAGTATCTCACAAGTTAGTACATATTTTTGAAATGTTCGAACAAATCATTCAAGGATAATGATAGAAACGGCTACTGTTTAATCTGCTATCGCCTGTAGAATAAAGATGATTAATTGAAGATCGTTATAACATACGATCTCTCATGTAACTTTTTGTTATTATTATTTTTACAAATGTCAGTGACGATATCAAATCAGTACCCTTCAAGAGAAAGGCATCACCTTAATGGGCGTGTGAAAACACGCGGTCCAATAAAAAATCACCAATTGAGTGACATCACTTGTGGGTGTGAATTGACACGGTATAAAAAGCCGACTACCCGGCGGCGCGACTGTCCTTTGAAAAATCCAGTTCACAGCGAAACATGTCAGGAAAGTCAGGGAAATGGTGAGGAGCTCTAGGAGCTATCCTCATTTTACTGTAGTCTGTATACCAATTACCAGTATATTGTGGTCTATTTTCGTAATAATATTCAATCAGATAAACTTGTAATTGCTATTATAGACAGTGATTACAGAAACTCTACCTTTACTGTGGCAGTCAGCTATTGAAGCAGGCTATGAACTGTCTATTCTACTGTTTTTACAATGAATCCAGCCGTACAATACATCATATATATATATATGACAAGTAAGCTATTTATATGATAATAACTGCACACTTCTTACTGTGTAAATATATAGAGAAGTATTAGACTAAAGGACTGTAGTTATACAGAGCGGCACCTATAATACCTGTTTCCATGATTTAATGAGATACTATTTTAGTTATAAAACCTACAACTGGGACTTAATTAAACTCTCTCCAAGAACAGTAAGCTATATACATCTAACAGAGATACCATAGGAAACATACATGTGATATGGCCTTATAGATCAAATCAAACAAATACTCTTTAAATAATGCTGTATATGTCCTTGTAAAATATCAATAAGAAAAATCCAGATACAGTAACGATCCAGGTTGTATTTATACAACAATACCTGCTTCTTTGACTTATAGGAAAATTAAAGCAACACCTGCTTCTCTGATTTAAAGGGACTTCGATACAGTTATAAACCGTTCACTGGGATCCAAAATAAATTCTCTGTAAAGTATATAACCTTACAGTTAAAACTGAGTCACTGTAGGAAGCATATAACTAATATGATCTTATAGCCCTAATTAAAGCAATATACACTAAACGTTGCTGTATACCTCTGATAAACAACAGTAGGAAAAACAACACTGATACAATAATGATTAATACTATATAAACCAAACTGCAAACTATATGCAATTAGAGGAAAAACAATAGAAAGACTAGAGTCATATAACTATTGGTCTGAAAACTGTTCAGTCCAATTATTCAGTACGGCATTGAATCGAGAGCACTAACCTCAATTGATCCTCAAAACTACAAGGGGATCTATACTATAGAGGAACAAACAAGTGACATTTATAAACAGAATACATTTTATTTCTTAATATATGAGAGCCCACAACTTTCATTATGTAGTGCAAGAGTTATGTTAGGGAGACACACTAACACACCAATCAGCGATGTATCCTCCTATTGCACAAACAGAACCACCAAATCACATTAAATATTAAGTTATCAACTACCTGAGGAAGCTAAAGAGCGTTTTAATCATAATCCTATTTTATTTATGTTATTAAAAGTTAAGTTTTATTCTATCTCCACAAGTCCAGACTAATTGCTGTATTAACTATTAATCACAGTTATTGTAATGTAAACCGAGAGTGCTAAATTGTGTATTCTTTCCGGGAGTAAGTCTCTTCTTACTCCACTTTAAATTATAAGATATCTCCAATACATTAGCACCTATATCCGGAGAATTTTGAGAACTTGGAATTATTCTCTTTTGAGAACTTGGAATTATTCTCTTTCTTATGGGTGTGAACAGAGGTTTCTTATTGATACATGAGTAGTGCCATTGGTTATTTTGTGTATTGGAAACTTTTAAACCTGTTCTTGCTGCTTTATATCAATGTTTATCCAGACTATCTTTTGTATTGTAGTCCTCTACAATGATTCCTTGTCAACACCCATAATGTTTTCTGCAGCATTGTTCTGTTTCTAACATGTTTTCAGTTATATATTACAGCAAGTTACATACATCCTGTATTGTTTTCAGTCTACTGATCTGAGCTGCAACTTTACTATTCACCCTCCTGTAACCTGATCCACAGTTCAGAGGCAAGGTGTGTTCTTACTACTGCACTGAGGGTCTGCTTCCAGACTGGTATATCTTTAGATCGTGACAACACCAGACACAAGTAATTGCTGTTATTCAAGCTACACTGACAACTAGGACAACCCCTACTCTTATATTTTTAAGACTCATTATCCTCAGGCAAAGAACCCCAGGACTGGTTTAATGCTGATGTGGTACCATTTTTAAAAATGGTAAGCAGGGCTGATCCAGGAAGCTATAGGCTAGTTAGTCTGACATCGTTAGTGGGGAAGATGCTTAAAGGGATTATATTCATGTAAACAAAATTATGAGTTCAAATCAGCATGGTTTAATAAGAAATAGACCATGTCAAACTAATTTAATTAGATTCTATGAGGAAGTAAGTAAACATATTGATAAAGGGAAATCAGTTGCTGTGATATACTTGGATTTTGCAAAGGCTTTTTATATAGTCCCACATGAGAGATTATTTTCCAAAATTAACAGACTGGCAATAGTTGAAAATCGATAAATAACTGGATTAAAGACAGGGAGCCACAAGTGGTAGTAAATGGATCATACTCAAAGCTATGGACAAAGGTAATTAGTGGAGCGCCCCACTATTTTGTTATAAAAAGAGATGTACTCTACAGTTCCACCATTTGGAGCAATCATCTCCCTACCTCATAGTCCTCCTCGCAGTAGGAGAATAATTTCGAAACAGTTTTTGAGCTTTCTCTCCCAGATGATTTACAAACTTATATACACAACTTGTTTAAACATTGTTAAGGAACAAAGAAGCTTGAAACAGCTCAAAGGGCCCTTAGGCATAAACTACTGGACTCAGCAGCACCAAGAGATGTGATATTACATTTAAATACTCATGATTAAGAGGTCATACTGAGGCTGTCCAGGCAACAAGCGTCTGTTGAATATGAAAATTGTCCATTGCAATTTTTTGCAGACTTTATTCCAAGGACACTTCTACATCATATGGAGCTTAAGCCAATTTAATCTATACTGAGAGATAAACACATTTCATATAGATGGGGGTTAACATTACAAATGGCAGCTGCAAAATATGGTGCCATTTGCAAACGCTGTTCAGAAATGTCAAGAATAAAATATTGACTCTCTTGAACAACAACCATCTATTTCTTTCATATCTCAGTCCCCAGAAATATATCTCCAAAACCCCAACATCAGGAATGTAAAACAGTTGTTCCTAAATGCACCAAGTGGAAATTCTCACAGCTATCAACCAAACCTGATTTAAGATATATACTATTACCTCTTAACATGTTTTAATTGAAAGTAAGAAGAAAACCATCTGGACATTTAGAGGAAAAACATAATTTATGTAAGAACTTACCTGATAAATTCATTTCTTTCATATTAGCAAGAGTCCATGAGCTAGTGACGTATGGGATATACATTCCTACCAGGAGGGGCAAAGTTTCCCAAACCTCAAAATGCCTATAAATACACCCCTCACCACACCCACAAATCAGTTTAACGCATAGCCAAGAAGTGGGGTGATAAGACAAAAGTGCGAAAGCATAAAAAATAAGGAATTGGAAAAATTGTGCTTTATACAAAAAAATCATAACCACCACAAAAAGGGTGGGCCTCATGGACTCTTGCTAATATGAAAGAAATGAATTTATCAGGTAAGTTCTTACATAAATTATGTTTTCTTTCATGTAATTAGCAAGAGTCCATGAGCTAGTGACGTATGGGATAATGAATACCCAAGATGTGGATCTTCCATGCAAGAGTCACTAGAGAGGGAGGGATAAAATAAAGACAGCCAATTCCGCTGAAAATAATCCACACCCAAAATAAAGTTTAAATCTTATAATGAAAAAAACTGAAATTATAAGCAGAAGAATCAAACTGAAACAGCTGCCTGAAGAACTTTTCTACCAAAAACTGCTTCAGAAGAAGAAAACACATCAAAATGGTAGAATTTAGTAAAAGTATGCAAAGAAGACCAAGTTGCTGCTTTGCAAATCTGATCAACCGAAGCTTCATTCCTAAACGCCCAGGAAGTAGAAACTGACCGAGTAGAATGAGCTGTAATCCTTTGAGGCGGAGTTTTACCCGACTCGACATAAGCATGATGAATTAAAGATTTCAACCAAGACGCCAAAGAAATGGCAGAGGCCTTCTGACCTTTCCTAGAACCGGAAAAGATAACAAATAGACTAGAAGTCTTTCGGAAATTCTTAGTAGCTTCAACATAATATTTCAAAGCTCTAACTACATCCAAAGAATGCAATGATCTCTCCTTAGAATTCTTAGGATTAGGACACAATGAAGGAACCACAATTTCTCTATTAATATTGTTAGAATTCACAACCTTAGGTAAAAATTTAAAAGAAGTTCGCAACACCGCCTTATCCTGATGAAAAATCAGAAAAGGAGACTCACAAGAAAGAGCAGATAATTCAGAAACTCTTCTAGCCGAAGAGATGGCCAAAGGAAACTAAACTTTCCAAGAAAGTAATTTAATGTCCAGTGAATGCATAGGTTCAAACGGAGGAGCTTGAAGAGCCCCCAGAACCAAATTCAAACTCCAAGGAGGAGAAATTGACTTAATAACAGGTTTTATACCACCTCCACGGGAGGCAAAGTTTGTAAAACTGATTTGTGGGTGTGGTGAGGGGTGTATTTATAGGCATTTTGAGGTTTGGGAAACTTTGCCCCTCCTGGTAGGAATGTATATCCCATACGTCACTAGCTCATGGACTCTTGCTAATTACATGAAAGAAACAAACTTTTGCCCCTATGTCATTTTATATTAAAAACTACACCACTGGAACGGTCTATTTTTGGCAGTAGCAAATATTACTCCTTTATGGTGATGGCCTATAAAGCATGACTTCTTTTTATTGTGACTCAAATTCCATACCAGTATTTGTGATGACTGTAAACTATGAATCATATACAACAATGTCAGACTAGACCTAAGTTGTTTAAAATTGTATGCTCTGTCTAAATCATGAAAGAAAAATGTTGGGTTTCATGTTCCTTTAAGCATACCTGAATATTACATTTGTTTTTTATATGTTCTTTTCTTGTTTTTCTTTATGTCGCTACCATTTTTTAAAACGGTACAACATTAGTAGAACATTACTTTTAACGCCCCTTTGCAGATAGCCATTTAGTTTATTAAGATAACATCTATAATGAAACGGCTTAATATTCTAAATCATGGGGGTCTATTTATGTAGGTGCGGACAGACATGATCCGCTATAGCGAATCATGTCTCTGCACATCTATAAATGCTGACAGCAAACGCTGTCAGCATTTATCATTGCACCAGCAGTTCTGGTGAAATGCTGGTGCAATACCACCCCCCTGAAGGCCGCTAGCAGGGGGTGTCAATCAACCCGACTCAGAGGTGGCGGACAAGTTAAGGAGCAGAGGTCTTAGGACCGCTGCTTCTTTACTTCTGCTTCAGTCAAAACTGAAGCAGAGAGGTTCGGAAGCAGCTTCCGCTGCTTTATAAATAGACCCCAAAGTGTCAAGGGTTTCAACTCCCCTTGTAAAAGATATGCTGCCTTCCACAACTTTATAAGGAAAAAAGGGAAAAAGGGAGATATATATGCCTTCTCCAGGAGTCACATTTTAAAAAAAGGAAAAAAAGATTAAATATTTTTCATCCTTTTATTCAACAATATATTTATTTTCATTAATTATCATCTAAACTACCTAACATGGGTAAAGATAGAGAAGGAAGCTTTCTAAGGCTACTCAGCCTATTGTCGTCTGATGACTTAATTCACACTGACGAAGACACTTTTGTAAAAATGGGTAAATACTGCATTAGACATTTTTAAACACAGATTCCTTAATGACCCCAGGAAGAACTACACCTTTTTCTCCAATCCGGCTGAAATACATACACAATTAATCTACTGTATGGTCAAATCATTCAACAATTAGAATTTGTTTCACCTGGCCCTCTGCTCCAACAAAAAGTTTAAAAAAAAACTTTCAATTGGTACCTTGATGAATCTCTTTTTTATCTGATTCTCTAATAATAAAACAATTAGAAAAGCCCCATACAGAACTACATTATCCATAATAATACCCCAGATATAAAGCCACAAATAATGTGGGGGGCACACATATTTGCGTGTATGTATATATATATATATATATATATATATAGTATATACAGTATATATATCAGGGTTGAACTGATTAAAATCAAGGCACATAGAAACAGTCAAGTTGAGATGAAAAATATTATCTAAATTCTGTTCCAATCCCCATGATTACACACCATGTCCAAATTCCTGTAATACCCAGTCACCCTTTAAGAAATTCAAGATGCTATTTCCTCTCTTAAACCAGGGAAAAGTACAGGCCCTGATGGACTAGATGTTTTTTCAGCCCCATTGCTATACCTCATTTATACACTCTTTACTCACAACAAAGCTAGAGCCACATATTATAATTCCGAGGCCAGGCCAATATCCAGACTGCCCAGCAAATTTCACATCTTGTTCCTTTTAAATAAGGATATTAAGTTGTATGCCAGGGTTCTTGCCAATAGATTAAAGACATTTTTTACAAGCTTAATTCACGATCAGGTCAAATTTGTCTCTAAAAGGGGATCTAGAAAATACTCTCAAAGTACTTAATGTAATCGAAAATTCAAAAAAAAATTCTGTTATCTCTGGATGCAGAAAAATAATTTGATCTTAACTTGATCTTTTTAGTAAAAACCCTACCCCGTATTGCTCTGCCAGTAAGATTTTAGAATATCCCAACAGAGTGAGAGTCAATGTGATCCTATCAGCACCATTTAAAATTACCAATGTAAGGGGTGTCCACATCTCTTTCTTTTGCTTCAATTAACGTTCACGTAGATTACGAGTTTTGTCGGTAAAGCTGTGCGTGGCTAACGAGCAGTTTATGCTCACTGCTCACCTACAGTAACGCTGGTAATTACGGGTATTTTTAAACCTGGCGTTAGCCGCAGAAAAGTGAGAGAAGAGCAAAATTTTGCTCCACATCTCACCTCAATACTAGCGCTGCTTACGGTAGTGGTGACCTGGCTAAACGTGCTCGTGCACGATTTCCCCATAGGAATCAATGGGGCAGAGCCGGCTGAAAAAAACCTAACACCTGCAAAAAAGCAGCGTTCAGCTCTTAACGCAGCCCCATTGATTCCTATGGGGAAATAAAATGTATGTCTACACCTAACACCCTAACATGAACCCGGAGTCTAAACACCCCTAATCTTTCACTTATTAACCCCTAATCTGCCGCCCCTCGACATCGCCGACACCTGCATTATAATTATTAACCCCTAATCTGCCGCTCCGGACACCGCCGCCACCTACATTATACTTATGAACCCCTAATCTGCTGCCCCCAACATCGCCGACACCTACATTATATTTATTAACCCCTAATCTGCCGCCCCCAATGTCGCCGCAACCTACCTACACTTCTTAACCCCTAATCTGCCGCCCACGTCTCCGCCACTAAAATAAAGTTATTAACCCCTAAACCGCCGTACTCAAACACTAGTTAAATTTTATTAAAGGGACACTGAACCCAATTTATTTCTTTTGTGATTCAGATAGAGCATGCAATTTTAAGCAACTTTCTAATTTACTCCTATTATCAATTTTTCTTCATTCTCTTGCTATCTTTTAAAAAAAAGAATGCATCTGAGCTTTTTTGGGGTTTTTTTTTTGGGTTCAGAACTCTGGATAGCACTTTTTTATTGGTGGATGGATTTATCCACCAATTAGCAAGGACAACCCAGGTTGTCCACCAAAAATGGGCCGGCATCTAAATTTACATTCTTCCATTTCAAATAAAGATACCAAGAGAATAAAGAAAATTGATAATAGGAGCAAATTAGAAAGTTGCTTAAAATGTCATGCTCTATCTGAATCACAAAAGAAAAAATTTGGGTTCAGTGTCCCTTTAACCCCTAATCTTCTGTCCCTAACATCGCCGCCACCTACCTACATTTGTTAACCCCTAATCTGCCGCCCACAACGTCGCTGCCACTATATTAAATGTATTAACCCCTAAATCTAACTCTAACCCTAACACCCCCCTAATTTAAATATAATTTAAATAAATCTAAATAAAATTACTACAATTAACTAAATAATTCCTATTTAAAACTAAATACTTACCTATAAAATAAACCATAAGCTAGCTACAATATAACTAATAGTTACATTGTATCTAGCTTAGGGTTTAATTTTATTTTACAGGCAACTTTGTATTTATTTTAACTAGGTACAATAGTAATTAAATAGCTATTAACTATTTAATAGCTACCTAGCTAAAATAAATACAAAAGTACCTGCAAAATAAAACCTAACGTGCGCGATCACATATATGGCGCAGGTTTCGGCGCAAGCATGGGAACCTGCGCCGCCCGTAATTTCACATCGCACATCGGGGTATTACATATACAGCGCCGGCAGTTCATAAAGTGCCGTAAGTCGGATAAACTAGCGATGTCCAGAAATGAGCGTAACTACAAATTTCTGGAGTCGCTAGTGACTTACGGCACTTTAGAAACTGCCGGCGCCTAAGAAAAGTAAAGAAAATAACAAATCTCCCGTAAAAGTCTGACCTGCCTCCCAAAAATAAGTCAGACACATAAAAACCCCTATATCCACAATCCGCCCTCTCACTACTAATAATAAATAATAAATGTATTAACCCCTTGACCGACAACCCCCCACAACGCAATAAGCCTAATTATTAACCCCTAAACCGCCATAGCCCACACAGCAAGTAATAGCTAAATTATTAACCCCTTAACCGCCATAGCCCACACCGCAAGTAATAACTGAATTATTAACCCCTAAACTGCCATAGCCCACAACGCAATTAACCTATTCAAGTATTAACCCCTAAACCACCATAGCCCACATAGCCTATTAAATGTATTAACCCCTAATCTGCACCGCCAATGTCGCCGCCACTATAATAAAGTTATTAACCCTTAAACCCTAACTCTAACACCCCCCTAACTTAAATATTATTTAAATAAATCTAAATAATATTACTATTATTAACTAAATTATTCCTATTTAAAACGAAATATTTACCTATAAAATAAACCCTAAGATAGCTACAATATAATTAATAATTACGTTGTAGCTATTTTAGGATTTATTTTTATTTTACAGGCAACTTTGAAATACACCCCCCAACATTAAAATCCACCACCCACACACCCAACCTTACTCTAAAACCCACCCAATCCCCCCTTAAAAAAACTAACACTAACCCCTTGAAGACCACCCTACCTTGAGTCATCTTCACCCAGCCGGGCAGAAGTCTTCATCCGATGCGGGCAGAAGAGGTCCTCCAGCCGGGCAGAAGTCTTCATCCGATCCAGGCAGAAGAGGTCCTCCAGCCGGGCAGAAGTCTTCATCCAAGCGGCATCTTCTATCTTCTTCCATCCGACGAGGAGCAGCTCCATCTTGAAGACATCCGACGCAGAGCATCCTTCCTGGCCGACGACTAACCGACAAATGAAGGTTCCTTTAAATGACATCATCCAAGATGGCGTCCCTTCAATTCTGATTGGCTGATAGAAGACGGCTGATTACTTTGGGGCAATGCCCCGCAAAAAGCCCTTTTAAGGGCTATTTGTAATTTAGTATAGGGTAGGGAATTTTATTATTTTGGGGGGCTTTTTTATTTTATTAGGGGGCTTAGATTAGGTGTAATTAGTTTAAACCTTGTAATTTTTTTATTTTCTGTAATTTAGTGGGGGGGATTTCTACTATAGTTTATTTTATTGTATTGTATTTAATTTTAGGTAATTGTAGTTAATTAATTTAATTTATTTAATGGTAGAGTAGTGTTAGGTGTAATTGTAACTTAGGATTTATTTTACAGGTAAATTTGTAGTTATTTTAACTAGGTAGCTATTAAATAGTTAAACTATTTAATAGCTATTGTACCTAGTTAAAATAAATACCTGTAAAATAAAAATAAATCCTAAAATATCTACAATGTAATTATTAATTATATTGTAGCTATCTTACGGCTAGATTTAGAGTTTGGCGTTAGCCGTCAAAACCAGCGTTAGAGGCTCCTAACGCTGGTTTTGGGCTACCGCTGGTATTTAGAGTCTTGTAGGTAAGGGTCTAACGCTCACTTTGCAGCCGCGACTTTTCCATACCGCAGATCCCCCTACGCCATTTGCGTATCCTATCTTTTCAATGGGATCTTTCTAACGCTGGTATTTAGAGTCTTGGCTGAAGTGAGCGTTAGAACTCTAACGACAAAACTCCAGCCACAGAAAAAAGTCAGGAGTTAAAAGCTTTCTGGGCTAACGCCGGTTCATAAAGCTCTTAACTACTGTGCTCTAAAGTACACTAACACCCATAAACTACCTATGTACCCCTAAACCGAGGTCCCCCCACATCGCCGCCACTCTATTAAACATTTTTAACCCCTAATCTGCTGACCGAGTATTTTATTAGGGGGCTTAGAGTAGGTGTAATTAGTTTAAAATTGTTGTAATATTTTTCTAATGTTTGTAAATATTTTTTTATTTTTTGTAACTTAGTTCTTTTTTATTTTTTGTACTTTAGTTAGTTTATTTCATTGTATTTATTTGTAGGTATTGTATTTAATTAATTTATTGATAGTGTAGTGTTAGGTTTAATTGTAGATAATTGTAGGTATTGTATTTAATTAATTTATTGATAGTGTAGTGTTAGGTTTAATTGTAACTTAGGTTAGGATTTTACAGGTAATTTTGTAATTATTTTAACTAGGTAGCTATTAAATAGTTATTAACTATTTAATAGCTATTGTACCTGGTTAAAATAATTACAAAGTTGCCTGTAAAATAAATATTAGTCCTAAAATAGCTACAATATAATTATAATTTATATTGAGGTCCGGTCGGCAGATTAGGGGTTAATACTTGAAGTTAGGTGTCGGCGATGTTAGGGAGCGCAGATTAGGGGTTAATACTATTTATTATAGGGTTATTGAGGCGGGAGTGAGGCGGATTAGTGGTTAATACATTTATTATAGTAGCGGTGAGGTCCGGTCGGCAGATTAGGGGTTAATAATTGTTGGTAGGTGGAGGCGACGTTGGGGGGGGCAGATTAGGGGTTAATAAATATAATATAGGGGTCAGCGGTGTTAGGGGCAGCAGATTAGGGGTACATAGGGATAACGTAGGTTGCGGCGGTGTACGGAGCGGCAGATTAGGGGTTAAAAAATATATGCAGGGGTCAGCGATAGTGGGGGCGGCAGATTAGGGGTTAATAAGTGTAAGGTTAGGGGTGTTTAGACTCGGGGTACATGTTAGGGTGTTAGGTGCAGACATAGGAAGTGTTTCCCCATAGAAAACAATGGGGCTGCGATAGGAGCTGAACGCTGCTTTTTTGCCGGTGTTAGGTTTTTTTTCAGCTCAAAATGCCCCATTGTTTTCTATGGGGGAATCGTGCACGAGCACGTTTTTGAAGCTGGCCACGTCCGTAAACACCGCTGGTATTGAGAGTTGCAGTGGCGGTAAATATGCCTGTACGCTCCATTTTTGGAGCCTAACGCAGCCCTTCTGTGAACTCTCAATAACAGCGGTATTTAAAAGGTGCGGGGGGGGGGGAAAGCACGCGTAGCTAACGCACCCCTTTGGCCGCAGAACTCTAAATCTTGCCGTTAGGGTTTAATTGATAGGTAAGTATTTAGTTTTAAATAGGAATAATTTAGTTAATAATAGTAATATTATATAGATGTATTTAAATAATATTTAAGTTAGGGGGATGTTAGGGTTAGACTTAGGTTTAGGGGTTAATAACTTTATTATAGTGGCGGCGATGTTGGCGGCAGATTAGGGGTTAATACATTTACTAGCTATGTGGGCTATGGCGGTTTAGGCGTTAATACTTGAATAGGTTAATTGCCTTGTGGGCTATGGCGGTTTAGGGGTAAATAATTTAGTTAATACTTGCGGTGTGGGCTATGGCGGTTTAGGGGTTAATAATTTAGTTAGTACTTGTGGTGTGGGCTATGGCAGTTTAGGGGTTAATAGAGTTTATTAGTTATTGCGGTGGGGGATTGCAGATGACAGGTAGATAGACATTGCGCATGCGTTAGGTGTTTATTTTTGCAGGCATTTTATGGAGTTAAGGTGCTCCCATACTCAACGCAAGGCCTGCTATGGCTTCCTTTTATGGTGAGGTAAAAATTAAAAAATCCTATTGGCTGATGCATTCAGCCAATAGGATTGAGCTTGCATTCTATTGGCTGTTCCAATCAGCCAATAGAATGCAAGCTCAATCCTATTGGCTGATTTGATCAGCCAAAAGGATTAAACTTCAATCCTATTGGCTGATTGGATCAGCCAATAGGATTTTTTCTACCTTAATTTCGATTGACTGATAGAATTCTATCAGCCAATCGGAATTGAAGGGACGCCATCTTGGATGACGTCACTTAAAGGTACCGTCATTTGGTCGTCGGATGAAGACAGAAGAGGATGCTCCACGTTGGATGTCTTGAAGATGGACCCGCTCCACTCCGGATGGATGAAGATAGAAGATGCCGTCTGGATGAAGACTTTTGCCCGTCTGGAGGACCTCTTCTTAATGGCTTGGATGAAGACTTCTGCCCGTCTGGAGGACCACTTCTGCCCAGTTGGGTGAAGACGTCCCAAGGTAGGGTGATCTTCAGGGGGTTAGTGTTAGGTTTTATTAAGGGGGGATTGGGTGGGTTTTAGAGTAGGGTTGGTTTTGTGGGTGGTGGGTTTTAATGTTTGGGGGGGTATTGTATTTTTTTATACAGGTAAAAGAGCTGATTACTTTGGGGCAATGCAACACAAAAGGCCCCTTTAAGGGCTATTTGTAATTTAGTGTAGGGTAGGGCTTTTTATTATTTTGGGGGGCTTTTTTATTTTGTTAGGGGGATTAGATTAGGTGTAATTAGTTTAAATTTTTTTTTAATTATTTTATTATTTTCTGTAATTTTGTGGGGGGTTTTCATACTTTAGATAATTGTATTTAATTGTATTTAATTGTAGTTAGTTTAGTGAATTAATTTAATTATAGTGTAGTGTTAGGTGTAATTTAGGTTAGGTTTTATTTTACAGGTAAATTTGACTTTATTTTAACTAGGTAGCTATTAAATAGTTAATCACTATTTAATAACTATTCTACCTAATAAAATAAATACAAAGTGGCCTGTAAAATATAAATATAAAAAACTCTAAACTAGCTACAATGTAACTATTAGTTATATTGTAGCTAGCTTAGGGTTTATTTAATAGATAAATATTTAGTTTTAAATAAGATTAATTTAGTTAATTATAGTAATTTTATTTAGATTTATTAAAATTATATTTAAGTTAGGGGGTGTTAGGGTGAGCCTGTACCTGCAAGACTCTTAATACCAGCGGTAGGAGAAAAACAGCGTTGGGACCTCTCAACGCTGCTTTTTAACCCTAACGCAAGACTAGTAATCTAGCCGAATGTAAATACTCTCAACCTGTATCAGCATGAAGCCTTATATAAAGGAGATACAAATATGACCAGAATTGTACATGTTGTCAATGTTTGCTGATGATGCCCTAATGTCTCCATCATCCCCATGCTAAGTCCGCATCTTCATCTTCTGAATATGACCTTGTCTGGATGGAGATAAGGAAGAATACATGTTTTTGCGGTTATCTCAAGCTACTAATTTGTGATTGTTTATAAAGAAGGAATAAGTCATGAGAAGTATGTCTAATATTAAAGGACACACTTGTACTCAGTAAATATTTTAAAAACATATGCTAGTCTCTACTCAGATCTTTAACTTAATAAAAAATACTATGATTGCAAACTTTTCATTGGACACTAAGAAGACACCAATAAAAGTCTGATTTAGAATCTTCTATTCCAAGATACATACAAATGGCCCCATTACAATTTTAAAGAATGCTGCTTTTAAAATGATGTCACTATGTTTTCAATTTTCATCTTAGTAAATATTAGACATGTTCATGATATTTCTTTATTAGTTGTAATAATTTGTAACAAAGTTATATCTTGCTTTTTTTTAGTTGCATTTCTGTTCTAATTCTGTTGTAATATATCTGGTTTTAAAACTAAATGAATGCCATAAACTGAGGATACCTTCTTTATTCATTTGCTCAACAAATACCAGGTTATGAATTTATGCATGTCAAGTAAATATGTACAATTACAGAACATGCTTAGGTTTATTCTGATGCTTGCAAACAATTAATTAATTAATTAATTAATTATATGTGGTTCCTTCCTGATCACCGATATTCTTGGAATATACTAAGGGCTAGATCCCATATGACCTACCATTGACAGCTAGAGCTAGAACAACAGAATTGTTGCTGTCAAAAGCAGGTAACACCCAAGTAAATAATGTTGTAGAGATGCTTTAGCTGATATATAAGACTCAATGTAGAAAATAAAACCCCCAAAATGCAGTCTAGCACTAACCATCACTCATATAATCCCACAATGTATTTAACTATGACTTACCTTCTGCAAAATAACCTAGCTAAGCTGCCCCAAAACCAACATCACAAAATACTATGTGATCTCCCTCCACCAGTTTAAAAATCCTTCATTTCACAATTAACCCTAACTATGATTTCCCCATCACAAAACCCACTGAAGTCTTCTTTAAAGGGCCATGATATCCAAATGTTGAAAAGCTGACTAGAAAATATCACCTGAACATCTCTATGTAAACAAGAAAGATATTTTACCTTAAAAATTCATCAGTAGCCACATCCCATTGTAAAGGACTTCTAAGCTGCAAATCAGTATGTCTGTCCCGGGACAGCTAAGGGAGTGAGCTTACATGCACACTCATCTTATTTCCCTATTCAGTTTAAGGAAGTTTACTATGAAATCTCATGAAAGTTAAGTGAAATCTCATGAGATCACAGTAAAAGAGTTCATGACCTCACCACTACTGATGCTGATTGGCTGCTGCTCATTTCTTCATTTTTTTTTTAACCTGCAGCTGGCCAATAACTGAAATATAACTTTTTACACAGAACTTACTCTGCTGAGCTGAGGAATTTGTAAGGTAAAATATCTTCCTTTTTTTACATAGAGATGCTCAGTTGATATTTTCCTGTCAGCTTTTTACAGATATCCTGCATCAGTTCCAAGTGATTTAGCATATGAGTATTATATCCCTTTAAGTTCCTTACCACAGACTAAATTTTCTAACAAATACTGATATGTTTTGAAGATGCAGATTGACTAGCAAAACTATGCCAGCCTACAGGTATGGTCAATTGGGAGGGAGTATTGAATCATTATGGTTAGTATTACAGTGTGTTATGAGTACTTGAGACAGCACAGTTGGGGTAATTTGCAGTTGGTGAAGTCACAGATAGGCTAATTTGCGGTGGTGAGTATGGAACAATAGCAGTTATAAATAAGGTTTACTGAGGATTCGGGTTAAGTTTAATAAACCATTATGCTAGTAACAATGTAGTAAATATAGGTGTTAAAGAAACTGTGGTCAGGAACTGTATAGTGAAGCCCACATTTAAGACAGTAGTTAAAATGGAGCAACTGGTGTTGTTAGATTTGATTTGTGGCAGCTGCATTTAAGCAACTTGGACAAGTTGCAGCTCTAGGTAATTGTTATAATGCCCTTCCTGCAGCAGATTTAAATGTGACTTCTTGTGTTTTTCAAATGATGATTTATATATATATATATATATATATATATATATATATATATATATATATATATATATATATATATATATATATATATATATATATATATATAAAGTCTACAAATGGATAACAGTTCCAAATATATCAATAGGATGCTAAAATACACAGAACATATATATATGATCAAACTAATCAGCAACTGAACAATTTGTCTAATGTGATACAGGGAATTATGTTTAGCAGTAAACTTCTATTCTTGCAAACAGTTCAGCCTTATTGTCAGATGATTAGGAAAGTGTAATAAACATTATGGTTTTGGAGTGATTACTAACATTCAGCACAATTGATTCAAGGTTCTAAAAAGTGAGAAGAAAGAAAGAAAAAAAATGAACTTTACAATTATCCAAGAAAAACAAAGTATTGCTCTCATATGACATCTTAAGTTTACAACACGCTGTATGTTTTGCATGGATTTCATTATCATACTTCTTGTGTTTACTGTTTGAAATGAAAATTATTTCTGTCTTATCATGCATAACCAATTTTGAAAAGGAAACAGGGGGTCAAATTTGTTGGACCCATTTAACAAAAATGTATTTTTTTTCTCTTTCAGCAGCACATAACTTTTGTGCAGCTGTTGATACCACAGATTCAAAGGTTTATTACAGAACGATTAATACAAATATTCCTTCACATGAATGTGCTATGGTTTCCCACCAATTCAAAGAGAATATATCTAAATGAACTATCTTATCTACACAATATAGTACCTTTTGCTTTGTGCTGACTCCATAATATCGTTACTGTTTTAAAATACCGTTTCCCAGTAGACTGCTGTACAGTTGCAAGATTTTGTAAGACATTCTTAGTACAGCTGCTTATCCGAAGCAATGAGCGTGACATTGTGTGACCGTCCCCTGTTACCTTTTGCTCTTGAATCTGCTGTCCAAAACATAAAATTTGAAATTCATGCCAACGAAAAAAGAAAAAAACAACAAACTAGCCCAAAAAACCCCAATTCGTAATGATAGTGAACTATTCTAAAGGAAGACCATTTAATATATTATTGAAGTGAAGTGCCATGGTAAAGTTGCTTTGAAAAACAGTTATTAACAAAAAAAGTGACATTTTATTATGATAGCTATATGTTGTGTAACACTGAGCTTTTATAGAAAATAGTTGATTAAGTTCAACTTCTAATAAATTGATCACTCTGCTTTTTCCATGATCGAATTGCCCTCTAAGAGTGTTGAAGGATCAACTATTTTTATGTAAAGATCTGCAACTTTGTTATGCAAACTTTATCCTCATTTTGCTCTATTTCTAGAATGAAATTAGCTGCTACTTTTAACAAAAATTGCCGGCATCATTTTGAGAAAAAAAAAAAAGTATACATAATTATGAATGTATCTGTTCTGATAATAAAGTGACCTGTTTTGACGTCACATAAACCTATCCCCCTGCGTAGCTTGGTGGTATACTAACCTGGGATTTAATTATTTTTTTTTAAATCCAAGAAAAAGAAAAACATTTGTTAAAGCCTCAGATGGTGACCTTCAAGCTGAATCTTTAATAAGTGAGAGAGGCCTACGTATTGAATCATCTATAAATAGGAGCCATGTGATAAGATAGCATCACAAATTGGCAGACAGTGTAAGACTCCAGGAATAAGCTTTCAGAGTCATGCTGTAAAACTACTTGTGCCACTTTCATTTACCACATAATGGACCAATTTTACTTAATGCTTCATGTAAGTCCTTATATAAATACCACATTTTAATTTTGTTGCATTTTAGCAAGACAAATGTACCCATTGCTAAATATCTAGTATATGAAAAAAAAGTGGCCATAGTTGTGTTGCACACAAATCCTGTTAACCAGTATTGTTTTACCTGTAATTCATAGGTTTTTAAATAGCATTTAAAACGCACACTATACATCCTAGTAAACGTTTTTTTTTTAAATTAATGGACATTAGAAACAATTGAATTCATTTTCTTAACAGTGCATAATAAAATATCACAGTTAACCATATATGATTGGCATTTAACTTGTGAACATTTTGAGGGGCAGCATTGATACAATAAGATAACCCGATTCAACAAGATTCCCCTTATGATTGGGCACATATTTTTTAGACATTAAAGTCTTCATATAGGTCATTTAGATTGGTGTAGAGAAGAGTGATAAAGTAAAATCCAGATTTTATTAAAAGACGATACTAAAAGCAATGCAGTAAATTTGTATATATAAATATATGAAACCATTTAAAGCTACAGTTATTAGTAATTTGTTATTGTGGGGGGAAGAATGCAGATACTCTTTCTGCATTTGCTTACAAGTTCTCTATCAAGCAATTCTAGACGATCTAGCTCCTGGGGTCACACTGATTCCTGAAAAAATAAACATGTTTTTATTTTTTTATTTTGTAACCCTTGAATTTGAGTAGCAAATAGTGCCCATATTTCATATTTTTCTGATTTGTTTTGTCCTTACCTTTGATACTGAATAGAACAACTTATTTCCTTCCACAGTATCACTCCAATCATGCTCCATGTACATATATAGTTAAACAAAAAGAGATAGGAAAAATAAAAAAAAGTAAATGATAAAAAATACACAAAGTTCAATTAATGGCTTAAAGAGACATTCCAGTCAAATTGAAATGGACATGGAGGAATTACATCTTTGAATAGAAACATATTTGCAATATACAGTACATGTAATGTCAAAAATGCCTCTAGTAAAAGTAATCACTGTTTTAGTGTTAACATTTTTCTCTGCACGTGCACGTAAAGCATAGCTAGATATTCTCAGGGCACCAGCATTTTAAATAGTGCAGCTGTTCAGAGTGCCAGAGGGGCTTGTATATCATATGCTGTTTAATAGTAGATGCAATTTGTTAGCAGCTCTGTTAAAAAATATAGGATGTGTGGCTATTCTTTAGGTTCCAGCTCATATGGAGTTAATGAGAGGAAACAGAAGATGAATAGCAGTTCATAAAAAATACTGAGAGCATGAAGTCTGTTTAATTCACTTGATATAAATGTAGCAATACCAATGTGAATATTCTTTAGAGTGCACAGACTTTTAACAAACAAGTTTTACTTGAGAATGACACTTATGGATTAAACTTGCTCAAATGGAGGTGAGAGGTATTATGTAGCAGATAGAAAAAGATTAATTAGGCAATGCTTAATATCCCACGTTGCGTTATGAGAGAGCAAACTCAGAAAACAATTAAGTCAGATTGCATCTGCAACATATGTTAAGTTCGACAACAGAGTTCAAGCAAGTGTTCACACTTGCGACTTACTAGATCCTGAGTTCGGATGGCGAGTGTCAGTGAAGTCCGCTGAAATGGGAGTTGAGGTTCATCTCGTGACAAAGTGCTGAAACGGAGGGAGAGCTGTTTACCTTACAGTGTCCGGCGGTAAGTGCGGAACACAGCAGCTGAATTTCGGCAGTGGATGACGTCAGGGAATCCGTGTACTCTGGTAGCAGGGTTTGTTGAAGAGAGTAAGTTCCGTGAAGAAAGAGTAGGTTGAAGGTATCCTTTAGTTATTTCTTCAGATAGGTGCTAAGAATTCTTGCAGGGTTTAAGGGCTTGATAGAGGAATCAATAATAATAACGATGTTTTGAACAACAGCTATCAGATTCTAATAATCAAGTACCTAACAGGTGAAGCACTCACAGCTTTATAGGGAAGGGCTGAAAAGGCGTGTATGATATACTTAAAGTCACAGTGAAACATGACATTGTATCATGTCAGCAATTAACAAATTGTCATTACCAGATGGTACAAATTCTCTGAGCAAATTCTGTGTTTAAAATGCTAGTGCAGGGTGCATACTAAAATACACTTTTAAAACAGCACTAGGTTTTATTAGAAGCAGTTTTGCTAATACTTGTATATTACAAAAATGCTTCTATTCAAAACTACAATGCATCCATGTGGATTCCAATTTTTAGCTGGAATGTCCCTTTGATTGTAAAGAAAAAGTGTTTCCCCCCCACCCACTGTGACAGCACATGGTAGTAATATATGAGTAATATGGTGAGAAACGGAATTTGTCAAACAAGCATATCACAAAAGAAATATGTTTATTAAACTTACACACCAGTCTTTTTTAACAAATAAGGGAGGAAATGATGCAAACTAATAAAACTTTGAGAACATCTTGGGGTCAATTTATTATTGGCCGAATTGGGCCAATTCACTCAGCCTTTATGCTCGCCAGAAACAGGAGTTAAGAAGCAGTGGTCTATAGACCGCTACTCCTTAACTCATACGCCACCTCTGAGGCTGTGTACAGCAATCCGCCCCATCCTATACGATCGGGCTGATTGACACCCCCTGATTGCGGCCAATCTGCAGGGGGCGGTATTGCACAAGCAGTTCCCCGACATCGCCAACACAAACTAAACCTATTAACCCCTAAACCGCAGTTCCCCAACATTGCCGACACTAACTAACCCTATTAACCCCTAAACTGCTGTTACGAATAATCGCCAAGACTAACAACCTATTAACCCCTAAACCGCCATTTCCAAACATCGCCAACACTAAATAAACCTATTTACCCCTAAACTGCCGGCCCCCACATCGCAACAAACTAAATTAAACTATTAACCCCTAAACCTAACAGCCCCTAACTTAAACATAACTAAAATAGACCTAAATTAAAGTTACAATTACTAACTAACTATTTAAAAATAAATACAAACTTACCTGTGAAATAAAAATAAAACCTAAGCTAGCTACAATATAACTATTTACTAACTACCTAGTTAAAATAAATACAAAATTACCTGTGCAATAAAACCTAAGCTAGCTACAATATAACTATTTACTAACTACCTAGTTAAAATAAATACAAACTTACCTGTGAAATAAAAATAAAACCTAAAGGGGGTCGGAGCCAGCCGCCAGAGCGACAAGACGTGTGTTGCAGGAGCTCCTCAAATAGTCCTACATTTTTTGTAAATATGCCATAAAAAATGTCAACTTACATTGAGAATCTCAGCAAGAAACCTTATCTGAGAATGCTTGGGCCAACTTTGAAATAACGGCTCAGACATAATTTGCAATCTACGATCTTTAAGAAAACCACAAGAATGCTGATATGACGCACTACAAAATAAGGCCACAGCTGTTTATTGGACATACCTATCAGACCTTAAAGGGACAGTCAACATCAGAATTTTTGCTGTTTAAAAGATAGATAATCGAGGGCGGAGCCTAGCGGAGTTCCAAGATGTAGGTTTTCAGTTAGAGCTCCGTGTATGGGATAGGGTTGGAGCCTTAAAAACTCATGTTAGAGCACTCTTTGGGGGATATTAAAACGCCCCATCAACTCCGGATCTCACAGAGCTGGTAATGGTGTCAGCAGTTAGAGGCAACGACACACGGAGGGGAGTTTGTACCTGAGGAGCCGCCATCTTTTCCCTCCCCTCTCCTCCCGGCAAGAAAGCAACCAAACAGTGGGTGAGACTAAGCAGCAGAGCAAACGCTGAACACCCGCCAACACTGCTGTCACATCCATCCCGGATCCCTGCAAGGTTGCACAGCCCACAACAGAGACGCTGATCCTCCCACAGTGAGTAGAGTGTGGAATACCGCAACGCACCAGCACATAATACAGGGGCAAAACATATCTAAGGCCAGGCACACATGGGGCATGTAATTGAAAGAGAGGGCTGCCCTGATCAATTAAAAATAGCCCAAATACCGACCGGACATTCAAAGGCCCACAGTGTTTATCATCAAAACTCCAGGATGACAGTTAATCCCACACCACAGCTTATTATTATATACAGACACTGAGGATATAAGCCAACCATGTGACTGGTATAAGTAAGGATCACTAAATCTGTAAATGGAGGGTTTGCCCCAGTAACAAGGGATCTATTGGCCCCCTCATTAAAAACAAGCTGAGACCAGATGTGAAACCCTAAGCAATCCACTCTTTTGGGACTTTCATTTATAAATCAGTTGGGGAAGATAACCAATCTCTATATGAGGAGGCTAAGATCTGGGCCTACATTATATTTGGCCTAACTGCTGAAACCTTGCATCTTTTTTTTCCCACATATAAACTCTAAGCATTTATGCAACAAGTCTGCCACCTTGTGACCAAAAGTTAGACTGCGGCCAGAAAGATCATTTTCTTTTTTTTCTACAGCAATCTAGATTAGGTGAAAAGGGGTCACAGAAACAGTACGCCCTAGCCAAGAAGGGATTAAGTTTTACAATACCCTCACGCACTAAGGTGAGAGGAAGCTGGAATGGCCTCTAAGAGACTAAGCAAGCTGGAGAAATCAAACAAGACCACACCTGTCACCTCCTACTTTAGGCCAGCACAAGGGGACATTTCTCAAGAGACAAACAAAGACATGGCGGAAGATAGATCATCTACTCAAGCTTCCCCTAGCCACATAGGGGATGATACACCTTTAACTAGAGCGGATTTATGCCTGCTTGTCTCCAAACAAGACATAACAACCAGCTTTGACAAATTATGGGCAAAAATGGACACTATGCACACATTTATGAGTGAAAGCCTTAGTGATATAAAAAAAGATATCTCTGATCTTGGCTCCAGAGTGGAAACCTTGGAAAACAATGGGGACAATCTAGTTGAGGATGTAGAGATGACGGTCCAACAGGTCTCACAACAGCAGCAAGTGATTGAGGATCTACTAGACAAGATTGAGGATATGGAGAACAGGGGCAGGAGAAGTAATATCAGGCTAAAGGGCATCCCAGAATCTATCAAAAATGAGGACCTCCCCGCTTATCTCCACCAACTGTTCTGCACAATTACTGGGATGGACCCCTCCACAGAGATAGAAATAGAAAGAGCCCACAGAGCCTTAAGGCCCAGACCCAAACCTGACCTTCCTCCTAGAGATGTCATTGTTGCATTTTTAAGATATCCAGAGAAAGACAAGATTCTCAGAGAAGCCGTCAAACAGCCGACATTCAAGTTTAGAGGCAATGTCATCCATTTCTACCAGGACCTGAGTACTAGAACACTGCAAAGGAGAGGTTCCCTATGGCCCTTAACTACCCTCCTAAGAAAAAAACAAATCCAACACAGATGGGGCTTTCCGTTCGCCCCATACATCACTAAGGACAATAAAACCCTAACAATCAGAGATGCAGTAGGGATCCCTGATATCTGCGAGGCCCTCGGCCTTGAAACCCCGACCATCCCAGAACCCTCGCAGACAACAGAGCCGCCTCAGCAATCAAGAATACCCTTGAAATCCCAGAAGTCTCAATGGTCAAAAGCCCCTCAAAAGAGGCATAAGAACAGATGAAGGACTTTACATGCAGAGTTCAGATAACTGTCTTTATTCTTTTACAGGTCACAAAGGCAAGAGAGATGCTACAAGAGAGGGTTATGTAAATTAATAACCACGAGATTGTTTTGAAGTGGGTTCTATGTTTTGAAGCCATGCAATGGTCAGTTTAGTTTAATCTTTACATAGTTAATATTTCACTTAGGCTTAGCGAGTTAGTTTTTTCGATATGAACATTGATTTGGGAGTTTAAAAGTACAGAGAAGTTATTAGTTCTACTCGAAGTTACCAAAGCGATAAAGTTAGACAGCACATTATTATTATAATGGATGATAGATGACTCCTCCCTAGTTCCTATTACCCCCTAGAATTAAAAAGGATATCTCAGATAGACAATTCTGTAGATTTATTTTCTATTTCAGGTTTAATGTTAAGGACCATGTATGGTGTATTCATTGAAATTAACCTGACTTTTTCTCTTTTTCAGACTTTCTACTCTTTCACCTCTTCTGTCCCCCCTTCCTCCCCTTCCCCTCAAGGACTGCAGAGCTCTTCTCTATACGGACAAAGGTCAAGTAACTACATTGGGACAGGTAGAACCATAAGTTGGGGTAAGACGCATATATTACACACAAGGCCTAAAGGTTTACAAGTCATACAAAGACACACTATGAACTTTAAATTCATACATGTCTACCTCTTACATTACCCTAGTCTCTCACAACGTGAGAGGCCTCAACTCAGATATTAAAAGGAGAAAAGCTCTAGCCCAATACAAACATATAGGGGCTAATGTAATCTTTATGCAGGAGACCCACTTCACATCGGGCCAGATCCCAAAATACTGGGACCGACAATTCCCGTTACATTTCCATTCCACCATGGATAGGAAAAAAAAAAGGTGCATCTATCCTACTACACTCCTCATTAAATTTTAACCCGACCAACACCATATCCGATAAAGAAGGCAGATACCTAATAATAAGAGGCATACTTAATGAGGTAGAAGTGATCTTCTGTAACATTTATGCCCCAAATGAACGGCAGGAACAATTTTTCATTGGGCTGTCATCACTTCTATCCAGCTGGAATGCGACTAGAATATTCCTTGCTGGGGACTTTATTGTATCCTTATATAAGAAAGACCCCAACATACAAGCGCAACATTTCTACCGACACAACAGACATGTAGGCAAAGCTAAATCAATATTAAACACTGGAGGGACACAACTTATTAGACACCTGGAAGGCCCTATACGGGGAAACCTCAGATCACACCTTTTTTTCCTCGGCACACCGCAAATACTTTAGGTTGTATTATATCTTTTTGAGCCAAATAATGCTAACAAACCTTACCTCCTCTTCCATTTCTCCATGTGTATGGTCGGACCATGCCATGATATCAATCAAAGTAGAAGGGCTTCTCCCACCCAGTTCTATGAAGAACTGGACATACGATCCCACTTTTCTGAAAGACCCAATACAGAAAGAGACTATACTAAAGCATTTGGCAGAATACTGGAATATTAACTCTAACTCAGTAGATAACCCCATCCTGGTTTGGGCGGCTCATAAAACGGTTCTAAGAGGACTTTTAATCCAACTTAAATCACAACACAAACGTAAAGCTAAAGCAACAGTCACCACACTACAGAAGGAAATAACAGGCCTGGAGAGGCGGCATAAATTTACTGGCTCTAACAACATATATAAAATATTACAAAGTAAGAGACAGGCCGGACAAGTTCCTCGCCAACAAAATTAGAAACAAAACCAGAGACATCACCATTCCCACACTCCACAAATCAGGGGGAGAACTAACCTCAAATCCAATTGATATAGTTAACAAATTTGCAGCATATTATGGATCTCTATACGACGGGCAAAAAGTTAACAAATCTCCACAAACCCAAAATCTACTAGACAATTTCCTAGAGGGGGCTAAATTACAGTCAATCACCCAACAAGATTTAGATACCCTAAATGCAGACATCACACCCCAAGAGGTACTTACAGTTTTACAAGATTTAAAACCCGGGAAAGCAGCCGGCCCGGATGGCTTCCCAGGCAACTACTACAAAGTATTTAAAACATCTCTTATCTCCCATTTAGTTAAATTTAGTAATAATATTGTTCAGGGCCATGCTATCCCCTCTGAACTCCTAGATGCCAAAATTATTGTAATCCCCAAACCAGACAAAGATAAAACGTTTTGCCACAACTACAGACCTATTTCCCTGATAAATCAGGATTTAAAAATCTTCACGAAGATCTTAGCAAACCGCCTTAAACACATTCTCCCTAAATTAATTCACCCCGATCAGGTAGGTTTAATTAAGAATAGAGAAGCCCCGTATGAGTAAGTTAAAAATATTACTGTATGCTGATGATTTATTGATTTTTCTTCAGAATACTACACAGTCAATTCCATTAATACTAGACACTTTACAGTTTTTTGCATAATTTTCCGGGTATAATATCAATTGTAACAAGAGTGAAATTATGTGGTTAAATAAAACTAATATTAGTCTGCAACAGATCCCGTTTAGAACCACTGAAACCCTTAATTATTTAGGCATTAAACTCAGCGCCAATCCTAATAAGTGGTATACAGAAATTTTTTGTCCTTTGATTCAAAAAATTATTAAGGATTTAAAGTTATGGGTATCTTTGCCCCTGTCAATTTCAGCCCGAGTAAATCTAATTAAAACCATTGTCTTCCCTAGACTATTATATTTACTCCAAAATTTACCTCTTTTTATTAAGACTTATGACCGACGGAGAATTAACTCTGCCTTTTCTAATTTTATATGGAAAGACAAGAAACCAAGAATAGCGTTAAAAAAGATGACGCAACCCTATAGAATGGCAGGTCTTGCCTTACCAGATATTCACCTCTATAATATTGCCTTTTTAGCTAAAATAGCAGTTGAGTGGATGATAGATATAAATATGGTCTCATCAAATGATATCGAGAGTTTTTTTGTATATCCTTTTTCTTTGAAAGCGATTTTATATTGTCCTTTGAAAGTACTCCCGAGGAATGTAGATTGCTTAATATCCATTAAGAATATCATCATAGCTTGGTATAAATTGTGTTGCATACTAGATATTGATCCATATTATTCAGATTTTCTTCCTATAAGGGGAAATCCCAGTTTTACACCAGGAATTAATCAAGATATCTTTAGAAAATGGGCAGACAAAGGATTGAAGTATATTAGTCAGGTATTAACGAATGACTGGTGTGTTGCCTTTTTCGAAACCCTAGTATCACAATTTGAATGACCTAGAACTAGTTTTTTTGGTTATTTGCAAGTTAGACATTTTATAGAAGATATGAGAAGGGATAGGAATCAATTTAAGGAATGGACGGAGATTAAAGTATATATACATCAATATATAGTAGGCTTTACATCTATCTCTTTGTTATATGATATTCTACTTGCTAAGCAAAGCCTTATTTCCTTGAATAAAATATATGATAACTGGAAATATAATTTTCCTAATTTAGAGTTATCAACAATGAATACAAGTCTTTTGACTACAAGGAAGTTAGCTATACCTATGAGCTGGAAAGAATCCCATTATAAACGTATTAATAATTTTTATTTAACCCCAGCCCGATTGACGAAAATGTACCCAGCACAAATTGCTCACTGTCCGCGTTGTAATTTTTCGAAAGCAGGCATATGTCATATGTTTTACCTCTGTCCTAAAATGAAGCAAGTGTGGGAGAAGTTAGTTTATTGGATAAATAAACTTTATAATTCCAATATATTTATAGACATGGAAACAGTTATTTTTTTAAAAAGGTATACATCGGACATAGGATTACAAGTCAAAACTTTAAATACACTTATACTGCTGATAAGACATCTGGTCGTAAAAAGCTGGAAATCTACAGTTGCACCCTCATTGGCCAGGATAATTAAGGAAATTCAAAATCATATTGTATTTGAATCATTTCACATGAAGAACGTTAAGGAACATAAAATAAAAAGATTTATATTAGGATGGTTACCTATAATTAAAACATATACATTACAGATTCAGAAACAAATTTTGTATCCTTTTTTAAGTTCTGAGACATTTGCAGAACTAGTTATGTCAGACATATTTCCAGTGAATTGGTATTCTTCGAGTAGAGAAGTTTAACTCCCCAAGTCACGAAGTACTAGTAAGATAGGGATTTTTGAAATATTAGGGATAGTAGTGGTCTTTTTCTGGAGACTCTTGGCAGGTGAGTTTTATTTCAGTTAAGATCATAAGAGTGGATAGATCTGGACGAAGGGATGAAGGGGGGGGTTCTTTTTTTTCTTTATTTTTCTCTTTCTCTTTTCTTTTTCTCCTTTCTGTGTCGATTTTGTTTTATATAAATGAAAATTTGAGGAACACATTTGGGTTAACAGAAAAAAAAATATAGGAAAAATGTGAGACAAACTTGAAAACAAAATGATGTTTAATTTTCTTTGGATGTTTATATATGTTGTGTCCTAATCGAAAACAAAAGGCAATGGGGGGGTAGTTATCAAGCCGTCAACCTCAAATACGCTGGAATTCCGCAGCGTATTTGTGGCGAAGCTGATTCGCCTTAGTTATCAAAGGCTCGAGACCGGCAAAAGTAGAATTTTGTGACGTAAGCTTCGATCCGCCGGACTCAGTCCGACACAGATCGATTCTTACGTCACTCCAGATGTTCCGCACACAAGTGCGGCACATTCTCACTACTTTTGCTAGCTATCAAAAAACTAGCAGGTACGCTCGGCACTTTTACGGCCCAGCGTACCTGGTTTTCAATCCGCCACCCCTGGAGGCGGCGGATCCCATAGGAATCAATGGGAGTCTGACCATAGCGAAAGTACAAGTTCGCTGCTGACAGACATCCCATTGATTTCTATGGGAGCTGTCTACACCTAACACCCTAACATGTACCCGAGTCTAAACACCGCTAATCTGACCCCCCCTACACCGCCGCAACTAAATAAAGTTATTACCCCCTAAACCGCCGCTCCCGGAGCCCACCGCAAGCTACTCTATACATATTAACCCCTAAACCGCCGCTCCCGGAGCCCACCGCAACTATAATAAATGTATTAACCCCTAAATCGCCGCTCCCTGAACCCGCCGCAACCTATATTAAATGTATTAACCCCTATCCTGCCCCCCCTACACCGTCGCCACCTATAATAAATTTATTAACCCCTATCCTGCCCCCCACTACGCCGCCGCCACTGTAATAAAATTATTAACCCCTAAACCTAAGTCTAACCCTAACCCTAACGCCCCCTAACTTAAATATTAATTAAATAAATCTAAATAAATTAACTCTTATTAACTAAATGAATCCTATTTAAAACTAAATACTTACCTTTAAAATAAACCCTAATATAGCTACAATATAAATAATAATTATATTCTAGCTATCTTAGGATTTATTTTTATTTTACAGGTACCTTTCAATTTATTTTAACCATGTACAATAACTATTAAATAGTTATTAACTATTTAATAGCTTACCTAGCTAAAATAAAGAGAAATGTACCTGTGAAATAAATCCTAACCTAAGTTACAATTACACCTAACACTACACTATACTTTAATAAATTATTCCTATTTAAAAATAAATACTTACCTGTAAAATAAACCCTAAGATAGCTACAATGTAATTAATACTTATATTATAGCTATCTTAGGATTTATATTTAGTTTACAGGTAACTTTGTATTTATTTTAGCTAGTTAGAATAGTTATTAAATAGTTATTAACTATTTAATAACTACCTAGCTAAAAGAAATACAAAATTACCTGTAAAATAAATCCTAACTTAAGTTACAATTAAACCTAATACTACACTATCATTAAATTAACTAAATAAACTACCTACAAATAACTACAATGAAATACAATTACATAAACTAACTAAAGTACAAAAAATAAAAAAAGCTAAGTTACAAAAAATAAAAAATTAAGTTACAAACATGTTAAAAATATTACAACAATTTTAAGCTACTTACACCTAATCTAAGCCCCCTAATAAAATAACAAACCCCCCCAAAATAAAAAAAATCCCTACCCTATTCTAAATTACATAAATTTCAAAGCTCTTTTACCTTACCAGCCCTTAAAAGGGCCATTTGTGGGGGCATGCCCCAAAAAGTTCAGCTCTTTTGCCTGTAAAAGAAAAATACAACCCCCCCCAACATTAAAACCCACCACCCACATACCCCTAATCTAACCCAAACCCCCCTTACAAAAACCTAACACTAATCCCCTGAAGATCATCCTACCTTGAGTCGTCTTCACTCAGCCGAGCCAGCGATGGAACTGAAGAGGACGTCCGGAGCGGAAGAAGTTAATCCTCCAAGCGGCGCGGAAGAAATCTTCCATCCGATGAAGTCATCATCCAGGCGGCGCTGAAGAAGTCTTCGATCCGGCCGATGTCATCTTCAAAGAGGCGCTGAAGAGGTCTTCTATCCGGGCGAAGTCATCTTCCAAGCCGGGTCTTGAATCTTCCTTCCGCCGACGCGGAACCACCTTCTTCACCGACGGACTACGACGAATGACGGCTCCTTTAAGGGACGTCATCCAAGATGGCGTCCCCTCAATTCCGATTGGCTGATAGGATTCTATCAGCCAATCGGAATTAAGGTAGGAAAAATCTGATTGGCTGATGGAATCAGCCAATCAGATTGAGCTCGCATTCTATTGGCTGTTCCGATCAGCCAATAGAATGCGAGCTCAATCTGATTGGCTGATTGGATCAGCCAATCGGATTGAACTTGAATCTGATTGGCTGATTCCATCAGCCAATCAGATTTTCCTACCTTAATTCCGATTGGCTGATAGAATCCTATCAGCCAATCGGAATTGAGGGGACGCCATCTTGGATGACGTCCCTTAAAGGAGCCGTCATTCGTCGTAGTCCGTCGGTGAAGAAGGTGGTTCCGCGTCGGCAGAAGGAAGATTCATGACCCGGCTTGGAAGATGACTTCGCCCGGATAGAAGACCTCTTCAGCGCCTCTTTGAAGATGACATCGGCCGGATCGAAGACTTCTTCAGCGCCGCCTGGATGATGACTTCATCGGATGGAAGATTTCTTCAGCGCCGCTTGGAGGATTAACTTCTTCCGCTCCGGATGTCCTCTTCAGTTCCATCGGTGGCTCGGCTGAGTGAAGACGACTCAAGGTAGGATGATCTTCAGGGGATTAGTGTTAGGTTTTTGTAAGGGGGGTTTGGGTTAGATTAGGGGTATGTGGGTGGTGGGTTTTAATGTTGGGGGGGGTTGTATTTTTCTTTTACAGGCAAAAGAGCTGAACTTTTTGGGGCATGCCCCCACAAATGGCCCTTTTAAGGGCTGGTAAGGTAAAAGAGCTTTGAAATTTATGTAATTTAGAATAGGGTAGGGATTTTTTTTATTTTGGGGGGGTTTGTTATTTTATTAGGGGGCTTAGATTAGGTGTAAGTAGCTTTAAATTGTTGTAATATTTTTAACATGTTTGTAACTTAATTTTTTATTTTTTGTAACTTAGCTTTTTTTATTTTTTGTACTTTGGTTAGTTTATGTAATTGTATTTCATTGTAGTTATTTGTAGGTAGTTTATTTAGTTAATTTAATGATAGTGTAGTATTAGGTTTAATTGTAACTTAAGTTAGAATTTATTTTACAGGTAATTTTGTATTTCTTTTAGCTAGGTAGTTATTAAATAGTTAATAACTATTTAATAACTATTCTAACTAGCTAAAATAAATACAAAGTTACCTGTAAACTAAATATAAATCCTAAGATAGCTATAATATAAGTATTAATTACATTGTAGCTATCTTAGGGTTTATTTTACAGGTAAGTATTTATTTTTAAATAGGAATAATTTATTAAAGTATAGTGTAGTGTTAGGTGTAATTGTAACTTAGGTTAGGATTTATTTCACAGGTAAATTTCTCTTTATTTTAGCTAGGTAAGCTATTAAATAGTTAATAACTATTTAATAGTTATTGTACATGGTTAAAATAAATTGAAAGGTACCTGTAAAATAAATATAAATCCTAAGATAGCTAGAATATAATTATTATTTATATTGTAGCTATATTAGGGTTTATTTTATAAGTAAGTATTTAGTTTTAAATAGGATTCATTTAGTTAATAAGAGTTAATTTATTTAGATGTATTTAATTAATATTTAAGTTAGGGGGGCGTTATGGTTAGGGTTAGACTTAGGTTTAGGGGTTAATCATTTTATTACAGTGGCGGCGGCATAGTGGGGGGCAGGATAGGGGTTAATAAATTTATTATAGGTTGCGGCGGGTTCATGGAGCGGCGGTTTAGGGGTTAAACTATTTATTTAGTTGCGGAGAGGTGCGGGATCAGCAGGATAGGGGTTAATAATTTTATAATAGAGGGCGACGGTATAGGGGGGGCAGGATAGGGGTTACTAGGTATAATGTAGGTGGCAGCGGTGTCCGGGAGCGGCGGTTTAGGGGTTAATACATTTATAAGAGTTGCGGCAGGGTCTAGGAGCGGCGGTTTAGGGGTTAATACATTTATAAGAGTTGCGGCAGGGTCTAGGAGCGGTGGTTTAGGGGTTAGTAACTTTATTTAGTTGCGGGGGCCTCCGGGGGCGCCGGTATAGGGGGTATAACAGTGCAGTTTAGTGTGAGTGCTTAGTGACAGGCTAGCAATAAAGCTGGGAAAAAGCCGAAGGGCAGCGAGATCGGATGAGTGATAACTGTCACAGTCCGCTGCTCATCGCCCCGCGGCTTTTTGACAGCTTTATTTGATAACTTAGGCGAACGTATTCAAGGTCCGCGGCGGCGAAGATAGGCGAGCTTAGGCGGACGTATTGGGCCGGCGAAGCCAGAAAAGTAGACGGCTTGATAACTACCCCCCAATGTATGCCTTAAAATGACCAAGTCTCTGAATCATGATTGTATTATCATAAATGTGTCTCATTCAATAAAGAAATATAAAAAAAAAAGAATAGAGAAGCCCCAGATAATATTAGAAGCATGTTTGGTAGGTTTAGACTGTCTAGCTGGTGGGGAATCTAGCACACCTGAAGTAAACTTTATCCCAAAGTTTAAAGAGTTATAGTTAGTTGTAGTAGGTGGCGCAAAATAAGTTGCTATTCCCAATGTGTCTTACTGTAAATATGTGTGATAATATGTGGGCTCAATATATGTTAGTGTTTTGATGAGTCCTAATTTTATATTCTCTTTTGGAAAAAATGGATGTCGAAACTATTTAAGAAATAAATATGATCCATTATTTGATTATGGTAAATTTACCCAATAGTAGTGATGCTAAAAGTACAGTTAAACAAAAATTATTACAATTCCTTCAAAGTTTAAAAAATGACACCGGTGTCTCTATGTATAAAAATGTACATAATATATAAAAAATAAATTAAATTAAAATAATAACGTTGAAATCTTATAATTTATACAGTTTTGGGTTTATCACAAGTTGTAATTTCTAACAGAATGTTTGTAGATACAATTTTATAGTGGATAAAACAATAGTTGCTGTATAGTTCATATAGGATACTTTGTTTCAAGTTCAGCTATGCAATTGAGATCTTATCTTAGGCAACTATATATCAAATGTAGAGGTATGTTGGTGCGATTTTTATCACACTATAATATAAGTATACAAATTAGTACCTTGAAGTGTATCTGTTTGATATCACTTTTGTGAGATAATTGCGGTTAAATAAACGCCGCTATGCCAGTGTTTTGATTAAGTTTCAAGATCAAGCTGGTGGCAGTTCTATATGAGCTGCTGGCGGTTAAATAAATGCTGCTTTGGTTTCCTCTTATTAGGTGGGCTTATCTGTTTGCTGCGAGAAAATTCACTTTTATATAAGTGTTTGGGTAGTTGTCGTGGCCGCTCAGTTACCTTATCCTTTGTCGGTCAGTGACCGATCGCGCTCTTAAGGGTTTCTTGGTGGGATCTTCGTTGCGTTTAAGTGTTAACCGTTTGCTGATGTTTTTTAAGTATCTCCGGTTTTTCTATTCTGTGGCTTGTCTGTCGGTCAGTGACCGATCACTATGGTATGGTTGTTGGATAACCTCCTGATGTGGAATTTTTGCGTGCCTTTCCGGTCTGTTGTTCCCAGGTTTCTTAGATGTCAGTCAGTGACCGATCTGGGTGCTGAAATGTGGTTGTTGGCATAAGTAGAAAGTTTCGACATCCATTTTTTCCAAAAGAGAATATAAAATTAGGACTCATCAAAACACTAACATATATTGAGCCCACATATTATCACACATATTTACAGTAAGACACATTGGGAATAGCAACTTGTTTTGCGCCACCTACTACAACTAACAATATTAGAAGCATGATTGCCCTAATAGATTATGCCCAGGAAACAAAAGTGCCTTCTCTGTTGCTCTCATTGGACGCAGAGAAGGCGTTTGATAGAGTTG
The DNA here is from genome assembly GCF_027579735.1 of Bombina bombina. Taxonomy (NCBI): domain Eukaryota; kingdom Metazoa; phylum Chordata; class Amphibia; order Anura; family Bombinatoridae; genus Bombina; species Bombina bombina. The sequence continues at coordinate 530,072,810 of NC_069504.1, read as the reverse complement.
ATTGGGACTTTATGCTGGCAGTGCTGGAGAAGGTAGGGATCAGAAGCCCATTTCAAGACGCAATTAGGAGACTATACTCCACTCCCACCGTGCGAGTCAGGGCCATGGGTCACCAATCTGATAAATTCGCTGTTCTTAATGGTACCAGACAAGGGTGCCCTCTTTCCCCCTTACTGTTCGCATTATGTATAGAACCCCTGGCCCAGCACATTAGAAACTCCCCAGACATATCGGGCATAATGGTCAAACAGAGGGAGTATAAGTTCACTCTGTTTGCGGACGACATCCTATTGTTTTTGTCCAAGCCGTTGATCTGACTCCCAAATCTTTATAACGCTATCGACGTATTCTCCAAAATTTCCGGATACAAGGTCAATCTAGAGAAATGCGAGGCTATGCCTATAGCTCTCCCTGAGCTCACCAAAAAGTTAATAGACTTAAATTTCGAACTAAAATGGACAAAACAGTATATTCGATACTTAGGGATTAATCTAACCAAAAACTCATCTGAATTATATCAAGCAAACTTCCCCCCATTATATAAATCTATTAGACAGGACCTAAGAAATTGGAGTAAATTGAGATTCTCCTGGTATGGTAGATTGTCTGCAGTCAAAATGACAGTGCTCCCGCAGATTTTATATCTGTTCCGCACCCTACCTATAAACATATCAAAACAAGATTTAGACGAACTTCAAAAACACACTAACAATTTCATAAGAAGTAATAAAAAAGCTAGAATTTCAACCAACACACTCAATAGACATAGAAAATTGGGAGGTATCGGGGCCCCAAATTTTAAACATTACTATCAAGCGGCCAGGTTATCACAAACAGCCCTCCTAAATGAACCAGAGGAGAGCATCTTATGGACAAAGATAGAGGCAGACATTATAGATATTGAGCCAAGAACGAGGGTGCTATGGGACCCGAAAAGTTGCCTTAGTAGAAACCGTAACACTTTTCCAATTTCAGATTTCATGATTAGACAGTGGTCCAAACTTACAACTACCCTTAAACTCCTACCACACAAGTCTGTTAAAACACCAATAGGATGCATAGTTAAATCAGAACACACTCCAATCATCAAAAAGTGGGAAAACAGGGGGCTGTACAGGATAGCGGATCTACTAGAGCCTGGTTTCTCAACAGCCGGGCCGTGGCCCAGTACCGGGCCGTGATAGCCCTGCTGGTGGGCCCCGACCTGTCATGCCCCCACTGCACACTCTTACCCCACTGCACACCAGGGGCAGACTGATAGCAATCAAGGCCCCAGGAACACTGTCTCACACTGACCAAAATGTATTCAATTTTATGCAAATGAACATGGTAGCCTCCCTGCCCTGCCCCTAACAGAGCCAGGACCCCCAACATTAAGGTCCAGAGAAAGGGCACCCAACCTCCAGGACCAGACCCCACACTCCATGGCCCTCACAGCAACAGACCCCCACCAGGGCCCCCACTAAATCCACACTTTTTTTGCTTTGTTACTGATAGGGCAACTGAAAACTCTAGCTTAAGGAATGCACCAGGATCCGTGGAGATGCCATTTGTGGGCCCCCCTACTTGCTGGTCCCTCGGCCCAGGTCCTATTTGAGAGAGAGAGATATATAAAGAGAGAGAGAGAGAGAGAGAGAGATAAAGAGAGAGATATAAAGAGAGAGAGAGAGAGATATAAAGAGAGAGAGAGATATAGATATAAAGAGAGAGAGAGAGAGAGATAAAGAGAGAGAGAGAGATATAAAGAGAGAGAGAGAGAGATAAAGAGAGAGATAGATATATATAAAGAGAGAGAGAGAGAGATAAAGAGAGAGAGAGAGAGAGAGAGCCCCCCTACTTGCTGGTCCCTCGGCCCAGGTCCTATTTGAGAGAGAGAGAGATATAAAGAGAGAGAGAGATATATAAAGAGAGAGAGAGAGAGATAAAGAGAGAGAGAGAGAGAGAGATAGATATAAAGAGAGAGAGAGAGAGAGATAAAGAGAGAGAGAGAGAGAGAGATATAAAGAGAGAGAGAGATATAGATATAAAGAGAGAGAGAGAGAGAGAGAGATAAAGAGAGAGAGAGAGATATAAAGAGAGAGAGAGAGATAAAGAGAGAGAGAGAGATATATAAAGAGAGAGAGAGAGATAAAGAGAGAGAGAGAGAGATATATAAAGAGAGAGAGAGATTAAGAGAGAGAGAGAGAGATATAAAGAGAGAGAGATATATAAAGAGAGAGATAAAGAGATATAAAGAGAGAGATAAAGAGAGAGAGAGATAAAGAGAGAGAGAGATAAAGAGAGAGATAAAGAGAGAGAGAGATAAAGAGAGAGAGAGATAAAGAGAGAGAGAGAGATAAAGAGAGAGAGAGATAAAGACAGAGAGAGAGAGATAAAGAGAGAGAGAGAGATAAAGAGAGAGAGAAAGAGAGAGAGGGAGAGAGAGAGAGAGAGAGAGAGAGATAAAGAGAGAGAGAGAGATAAAGAGAGAGAGAGAGATATAAAGAGAGAGAGAGAGATAAAGAGAGAGAGAGAGATAAAGAGAGAGATAAAGAGAGAGAGAGATAAAGAGAGAGAGAGATAAAGAGAGAGAGAGATAGAGAGAGAGATAAAGAGAGAGAGAGATAAAGAGAGAGAGATAAAGAGAGAGAGAGATAAAGAGAGAGAGAGATAAAGAGAGAGAGAGATAAAGAGAGAGAGAGATAAAGAGAGAGAGAGAGATAAAGAGAGAGAGAGAGAGAGAGAGAGATAAAGAGAGAGAGAGATAAAGAGAGAGAGAGATAAAGAGAGAGAGAGAGAGAGATAAAGAGAGAGAGAGAGAGAGAGAGAGATAAAGAGAGAGAGAGAGAGATAAAGAGAGAGAGAGATAAAGAGAGAGAGAGATAAAGAGAGATAGAGATAAAGAGAGATAAAGAGAGATAAAGAGAGAGAGAGAGAGAGATAAAGAGAGAGATAAAGAGAGAGATAGAGAGATAAAGAGAGAGATAAAGAGAGAGATAAAAGCTACCGGGCCCTGGACATGTCTAGCTAAAATTTACCGGGCCTTGAGGTCACTTTAGTTGAGAACCACTGTACTAGAGAGAGGTAAAATGATCACTTACACACAGTTACAAGAAAAACTCCATCCCTCCAAACTACACTGGTTCTTATATCTACAAATCTCCTCTATTATACATCACCTAACATCTGAGGGCATGAGCCATACTCCTACCACGTTAGAATCCATATGTAGTTCGCCAATAAGACCAAAGAAAGCAATAACCCGAATCTACCAAGCAATCCAGGAGGCCATAGGACTCTCCAAAACCCCTTTACAGATTAGATGGGAAACAGACCTTGATAAAGAATTTGAAGTACATACCTGGAATGCAATATTATATAGTGCGGGACGGGGATTGCTGGGAGCAGACATGCTCGAAAACTCTATCAAAACTAACTTTCGTTGGTATCTCACCCCGGTAATTACATCACACTCCACGAAACAAGGTTCCAAACTCTGCTACAGAGGCTGTGAAGTAGAGGGCTCTTACAAACACATGTGGTGGGATTGCCCCCACTCACGTAGAATGTGGAACAAACTATCACACTTTCTAAGCTCCCTCCTGGAGTGCCACATTACACTCTCAATGGAGCAAGCTTTATTACATACTAGATCTAAAGAATTTAATAAACACATAAATCAATTTATTAAGATTTCCTGCACAGCCACCAGGGTGTGCATTGCTCGCTACTGGAAAGAGAAAGCTCCAACATGGGAGGAAGTTATAGGCAAGATTAGGCACTACTATAATATGTCAGCTCAGGCAGCTACTCTACTAGATACCCAAGAAACTTTTCAAAAAGTTTGGTACTACTGGATTATGCATGATACACCAAAAACCAGAATAGATAATACGTAATGGGGTCACCACATACCGACTCGCCTAAACTTGCATTGCAGGGCTATCTAGGCCCAGTTAGAAAATAAATTAATCCACATATGGTGTGGAGGAGATGCTCTGTATAAGTCCTACCCCACCCCCTCCCCAACCCTTTCTTACTATAACTATTTTCTCACTATCCTTTTATTTCATATCTTGACTAGAGTGACAAGGAGTTAAAACTGATTTGGGCAATAGATTGAAAGGAACCCAAGTATTTTAATTCTATATGTATCAGGAGGCTAACTACGAAATGGCCCCTGGCACAATTCTGTGGATACTGCTGCTTGAGTGTATGTTGCATTGTCACTCCTTCTTATAACTCAAGTTTTTTTTTTTTTTTTTGTGTTTTTTTTTCTTTTTTCTCTTCTTTCTTCTTTGTGTTTTGTTCTCTTATTACTTGTTGATTTATTTTTGGATGAGCTTTAATCTGTTAATATCACCGTTACACTGTATAACTTTTTCAGAGTTTTTGTACCGGATTTACTTTTGTGTAACAAGAAAAATCTCAATAAAAATGTATTTTAAATTAAAAGATAGATAATCCCTTTATTACGCATTCCTCAGTTTTGCATAACCAACACAGTTATAATAATACACTTTTTTACCTCTGTGATTACCTTGTATCTAAGCTTCTGCTGACTGCCCCCTTATTTCATTTCTTTTGACAGACTTGCATTTTAGCCAATAACTGCTCACTTCTAGGTCCCTTAACGTGCATGAGCTCAATGTCATCTATATGAAACACATAAACTAATGCCCTCTAGTGGTCAAAATGCATTCAGATTAGAGGGAGTCTTCAAGGTCTAGTAAATTAGCATATGAACCTCCTAGGTTTAGCTTTGAACCAATAAATCAGAGAGAACAAAGCAAAATTGGTGATGAAAGTAAATTGGGAAGCTGTTTAAAATTGCATGCCCTATTTAAATCATGAAAGTTTTTTTGGACTTGACTGTCCCTTTAAGATTTGTGAAACGTAAGCCCACTAGAAAGTTGAGAGCAGCTTCTTCCTTAATACCGAGGCTATAACATAATTAACAGATCTCATGATAGAAACCTACCAACAGGACAAGTTTAAGAAGATTAGAAACAAGATGGGCACAGACAGATTGCTATTAGAAGTGCTGCAGCCTCTGAGGGATCGCCTTAACAACTTAGAATGATGGCTACTTGAGGTATGTGCAGCTATAAATTTAGAACACATCGTAGAACACCCAAAAGTAACAGACCGCAACCTATCACATGGTGGAGTAGTGGTTGATATCGGCAATGCGTGAGCTACACTTGATTCCCTAAACTACACAGCCGGTGTGTTTACCTCGGTCGGATGGTCGACCGCAACGTATTGCGGATCTTCACTTCCTTCAGTACCTACTATCCTCGGAGGCTGCCTCTTCTACATGACTAAAGTTATTACACAGCATCAGAGCGATATGGCAAGTATACCCGCGCTAGTACCTACTGGGAACTCTTATCCGTACATCGGTATACTTAACATGATGCTAGGAACTTTTCCTAGTCTCACAGCAGGGGACGATAGTACATCTTGGCTCCACAATTTAAAGACCCTAGGACTGCTACAGATCTTAACGGCACTCTTTGGACCTTGGGAAGCGTTTTGGCTCCTGAATGCTGAAAGACCCTGCTCTGTAAACACTGCAAGCCTCAACTCCCTTTCTTAAGCTACTCACAAACTCGGAGTGGGTGATTTATTCTCTACTACCCACGCAAGTGCAGCTAAGTATGAAGGGCATTGACTATGCTGACAATACTACAACTAACCATACTTTTTTTTCTTACAATTTAAGCACTGCTATCTTGACTTACTGATCAATACATGATGGTCTATGGACTTGAGGATATTATGCAGTCATCTTGTAATTACTCTGCTGGGTTGAAAAATACTTGCTTATAGCTAACAAAATATTTAATATATGTTTCCATAGTCTTACATCTTAAGGAATCATTTACCCTGGTTATATTATTAATGTAAGATGTATAGCTCTAGCTTATAGCATATAATCTTAATGTTTCATGAAAATATTCATAGGACTGTTGGTATTGTTCAATATTTACTAATCTATATACATTATATGCTATGGAAAAGCCATAATCTAAAGGAGGAGCTATTCTTGTTGATATTACCCTGTTTATACTATTATGCCATGTTATGTTTGTTTCATATTTAGCAGGTTAATATGTTTAAATTGACCTAAGTCAGACGGTTTTAGTTCTAGGTTCAATAGGTGCTCCTAGATCAGCTATAAAGATAAGCTCACTGATTTTACTAACCTAATCCTATGCTTCAGAAAGCTCAATATCTAGAAGGGAGTGGCTTTTACACAAGGATATAACATTATACTTCTGCCTATTTTGTTAGACTGCTTGTGGCTGGAGCAGTCATATACGACCATACAGGAATGTATATACTCATACATATAGGCAGATCTTCTACAAAAAATACTGGAGTCCTATGAGCCATATATATTCTATGTTTTGCTGACAAGTCTAGATATAAGTTATGTGAGTGGCTAGTTTAACTAGTTGATATTTAACACTAGAGGTGTTTTCGGTTCTCTGGGCGCTTGTTAATCCGTGCCTAGTGAGCCCTTATGGTTACGGTTACTATAGCTGCACCCTGTATGTTTTATGCACCTTTGTATACACATCTTGTACAGTTATGATACAGACATGTCTATATTTGCTTCCTCCATTTGCTGATTCTGCAATGCATGATGAAGATACTTCCCTTTGAGAAATAGTATTACGTTATAGAGTAGTGAACCCCTTACATTGCAGCTGACTCTGTTTCCCCCCATAGTTTACTGGCTAAACTAGGGAAAATGTATCCCACTTATGATCTATCTCCCCACAGTATCTATATGTTCACTTTACTATAGAGTCAATTGATAGTCCCTATCCTATTCAATAAAGTAAAATGAGGTCCCTATATTATAGGTTCTTGCATACAGGTTTAAGGCGCCTTTCTAGACAACGTGTATAAATGTCAGCTGTTTTAGATATTAGTCTACTGTAAACACTATATATATATATATATATATATATATATATATATATATATATATATATATATATATATATATATATATATAGAGATCCTAGATTTCCTTTGCATATGCTCTAGAAGTCGTTTATTATATTATAGCTGGTGTATTTTAGTGCCTTAAAATGTATTGGATTGCCAATATTTCATATCCCATTTATATCTGTTCAAATATATATATATATATATATATATATATATATATATATATATATATATATATATATGCTGTTCAAATCAGCCAATAGGATTTAAGCAGCTCTAATTTCTATTGGCTAATTTGAATTTTTCAACCAATAGGAATGCAACAGTACCCCAATATAAAAGGGGTACCTTACATTGAATTCTCAGTGTGCGGCAGACGATAGCATGAAGAGGACCTACACATTGGACCTCCACCTCTGCGCATCGACCGCTCCGCCTCTGCAGGGATGAAGAAAATTCCGGTCCCAAGATGGATGAAGATGGAGCCGTCTGGATGAAGATGCTTCGTCGCTAGGATGAACTGTGAGTACCGATTTTGGGGTGTTAGTTCATTTTTTTGGGGGTGTTTTTTTTTAGATTAGGGCTCTTTTTATTTTAATGGGCCAAAAGAGGGCAATGCCCATACAAATGCCCTTTTCAGGGCAATGGGTAGATTAGGTTTTTTTAGTTAGTTTTTTTGTATTTTGTGGTGGGTTTGGGAGGTGGGGGATTGTAATGTTATGGGGTGTTTGTTTTTATTTTTTAGCTAAAGAGCTATTAACTTTAGGGCAATGCCCTACAAAAGGCCCTTTTAAGGGCCCTTGGTAGTTTATTTTAGATTAGGTTTTTTTTTATTATGGGGTGTTAGAATAGGAATGATTTTTATTTTTTTGGTAATTTTTTGTAATGGTAGTTTTTATTTATTTTTTAATTTTTATTGGAGTTTTGAGACCAAAACAAAACCAATAGGCACAAAAAAGAGGTATGGACACACAGGTCCAGTTCTAGATGTTATCAAAACATTGATACTATAGGTAATAGAAAGACAGGAAACCTGAGCACTCGATGGGGTAAAAATTTAAGTCTTTAATGTAACAAAGTTAAAAGTTGCATAGGGTATGCGATGAACATACAGGGGTCTAGGATAATGACAATCCTGACGCATTTCGTGCCCCTATCGGTGCTTAATCATAGGATGATTCACTCAACATCTAGCTCTCACCTTTAAGGAGGGAACAGCCAATCAGGCACCAGATCCGGTTAACCGATCGACAACCCCCCTCAAAGGGAAAGGTGGTATTGGGAGTTAAACAACTTAAAAACATTAATAGTAATACAAACTGTTAGATCAAAAATCCTAGAATAATTATTCAACTGAATATGACGGCCTGGAGAGGATATACAAAAAGGATTGCAGCAGCATTTAAGTATATATATATTAATCACAGATATTTGTTCATAATATAGTACTGGAACGATGGGACACTATACTAGCAAAATATTGCTTCTAGTTGCAAAAAAGATTCTTTGCACAAGAAGGTAATTACTAGTTCTAAAAATAAACATAAACAAACTGAAGAGAAATAATAAATTAATTTGTGAAATAAGAATATCCCACTCTAGGTTCATACCTTTGGGATGTCTGGTATCTAATTTAAGGATCCAGAATAGTTCTCTCTTAGTTAAAAATGTATGTCTGTCTCCCCCCCCTAGGGTGTCTTTTGACTATCTCTATAATTGGACCCCCAATTTTAGGAACACTTGTAAGGTGCAGACCATTGAAGTGTTTGGCTAAAGCAGAGTCCTTATTGAAATTTTTAACATCCCTGATGTGTTCCCTGACCCTGCCCCGGAATTCACGAGAGGTTTGGCCAACATATGTATATGACAGTGGTTGCATGTAATGAGATATATGACCCATTTGGATATACATGTTGCATGAAAATGAATGTCAAACAATTTGTTAGTAACTGAGGATTTGAAATTAGTGCCCAATATTACAGTTTGACAAGCTATACAATTCAAATTGTTACACTTAAAGTTTCATTTTTTATGTAACCAAGTCCTAGTATTTGTATTCTTTTTAGTAACAACCATACTTGGTGATAGTTTTGAACCTAAGGTTTCAGGTTTATGTGAAACAAATCTACATTTGTTAACAAACGGAGCCAGAGAACTATCACTATTCAGAAATTTCAGATGCTTCCTTAAAATGGCAATTACCTTGTTATAGTGTAATGAATATGGAGTACTGAAAACAATTGAACCTTCTGTGAATGATTTGTTTTGATTTTTGTATTTTTGACCATCTCTCGCTTATTTCTGGCCAGAGTCAAGCAGGGATCTATTATAACCTCGTTGAAGGAGTCTAGACTTAAGTTCCTCAGATTGATCACAATACACACTATCACTAGTACAGAAATACAAAAAACATAGAGAGGCGCTTGGGTGTATCAATAGTACAATGGTGTGGGATAATTGCAGGGTACTCACATTTCCCAGGAGCACTCAGACAGCAACACTGTCTGAGTGCTCCTGGGAAATGTGAGTACCCTGACACAGGGGTTTATATGCAATTATCCCACACCATTCTACTATTGATACACCCATGCGCCTCTCTATGTTTTTTGTATTTCTGTACTAGTTATAGTGTGTATTGTGATCAATCTGAGGAACTCCTTCAACGAGGTTATAATAGATCCCCATTCTACTATTGATACACACATGCACCTCACTATGTTTTTTTGTATTTCTGTACTAGATTATCTGTCACCAAGGTGAAAAGAGAGTGTTTGGATTCTCAGAGGTATCCTCCAATTGGAAGAGAAGTTTGAAATAACCCTTGGATACTTCAGACATTATATATGTTGGGACTATGCTGTTTATATTTATGAGGTTTGTATAAATTCAATAAGTGGGTGTTTACCTATTGATTGGAAAGTTTATTTCCTTTTTACAGACGTTTTATCATTCAAACTAATTTTATATACACTCATTACCAACTGAATAATTTGACAATTGTTTATATTTTTATATATCTATATTGAGTTATTGTATTGATATTCTATTCATTCCTTATATATATATATATTATTTTTTTTCTCTTTTGATTAGCGCCCTCTCTAGAGATTTTATTGATTTCTTCTGTGCAACACACTATCACTAGTTGTGTTTCTTATCAATCTGAGGAATTGGCTCTTGGGGATAGATTTTAGGGGATGTGGTGGATGAGCTGATTGAGCATGCAATATGGTGTTACCGGCTGTCGGTTTTCGAGACAGAAAATTTGATCAAATAAAAAATAATTATGGGTCAGTAGTAACTCCAAACATTTGCAAAGGAACAACTTTTCTTCCTGGGAATACAAAGTATCCCTGTCTAAGAACCACCTGACTGCCCTAATACCCAAATGATGAGGAATACTTGAGTAAAGGGACTCAATGTCTACAACAAGCCAACTATAAGAATTTTTCAACTTTATGTGCTTTAAATTCTCCAAGAGATGACCAGAATCCTTAAGATAACTGTATAAGCTGGTGACCAATGGCTGGAGAATAAAATCCATCCACTCAGACACAGGCTCCAAAAGGGAGCCTATGCCCAAGACGATGGGCCTACCTGGAGGGGATGTCATACTTTTGTGGATTTTGGGAACATGGTGGAAGATGGGAATGACTAGAGATATGGGAGTCAATAATTCTGCATCCCTTTTGTTAAAAATGCCTAATGCTATTCCATCTTCCAACAGGTTAGCCAAATTGTCCCTAAACTTAGTTGTAGGATCAAAGGGTAGGGTACGGTAAGTGGTGTTGTCTGATAATTGCCTATTTGCTTCTGCAACATAATCTGCCTTATTAAGGAGTACAATAGAGCCTCCTTTGTCTGCATTTCTTATGACAAGATTGTCATTTACTTTCAATTGAGTTAATGCAGACAACTCCTTATGGGATAAATTACTCTTTGTTTGAAAATGTGGGTTTTTTTGTTCTATTTCCGCTGCTAATTTTATTAAATCCCTCTCAACACTGCTCTGAAAGGCATTAATATAAGCCCCCCTAACTTGAATTGGGTAAAAATCCTTATTCTTTATTTTAGTTTTGGTTTGAGTTCCGAGACCATTGTGTGGGTCCCCACTACTTGAAAGGTCACTCATCACCTCGAAAGCATAAAAGTCCTTTAAGTCTCTAAGGTTCTCCTCGGCGACTACTTGATCAGTCTCTGTGCGATTAGTAGCTTCAATTGATTGTAGATAGGGGATAGATGTTGGGTCCGAATCAAATAACTTCTTCAGTGTGAGCTTGCGGACAAATTTGTTTACATCTATAATGGTTTCAAAGACAGAGAACTTGTTGGAAGGAGCAAAACCTAAACCTCTTGATAGGAGTGAGATCTCTTCCTTGGTTATGTTGTAATCAGAAAGATTAACAATGCTCAAACTGTTTTCCATTATTTCTTGGTCCTCCTGTAATTTCTTTTTTCCCCTTTTGGACCTTCTCGTCCGGCACCTAAAGGGACACTCTGCTTAGACATAGTAATAGTAGTGGCTCGTTTTGCTCTTGAATCCTCTGCAGAAGACTGTGCTGCAGAACCACTCTCAATGTCCGAAGACATTTGTGAGGTGGCTTCAGGTTCAGAGGACTCAACATCAGTGGAGGAAAAGGAAACTTTCTTGTTTTTTTGAGCCTTTTGGTTCTTTAAAATTGACTTAGGATTTTGCTTGTTTTCTTTACCTGAGCCATTAAAGCGCCTGTATCTCCTATTCCCATACTGGGGCCAGAGATAAATTCTATTATTCTCATAGTCCTTTCTATCCCTGTAGAATTTGTTTTTCTTGAACTCTGTCAATTCTGTATCTAATTTCTTAATGTGTTCCTTCATTTGTTCCTTCAGAGTGGCATATGCATCATTACCCTTCAGAGATTTTAATGATTATTTATCAACATAGATTTGACTTTTTATTTTTTTCCGCCATTGTTTATCCTTGACCAGTATATTCTTAAGTGTAATGGAACAATTGGATAGTGCATCATTCCATTCATCCACTAAGTCCTGGTCTTCTAGTTGATAGGTGGGAAATTTACGCAATCTTAATCCCCTAGGGATTCTATTAGATTCTAAGTAATGTTCAAAAAGTCACTATATCCCACATAAGCCTGAGATCCGTAGTCAACATTTTTTCTAAAACAGTAAACTTGTTTTTAATGTCTGCAGGTTGATCTGGATCATTGCTCTGATTGAAAATAGTGTTGAAAAAAACTTTCCTATTCTCCAGGTCGAAATAGGAGCCAGTTGAACAAGTGGGTTTGTCCTGTATGGTTTAATGATGTGTACGTGTTTGTTTAATAGATTGGTTTAATAAGGTAAATAACCGTATCAGAAAAAAAGGAAAATTAGCTTAAAAACAGTTGCTCATATGTTCCAACCCCTGAATTACACTGCAGTACTGGGAGCAATAAACTTATATTAGAGGACAAAACAAAACATATGTCCTTATTACGTGATGTAGTCTTATGATAGGCGTGTTAGTTCAAAGATAATTGGATAGCAATAAATGCAACAGCGTGTGTAGTGTATAACTCTTCAATTCACAGTTGTGTGATGCTTCAGTCAGTGCTAGGGTAAATTTAGCAAAGCACAAAAAGGAATACTTTAAACACTGTACCTTTAAATCTCAGAGTCCATAGGGTAAATACTGGTTCTGAGATTCCGTTCACTAATAGGACTCTGCTGTAGGTTATCCAGTTTACTGATGTGAGGGCGGGTAAGGTCCGGCCTGTGCAGGCACAGGAGAAATGGCTCTGGCGTGTGACGTGAGGTGCCGCAACCAGGAAACGAACAGTCCATCTATGGAGGCCTATCCAGGCTAGACTACATGCCCAAGACTGCAGTGCGGTGCATCAGGTGGACGGAGGAAGCCAATCCACCGATAGGCAATAGGCAATAGAAAGACAGGAAACCTGAGCACTCGCTGGGGTAAAAATTTAAGTCTTTAATGTAACAAAGTTAAAAGTCGCATAGGGTATGCAATGAACATACAGGGGTCTAGGATAATGACAATCCTGATGCGTTTCGTGCCCTAAAGAATGACATCCCCTCCAGGTAGGCCCTTTTGGAATCTGTGTCCGAGTGGATAGACTCTATTCTCCAGCCATTGGTCACCAGCTTATACAGTTATCTTAAGGATTCTGGTCATCTCTTGGAGAATTTAAAGCACATAAAGTGGAAAAATTCTTATCGTTGGGTTGTTGTAGACATTGAGTCCCTTTACTCAAGTATTCCTCATCATTTGGGTATTAGGGCAGTCAGGTTGTTCTTAGACAGGAACACTTTGTATTCCCAGGAAGAAAAGTTGTTCCTTTGCGAATGTTTGGAGTTCCTACTGACCCACAATTATTTTCTATCTCCAACTTTGTGGCACGGCAATGGGGGCAAAAATTTGCCCCCTCGTATGCCAATTTATTTGTGGGAACTCCACTACATTTATTCAGACAGTAATCTTTTTTCTACCAGTACAATTTTTTATAATCGTTTCATCGACGATATGATATTTATCATTGATACTGTTAATTGTGAAAGTTTTACTATTGCCACATTTTTGAACTTTCTCAATGATAATATCACAGAGTTACGATTTACTGGAGAAATTGACCAAGAAAAGGTAAACTTTCTGGACCTTACTCTTCTTGGTGTAATTGATACTGGCACAATAATTTCTAGTACTTATTGAAAACCGACAGCCGGTAACACCATATTGCATGCTCAATCATCTCTTAAAATCTATCCCCAAGAGCCAATTCCTCAAATTGAGAAGAAACACAACTAGTGATAGTGTGTATTGTGATCAATCTGAGGAACTTAAGTCCAGACTCCTTCAACGAGGTTATAATAGATCCCTGCTTGACTCTGCCCAGAAAGAAGCGTGAGACGGTCAAAAATACAAAAATAAAAATCAAAACATATCATTCACAGAAGGTTCAATTGTTTTCAGTACTCCATATTCATTACACTATAACAAATAGTGATAGTTCTCTGGCTTCGTTCTCTGGCTTCGTTTGTTAACAAATGTAGATTTGTTTCACGTAAACCTGAAATCTTAGGTTCAAAACTATCACTAAGTATGGTTGTTACTAAAAAGAATACAAACAATTTCAATTGTATAGCTTGTCAAACTGTAATATTGGGCACTAATTTCAAATCCTCAGTTACTAACAAATTGTTTGACATTAATTTTAAAGCAACATGTAGATCCAGATGGGTCATATATCTCATTACATGCAACCACTGTCATATACAGTATGTTGGCCAAACCTGGGAAATGTGAGTACCCTGCAATTATCCCACACCATTCTACTATTGATACACCCAAGCGCATCTCTATGTTTTTTGTATTTCTGTACTAGTGATAGTGTGTATTGTGATCAATCTGAGGAACTTAAGTCTAGACTCCTTCAACAAGGTTATAATAGATCCCTGCTTGACTCTGGCCAGAAAGAAGCGAGAGATGGTCAAAAATACAAAAATCAAAACAAATCATTCACAGAAGGTTCAATTGTTTTCAGTACTCCATATTCATTACACTATAACAAGGTAATTGCCATTTTAAGGAAGCATCTGAAATTTCTGAATAGTGATAGTTCTCTGGCTCCGTTTGTTAACAAATGTAGATTTGTTTCACATAAACCTGAAACCTTAGGTTCAAAACTATCACCAAGTATGGTTGTTACTAAAAAGAATACAAATACTAGGACTTGGTTACATAAAAAATGAAACTTTAAGTGTAACAATTTGAATTGTATAGCTTGTCAAACTGTAATATTGGGCACTAATTTCAAATCCTCAGTTACTAACAAATTGTTTGACATTAATTTTAAAGCAACATGTAGATCCAGATGGGTCATATATCTCATTACATGCAACCACTGTCATATACAGTATGTTGGCCAAACCTCTCGTGAATTCCAGGACAGGGTCAGGGAACACATCAAGGATGTTAAAAATTTCAATAAGGACTCTGTTTTAGCCAAACACTTCAATGGTCTGCACCTTACAAGTGTTCCTAACTTTGGGGCTCAAATCATAGAGATAGTCAAAAGACACCATAGGGGGGGAGACAGACATACATTTTTAACTAAGAGAGAACTATTCTGGATCCTTAAATTAGATACCAGATATCCCAAAGGTATGAACCTAGTGGGATATTTCTTATTTCACAAATTAGTTTATTATTTCTCTTCAGTTTATATTTATTTTTAGAACTAGTAGTTACCTTCTTGTGCAAAGAATCTTTTTTGCAACTAGAAGCAATATTTTGCTAGTATAGTGCCCCATCTTTCCAGTACTATATTATGCACAAATATCTGTGATTAATATATATATACTTAAATGCTGCTGCAATCCTTTTTGTATATCCTCTCCAGGCCGTCATATTCAGTTGAACAATTATTCTAGGATTTTTGATCTAACAGTTTGTATTACTATTAATGTTTTTAAGTTGTTTAACTCCCAATACCACCTTTCCCTTTGAGGGGGGTTGTCGATCGGTTAACCGGATCTGGTGCCTGATTGGCTGTTCCCTCCTTAAAGGTGAGAGCTAGATTGTGAGTGAATCATCCTATGATTAATTGCCGACAGGGGCGCGTAAAGCGTCAGGAGTGTCATTAACCTGAACCCCTGTATGTTCATCGCATACCCTATGCGACTTTTAACTTTGTTACATTAAAGACTTAAATTTTTACCCCATTGAGTGCTCAGGTTTCCTGTCTTTCTATTGTCTATCGGTGGATTGGCTTCCTCCGTCCACCAGATGCATCGCACTGCAGTCTGGGGCATGTAGTCTAGCCTGGATAGGCCTCCATAGACGTATTAATCGTTTCCTGGTTGCGGCACCTCGCAGTGACGATACTATAGGTAACCCTTCCTTAATATTGGAAGGAAACTTTGAGTGAACATTTACAACATAGAAGTAGAAATAAAATCGATACATTACAGTGAAGTCTCAAGTATCTGGGGAAAAGGGGGGAGGTACAGGCCTCATCTAACCTTTCTGATGGAGAACATAATAGGAGTAGGAGTATAGTCAGTTGGTTAATTATTAGGTAGGGCATCCTGTGCTATGGCAGATGGCTGCCAAAGAGTGCTAAACTTATCCTTCCAGTCAGCCCAGGCCAATTCAAACAAGTCAGATTTATTAAGTGAGTGGTGTATGTCTTTTTCCATGGTGTACAGAAATGCTATTGTGTTCAGAATTTCAGCCCATTTTGGTGGAGATTCCTTTTTTCAGGACCTAGCAATATTAGTTTTGATGGAGGACAGGAGGAATATGCATAGTAGACTATAGTGCTTAGGAAGTGTATGTAAGTCTTAATGGAGGAGGGCTGTGGCTGGAGTTTTAGGTATCCGAATCTCCAATCTGGAGAGGGTAGAGAAACACAAATTCCATAAGGGTTTGATTTTTGGGCATTCCCACCATGTGTGGAGCATATCTCCCTGAGGCCACACTTCCGCCAACAGATAGGGGAAGTTCCCGGGAAACATCCTGGATAGTCTTATAGGAACAAGGTACCTGTGAGATATAACTTTGTAGTATGTCTCGAACATTGTTATGCAGTGCAATGTTTTCTTAGTCAGTGTGAGGGATCTCTGCCAAGTGTCTGCTGGGATGTGGATGTGTAGGAGGGCTTCCCATCTAAGCAGGTGAGTTGCTAGTTCAGGAGGTATGGTACCTTCTAATAAATTGTAATGCGTTGACAATGGTTTGAACAACCTATGACCCCTGCGCCAGATGGACTCCCATGGGGTAAGAGGACGAGAAGAGTTGGGGACAAATCCCCAGCTTGTAAGGAAACTTTTAATCCTAGTGAGTTCGAAGTGGAGGAAGGGTGCAATACCAGTGTGGTTTTCTAGTTGATCTAGCGCAATGAATCTATCTTAATGGGCCGTAGACCAAAAGTCTGATACTTGTGTAATGCCTAAGAGAGCCCAGGTGTTGGGGTGGGTTTCTGCTAATCCCGTAAGGAGGACAGCAACAGAAGTAATGGGAGAGGGGTGAGGCGCTATTAGTTGACGGTGACAAATCTTGTCCCAGATAGAAAGACATTCAATGATTATGGAGTTAGTCATTTCGAGAGTTCTACGACTATGGGCTGGGGACCAAATCAGATCTCTAAAGGAATATCTTGGGGGGAGCGAGGCCTGTTCAATGTCTCTCCATTTATCAAGTGACTGAAGTACCCCCCACCCCATTGGGGTATATGCGTGAGAATTGCTCCCTCATAATACTTTACGATAGATGGGGAGGCCAGACCGCCAAGGTGAACAGGGTATTGCAGGGTTCTGTGGGCAATTCTGGGAGGTTTATCCTGCCAGATAAACTTAGTGAATTTGCTTTGTAATTGCAATAGAAGGTGTGTGGGTACCCTAATCGGGAGGTATCTAAAAACGTAGGTGAGCTTTGGGAGGAAAGACATTTTAAGGGAAGTAATTCGTCCCATCCAAGAGATGGACTTATAGTCCCACTTATGCTACAGGGTTCTTAGTTCTGCTAAAAGTGGGAGATATAGTGTGATCCCCTCCAATCCCTGATCTGAGTGTATTTGCTCCACCAGGGGTTCAACTGCCAGGGCAAACAGTAGGGGGGACAGGGGGCATCCCTGTCTGGTGCCAATGGAGATCGAAAATGACAGGGATTGAAATCCCAGACCCCTGACTGTGGTTGTCAGCATAGAGTAAAGGGCTTTAATAGTGAGACTAATTGCAGGAGGGAACTTAACGGCTTTAAGAGTTTCCCAAAGATAGGTCCATTGGACACAGTCGAAAGGCTTCTCAGCATTTAAAGAGATAACCGAGAAAGGCATATTCATTCTGGTCGATTCACAAATTACATTAATAAGATGCCTGGTATTGTCAGGTCCTTCTCGATTGTGGATGAATCTCACCTGATCAGGATTAATTAAACTAGGTAAGAGCTTACAAATACGATTCGCCAAGAGTTTAGAGTAGATTTTAACATCCACATTGATTAAGGAAATGGGTCTGTAATTGGAACAAACGGTGGGGTCTTTGTTTGGCTTAGGGATCGTGACAATGGTAGCTTCCAAGAATTATTTTCTGAAACTACCCTCCTCTCTTGCAAGGCTGAAGAATCTAAGGAGTAGGGGGGACAATTCCTGTGTGTATGTCTTATAGAATTGGGCAGGGAATCCATCCGTCCCAGGGGCCCTAAAGGGTTTCAGAATTTTGATTGTTTGTTTAAGTTCCAGTAGAGTGAAGGGGGTAGTGTGTCTTGTTGTTCGGTCGTGAGGTTCAATGAGTTAAGAAATTGTCGGATGTTGTGCGGCGAAGTGGGGTGGCTATTCTCCCCTCTCTCTCAATGTTATACAGTTTCAAATAATAGTGTGCAAAGCAGTCCCCAATCAGTGAAGGCAGTCTAAGTGTTTTTTGTTATGTTAGATTTGATGTATGCAAGAGATTCTATTCCAATGGCGAAGTTTGTTAGCAAACATAGTGTCAGCCCTTATGGTAGAATATTTGTTTGAGTTTTGTAAGATTATGTTGGGTTCGTCGTTATTCTAATTGACTAATATGGGCTCAAATGGCAGAGATTTGTGCAGATGTTTCTTCTATGATGGTGATGCGGATGGTGGTCTCTAGTAATCTGAGCTTATTATGTGCCTGGGCCAGGGTAAGTCCAGCAAGCCTCTTTAGTCGAGCCTGCTTATGGATAATGTATCCTCTGACGACCGCTTTAACGGCCCCCCAAAGGATGTCGTCTGTGACCTGTGCATTATCATTTTAGTGGATAAGTTCATCAATGGCGCGTCTCAGTTCCTCTCTAAAGGGGATGTCCGATAGAATGTGATGGGGTAAGCTCCAGGTAGTCTTGAATGGAGGGCTATCTGCAGAGTATAAGTCCGCTAGAACTAGATTGTGGTCTGACCAAGAGCAAAGGAAGATGTCTGAATCTAGGGTTTCAGCTGGGCAGAATATGTGATCTAGTCTGGAATATGTTTTGTGCGAATGAGAGTAATGAGTATAATCTCTGTCTTTCAGATGAAGGGATCTCCAGATGTCAAAGTATCTATATTGGGACATGTTTCTATTTGGGGTCAGTGTTTTGGGGTCCGTTTTATTATCCCAAGTCATATTAAAGTCTCCTGCCAGGATAACTCTGCCCTGCCTGTGTCGGTCTACCAATTGTAGGATTATTCTAAGACATGAGGGTTGGTGCGAGTTAGGCAGATAGATTGATACTAGTGTATGTAGTACAAGGTCAAGTTTGCAAACTAAAAATGTGAACCTGGCCTGAGAGTCCCTGATCACCTGGATTTGTTCATATGCTAGCCTGTTATGTATATGGATGGCTGTTCCTCTAGCCTTCTTAGCAAAAGGAGAGTATTCTATTATCGTGTATGTATGTGAATGGAATCTATGGGGAGTATCTAACTGCCAATGGGTCTCCTGGAGGAACACTACGTCTGTATTATGGAATTTAAGAGTGCAAGCTAGTAAGCTACATTTAAAAGGTGAATTGAGGCCCCTAGTATTATGAGTGAGGATTCTAAGTTGATTCATTTTTGGATCTTATTATAGAGCTCTAGGAGGGATCGCGGGATTCAAGGTATAGTCGTATTGAGTATAACGTTTTGGGTAGACGGAGATGGGAGAAAAGGGTGGGAGATCAGTCAAGTTCTTAGGTCTGGGTAATGTATCCATAGGGTAAGGTGGAAATAGGAAAAATTTGGGTTTAGTGTCCCTTTAACAATAGTAGTCTAGATGAATAATTAGGTATAACATTAAACAAGGCCTATATTGTTGCAATATGTAGCATGCAGGCAATACATGCAGTGACCTAAGAGTCTTCCTGAAGTGGCCAGTTAACCTCAGAGTACTTCCCGCCAAAAAGGAACAGGGTCTGTAATAGGCCTGGTATTTTCAGGTTTGCGGGACAAAGTTCCTTAAATTGTGTGTAGGAGGAATTAGTTGGGTAGGACAGTCCAGAACGTATACCTCAACAATTTCAGCAATCTAGCAGGAAGCTTTTGTAGATATCTGTTGTAAGGCACTTATCTATGGGCTTTGGATGTGAGGTAGTTTTAGCCTCTAGGTCTCTGGAAAAAAAGACGTGGGCTCCCTGATACGTTACTAGTAGGTCGTGCTGAAAATTATATAGGGGGCTGTGTACTCTCTTTGTATGTCTGTATTCCCCAGTTTGCCCGTTGCCTTACCTGGTGCTGTTGTCCAGGTATTGGTGTAAGACGGTTGTGCCCTGTGAAGGCACCTGCGTATTTGGGCCTAGCATAGCGGATAAGGCTTACCACGTGATGTAGCAATGAAGACTCAGGCCTCCACGGAGAGCCTACAATCAAACCTCTGTTGATGCCTCTGAAGCGGAGCCCCGTCAATCCGGAGGGGTCGAGGTGGTGGAGAGAAAGAAAAGGCTGTTTGGCCGCGTGGGTGTCTGTCGTAGGATCTTGGCATCCAGAATCGTAACTGATGTGTACAGGCTGGTACAAGCTCCGGAGCGGACCCTCGACCCTCCGGAGCTGGGTCACAAATCCCTATTTAGGAGTTTGAGGACTGGCGGTGTAGGGCCTTAGCGGCTGCTGTCTGCAGGCTTCAGAGGTCTGGTCACTTTTAACGTAGGCCGCGCTTCGGAATGCTGAAGCTGGCCAACCTGATGGGAATTATCTTCAGATAGCCTCCGCTGGAGATCTGACAGTCGTCCTGCTATGTGAGGTCAGCTCCCAGCTGTAGTCTGCCTCCAAATGCTTGTAGTAGATGGTTTAATGCTAAAATCTGCACGGAGCTCCGTGCAAACACGTCTGCTCAGTTCAGCAGTTGGCTCCGCCTCCTTTTCATTTTTTTGTAATTTTAGTGTTTATTATTTTTTGTAATTGTAGTTTTAATTTTTGTAATCTTAGGTTTTTTGTTTTTAGTAATGTTAGATTTTTTATTTTTAGTAATGTTACGTTTTATTAGTGTAATCTTAGGTTTTATTTTTATTGCACAGGTAAGTTTGTATTTATTTTAACTAGGTAGTTAGTAAATAGTTATATTGTAGCGAGCTTAGGTTTTATTTTTATTTTACATTTAAGTTTGTATTTATTTTTAAATAGGTAGTTAGTTAATAATTGTAACAAATGTAGGTCTTTTTTAATTATGCTAAAGTTAGGGGCGCGGTGGTTTAGGGGTTAATAGGTTTAGTTAGTGTTGGCGATGTGGGAGTACGGCGGTGTAGGGGTTAATAGGTTTAGTTAGTGTCAGCGATGTTGGGGAACTGCGGTTTAGGGGTTAGTAGGTTTAGTTAGTGTTGACGTTGTTTGTGAATGGCTGTTTAGGGGTTAATATGTTTATTTAGTGTTTTAGTTAGTGTCAGGGAACTGCGGTTTAGGGGTGAATAGTTTTAGTTAGTGTTGGCGATGTCGGGGAACGGCGGTTAAGGGTTAATAGGTTAATTAGTGTCGGTGATGTGGAGGGGCGGCGGTTTAGGTAGTGTTGGCAATGTGGGGGGACGGCTATTTAGGGGTTAATAGCTTTATTTAGTGTCAGCGATGTCGGTGGTGGCAGCGGTTTTCGATAATTTTGTTTTTCGACAATCGTCTGCATATTAGTTTTGTTAAGTTAAATCGTTTTTTTCGGATCCATTCTTTATTCATACGCATTATTCTATTCTAAACTTCAGAATAGAATAATGCATATGAATAAAGAATGGATCTGAAAAAATTAACAGATCCGAAAAAACGATTTAACATAACTAATTTGCCGAAACAATTTTTTTTTTAAAACCTAACTAAACTAATTTGCAGAAACTAACTGCTAGATTACGAGTTTTGAGTTATGAGGGGTGCGGTGCTAACTTGCACGTTATTGTCACCGCTCACTTCCCTACAGCGCTGATATTACAGGTTTTCAGAAACCCGGCGTTATTAGGCAAGAAGTGAGCATAGAACAAAATTGTGCTCCAAACCGCACTCCAATACCAGCGCTGCTTAAGTCAGCAGTGAGCTGGTTTTACGTGCTCGTGCACAATTTTCCCATAGAGATCTATGGGGAGAGCCGGCTGAAAAAAGCCTAACACCTGCAATAAAGCAGCGTAAAGCTCCGTAACGCAGCCCCATTGATTCCTATGAGGAAACTAAACGTATGTTTACACCTAACACCCTAACATGAACCCCGAGTCTAAACACCCCTAATCTTACACTTATTAACCCTAATCTGCTGCCCCCAACATCGCCGACACCTACATTATACTTATTAACCCCTAATCTCCCGCACCCAATGTCGACGCAACCTACCTACACTTATTAACCCCTAATCTGCCGCTCGACATCACCGCCACTATAATAAACATATTAACCCTTAAACCGCCGCACTCCCGCATCGCAAACACTAGTTAAATATTATTAACCCCTAATCTGCAGCCCCTAACATTGCCGCCACCTACCTATATTTATTAACCCCTAATCTGCCGCCCCCAATGTCACCGCCACAATACTAAAGTTATAAACTCCTAAACCCAAGTCTAACCCTAACACCCCCAACTTAAATATAATTAAAAGAAATCTAAATAAAACCTACTATTAACAACTAAATAATTCCTATTTAAAACTAAATACCTGTAAAATAAACCCTAAGCTAGCTACAATATAACTAATAGTTACATTGTATCTAGCTTAGGGTTTATTTTTATTGATAGAATTCTATCAGCCAATCGGAATTCAAGGGACGCCATCTTGGATGACGTCACTTAAAGGAACCTTCATTCGGGAAGACTTCGTTTGAAGAGGATGCTCCATGTCGAATGTCTTGAAGATGGACCCGCTCCGCGCCGGATGGATGAAGATATTAGATGCCGTCTGGATGAAGACTTCTGCCCGTCTGGAGGACCACTTCTGTCCGCTTGGATGAAGACTTCTCCCGGCTTCGTTGAGGACTTCTTGCTGCTTCGCTGAGGACTTCTCCCGGCTTCGATGAGGATGGATGTCGGCTCTTCAAAACTGTAAGTGGATCTTCAGGGGTTAGTGTTTTTTTTAAGGGTTTTGGGTGGGTTTTAGTTTTTTGAATAGGTTTTGGGCAATTGAAAAAGAGCTTAATGCCCATTTAAGTATTTTTTGTACAGGTAAAAGAGCTGATTTCTTTGGGGCAATGCCCCGCAAAAGGGCCTTTTAAGGGCTATTGGTAGTTTATTGTAGGCTAGGGTTTTTTTATTTTGGGGGGCTTTTTTATTTTGATAGGGCTATTAGATTAGGAGTAATTAGTTTAATTATTCTTTTTTTATTTTGTGTAATTTAGTGTTGTTGTTTTTTTGCAATTTAGGTAATTGTATTTAATTTAGGTAATTTATTTAATTGTAGTGTAAGGTTAGGTGTTAGTGTAACTCAGGTTAGGTTTTATTTTACAGATAAATTTGTATTTATTTTAGCTAGGTAGTTAGTAAATAGTTAATAACTATTTAGTAACTATTCTACCTAGTTAAAATAAATACAAACTTAGCTGTAAAATAAAAATAAACCCTAAGCTAGATACAATGTAGCTATTAGTTATATTGTAGCTAGCTTAGAGTTTATTTTACAGGTATTTAGTTTTAAATATGAGTTATTTAGTTATTAATAGTAGGTTTTATTTAGATTTATTTTAATTTATTTAAGTTAGGGGGTGTTAGGGTTAGACTTAGGTTTAGGGGTTAATAACTTTAGTATAGTGGTGGCGACGTTGGGGGCGGCAGATTAGGGGTTAATAACTGTAATGTAGGTTGCGGCGATGTTAGGGGTGGCAGATTAGGGGTTAATAATATTTAACTAGTGTTTTTGATGCGGGAGTGCAGCGGTTTAGGGGTTAATATGTTTATTATAGTGGCGGCGATATCCGGAGCGGCAGATTAGGGGTTAATAATTTTATTATAGTGTTTGCGATGCGGGAGGGCCTCGGTTTAGGGGTTAATAGGTAGTTTATGGGTGTTAGTGTACTTTTTAACACTTTAGTTATGAGTTTTGTGCTACAGCTTTGTAGTGTAAAACTCATAACTACTGACTTTAGAATGTGTTACGAATCTTGCAGGATAGGCTGTACCACTCACTTTTTGGCCTCCCAGAAAAAGCTTGTAATATCGGCGCTATGGAAGTCCCATTGAAAAAAGACTTTACGCAAATTGTGTAAGTTAATTTGCGTTAAGGCCAAAAAATTTGCGGTACAGCTGTACCTACAAGACTCATAAAAGCAGCGGTAGTGAAAAAGCAGCGTTATAACCAATAACGCTGCTTTTTTACTCATAATGCAAAACTCGTAATCTAGCCGAAAATTATTTATTTAAATAATGAAAACGAAACTAAACAAAAATATTTGCGTTGCACATGTCTACAATTTACTCCAATTACTTTACTGAATGCTTTTAGTTTTCTTTTTGAATGTCCAGGGAAGGAGATGGTTCAGTGTACAATACATAGTGCATCAAAGCCCAGATAATATTTAACATATAAAATAGGACATCTTACTGTTCTATAGTTTATGACAAAAGTGGATATGGCAGTCTTTTCATTGATGTTTCTATTAACTCAGTACATCATCTACAGCAGAGAAAAGGATGGACATTGAAGGCTGCATAGCACAAAGTTAAAGATTCTCACAGATTGGGGTTTGTTAAAATGATGATGTGGTGAGAGATAACCTAAATAAAATAGGAATCAGTAAAATCCCAGAAAGAGATTATCAAAATTATTGGTGTCCAGTCTCGTCTTGGTTGAACATTTATTCATGTTGTGTCATGAGGAGGGACAGGAATTAGATGGTATGTGCCTATGCCCTTATGTCTCATAACTAGGATGCTTAATAAAAAAGGAAAGCAATGGTCTACTATGGAGGCATATAGCTTAACAGTTTGTTTATAGGTTGTTTTTTTAATCCCACTTGTTGCCTATCAAAGAGAAGAACTTTCCTGAAGTGTATCAGTCTGGTTCATGTCAACGTCTGGTTCATTTCAACAGAACAGCTCAGCCCTAAAATACTACACAATTATCTTCTAAATAAGAAATTTGTATTGCCTGTGTTTATGACTTTTTCCATTGTAGTTTAGCTTGCACCTTTGGGCAGAGTTGAATAAAGGGTCCACATTGAGCTGTCCGATCCACCATTAGGGAGACAGAACTCCAATGTTCACCTATTCTTTTGTATAACTGAAATGCTGATCAGTACATGACTATCTATTACTAGCACTATATAGTTTAGTTTTAAATAAGCAACTATCTGGTCTTTTTAATTCAAGAATGCAAACATTGAAAATACACTGGGTGGACAGAAATATGAAACTATGCATTCCTCACATTTATTATATAGTAATTGTTCTTATTACAACTTGGCATATGGTTCACACATACATTTATATCTTGTAACAGGGAATTCTTTTGAACCAAGGTGAAAAGTTCTACATTGCTTTGGGACAATGATAATATACAAGTTAGTTCATTGCTCCCTACTTGAATTAGGATTATACGATGCTGGCATTAATGTCCTGTACCATCTGTGTGAAAGAATGTGCCCCCTCTAAGTTCTCCTACTATTCTAGACCTTCACAATGATGAATGTTTTAGAAATTAAAATATGTATAAACATGAACCTACACTTAAATAAGGCATCTTCTCCACAGTGAAGTAATAGATCTGTCTAGAATACATACAGGTTCCCTTGTTTTCAGCAAGTGAATTTCAGTAAATTATTGACACATTATTAGGCTTTAGTTATGGTCTAGCAACCAATATTATCTAAGTGTTCTTGCTGAAATAAATTTTAGAAGTGAAAGCACTTGACAATTTTGTACTTCTTGTCCTGGTTGCTTATCTATAGACTATAGCTTGAAGAAAGGCTTATTTTTCTTAGGTGACTTTGTGGGAGTCTAAATAATTCTGCCATTGGGAAGTGCTGTCCTCTTCTGACTACGCAGACATATGTTAAGAATTATAAAAACTCATCTTTTAAATATCATAATATACTTACCCATATGGGTTTAAATGTATCCCTTGCGATCATTCAGTAGTAGGTGATAAGTGTTTTCATAGGGAAATTCTCACCACATGACATACAAATAATATAGGGTAGGATATTACAATTAACTGACAAACAGAGCAGAGGTGGGATAAGTACAGACAGTATCTACAAATACCTCTGGCACTGAGATAAGCTGCAAACAAGTTGTAAATGTGGGTAGGTTGGAAAAAGGCTTACAGAACAGACAATAGGAGTATAGGGTAAAAGAGTAGTAAAACCTAATACAGGCTTTTGTATTTGACAGGTGCATTTTCTGGCTGGTTCAAGGAATAGGCCGTACAAGTGCTGAGCCAATAAACACAAAGCCAGATTGCACAGGTCTAGCATGGAGCTTCAATGTACCAATTTGAGAGCAGGTATTCAGAGATCTGACTGCAAACAGGAAGACACAAGATCTGGAAAGCATTAGCCTGACTACAAACATGTGTCAATAATAACTGGAATGCAACTGGCTTTGAACAAGAGAAAGGATGCACAGGTCTGATATAAGTAGGTCTGAAAATATAAAGACGTGACTGCAAACTAGAAAGCACAAAAGGTCATTAAAAACACGTATGTCTATAAGTCAATATACGCAGCACTAAAGAATTTTGCAGTGCTATACAAATAAATTATTTTAATAATAATAATAAAATATACACAAGTACTGAAATGAACAAGTATGTTGAAAGCAGGTATATACAGGTCTGACTGTGAGCTGTAAACCCTTATTTTTGTAACTGAAACCAACCCATAAATACACAAAGCATGATACAAGAGAGCATCAAGTAAAACAAGTAAAATGGATAGTGGTACAACAGCAGTTAATATAATAAAAAGTAGCTGCAGATGAAAGGCATGAGGCAAACAAGTGCTGTTTTATTTAGCTCTCAATCCCTGTGGTAACAGCCCAGACGAGGAACAGGTAAAAAGGTTGCTGAGGCAGCTAAAGATATATATAGGGTGCGCTAGGACATAGATACCAGACTCCCCCTAAATGACCATATCCCTAAAAATGTCACAAGTGGATATAAGATAATAAAAGAGAATATAAGGGAAGCGCTAAAGGAAAGCCAAAGGTATCAAACACTTAAATTAAATAAACATTTATTAAAACATGTAAATCTAACATAAAAGGGACGTCTCCCCAAATAGCACTGTTAAAATATTATAAAATCAGTTCCTAAATCGGGTAAAAAGCTAGCCTGTATATTATATACACTATGTGCACTTATATACGGCTCTATGAACAACAATAGGTACAGTGTATATACACTAATAAAAAAGCAGTCCAAAAGAAAAAAGTTTCAGCCACCAAGCTGCCAATCAAAAAATGAAGTAGGACTGTCAGACAGAGTACTCTGAAAAATCCACAATTCTTTAAGCGAGATTGATTACCATCAATATCAGTAGTATTATACGTTAGATTCTAGGCAGTTTACTTTACCCACGATCTCCTGATCGTATAAGGTTCACCTTCTTTATTCGGTATCCTCCTCGAATGGATCCGACTACAGTTTCTCGGCGTCTGACGTCACTGAATAGAGTTCCGGTAAAAGGAAAACAGCCGGATCTTTGCGTTTCTTGTACACTTCACAGGTACGATTCCTTCACATCCACCCTGCACTTAGTGCTTGATGCACGCAAGGGTATAGACAAGATAGTAGAACGGTGGGCACTAGAGTGAATATTGAAAGTTCATTCAAACCACATGCCGTGACATAGATACTCCAACTAGGAAAACAAAGTCCCAATACTATAACCCGGGTTATGATTATGAATTCCAAAGGTGTTGTATAATTGCATATAGATGCCAAAATGTAGTCCTGCCAACACAGCCGACGCGTTTCGCCCACTTATGGGCTTTATCAAGATCTTGATAAAGCCCATAAGTGGGCGAAACGCGTCGGCTGTGTTGGCAGGACTACATTTTGGCATCTATATGCAATTATACAACAACTTTGGAATTCATAATCATAACCCGGGTTATAGTATTGGGACTTTGTTTTCCTAGTTGGAGTATCTATGTCACGGCATGTGGTTTGAATGAACTTTCAATATTCACTCTAGTGCCCACCGTTCTACTATCTTGTCTATACCCTTGCGTGCATCAAGCACTAAGTGCAGGGTGGATGTGAAGGAATCGTACCTGTGAAGTGTACAAGAAGCGCAAAGATCAGGCTGTTTTCCTTTTACAGGAACTCTATTCAGTGACGTCAGATGCCGAGAAACTGTAGTCGGATCCACTCGAGGAGGATACCGAATAAGGAAGGTGAACCTTATACGATCAGGAGATCGTGGGTAAAGTAAACTGCCTAGAATCTAACGTATAATACTACTGATATTGATGGTTATCAATCTCGCTTAAAGAATTGTGGATTTTTCAGAGTACTCTGTCTGACAGTCCTACTTCATTTTTTGATTGGCAGCTTGGTGGCTGAAACTTTTTTCTTTTGGACTGCTTTTTTATTAGTGTATATACACTGTACCTATTGTTGTTCATAGAGCCGTATATAAGTGCACATAGTGTATATAATATACCAGCTAGCTTTTTACCCGATTTAGGAACTGATTTTATAATATTTTAACAGTGCTATTTGGGGAGACGTCCCTTTTATGTTAGATTTACATGTTTTAATAAATGTTTTAATAAATGTTTATTTAATTTAAGTGTTTGATACCTTTGGCTTTCCTTTAGCGCTTCCCTTATATTCTCTTTTATTAAAAAGGTTGCTGACTCATACTGTCCCCCTCAGATCAATGGGCAAGAACCTGACAGGGTGCCTTCCTTTAAATGAATAGGATTTAAGACTGTTTTTCAGTTTTTACCAGCTGTTTAACATGAGAGGCACCTTGCTCCGCTGCATTGTGTTTACATTATGGCCTACATGGAAGAGAATTTTGTCAAATATTAGTATGTATCTATTATTCAAAGAATACTGGGAATGATCCACTTACCTCACTGATGAGACCCTGCATGTATCCATATATTGGCCATTTCTCTTGTAAAGAAAAAAGAAATGTGTTGCATTGGGGCTTGATGGTCTTTTGGGGAGAAACAGAGATATACTGCAAAATTAGCATCAAAATCTTATGATATTTATTAGATCTTGCTTGATTTCAGTTGTAAGTAACAATTACTTTACACATTTAAACTCTTTACGCAAATAACTCTTTAAAATGTGTCTACAAAAATATGGTATGCTAAGTAAGATACCAAATCCATCTATTTTCTAAAATGATTCATCTTTATTTTACAGCTATTAACTAATCAAATCCAAAATCTGTTTATATCTTTCTTTTCAGATAAAAGCTTGTGCTTTTGGGGTCTTGATTGGCCTTCTAAATGAGATTAGACAGCCCAATTTTCTCTGTAGAACAAACAGAGTGCATCCCTGGTGGGCATCAACCCAAATATTGTTGTGTGTTATTCATTCTCAAAGTAATAAAAATCACAAAACACGACATTATTATTTATAAACAGTATATTTGTAGAAAATATTTTGTATATAAATGATTTAAATAAATTATGGAACATTATGTACATACTGTATGTAAACCTTATTATATTACAAAAGAGCTGAAACTCTTTGGTATGAAAACATGCGCACAAATTTGTAATTTTCTATTGCACAAAACAAAAGCCAGACTTTTTATATAACTGTATACTAATCTATACAAGTACCTGAAATACACTATTTTGATTACTAAAATAATAATATATAATATATATATACAGTATATAACTTTTAACATGTACATATATATATATATATATATATACACACACAAATATTTTTGCTTTCCGAAATGTTAAACATATAAATGGATTACAATAAACTTAAACAGGAAACAGATGACAAGCAAACAAAAACATCAACAGTACAAAACTTGGGTATAATAAAGCTTTGTATTCCCAGCAAAAGATCAGTTATCTTTAACAGTTTAATAATAATCATAACAAAATATTGCAAGTCTCCGAGAAACTAAATGTTCAGATGGTGCAATATAAGAATGTTCAATTACTTTCAAATGAAAGGGACATACTCAATTAAAAATAAA
Organism: Bombina bombina; assembly: GCF_027579735.1. Classification (NCBI taxonomy): domain Eukaryota; kingdom Metazoa; phylum Chordata; class Amphibia; order Anura; family Bombinatoridae; genus Bombina; species Bombina bombina. Next base: position 530,042,807 of record NC_069504.1, on the reverse strand, counting down.
ATGCTCTATTTCATTTGAAAGTTTTTTTTTTTTTTTAAATAAAACCAATTTCTTCATTACGTATTTCACCCTTGTGTACTTGGTATGCTACTGTGTCATTGAAGATTAGGAAACAGCCAATAACTGAGTGATATGTACATATGATATTCCTGATTGGTTTACTAGATGCATCTTTATCTAGGGCTGCAATGCACTGAGCCAGGGTAAAAAATTTTTACTAGGTGTTCAACCTAGGTGTTTTTATTAAAATTCTCTAATGAATTTGAGCATTTAATTTTTATACTAGAATGTCACTTTAATATTTATTGGGCCATACAGAATTTTTGAGTTGAAAAAAAATCTTCATGCTTATCTGCAAATGAATTATAATGACCACAAATGTGTTAGTTTCACACATTTAGTAGTATATTAACTCTGCTGTCTTGCAGCACAAACTATCAGTAAGTTGTTGTATCTATGCTTAGTCAGATACTGTCACAAGGCTTTACAAATGTGTTTATAAAACACATTCATTACCAGGGTAAAATGCTTTTTACCAATGTTTAACCTCTAAATGTAATCTCTTCACTGTTGCTTGCATGAGAGACTGACAGTGACAGAGACTGACAGAGAGATTTAACAGTGAAGAGAAAAAATATGTTATTTTGGCCCAAAATGAGGTCCAATTCCAGCCTAAGAGAGCTGAAAAGAGACCAGGACGCCTTAAGAGATCTGCTCAATATGATATAAGACTGAACTGGAATAGTTAACCAGTAGCCTAGAAAAATGATCCTTACATCCTGGCCTGTGTGTGGCTCTCATTGATGGAAATCAGAAACCCCTGATTCGGACTGTGTTGTTTGGAAACATGAATTAGTGTGGTTCAAAATCAGCAATACAGAGCAGATGTTACAATGACAGGTAGAATGTGAAAAGCAAGCATGACTAATGTTTCTGTAAACTCTTTAGGGTTGCAGGACTAAAAAAACATAATTTATGCTTACCTGATAAATTCCTTTCTTCTGTTGTGTGATCAGTCCACGGGTCATCATTACTTCTGGGATATTATCTGCTCCCCTACAGGAAGTGCAAGAGGATTCACCCAGCAGAGTTGCTATATAGCTCCTCCCCTCTACGTCACCTCCAGTCATTCGACCAAAGACCAACGAGAAAGGAGAAGCCAAGGGTGTAGTGGTGACTGAATTATAATTTAAAAAATATTTACCTGCCTTAAAAAACAGGGCGGGCCGTGGACTGATCACACAACAGAAGAAAGGAATTTATCAGGTAAGCATAAATTATGTTTTCTTCTGTTATGTGTGATCAGTCCACGGGTCATCATTACTTCTGGGATACCAATACCAAAGCAAAAGTACACGGATGACGGGAGGGATAGGCAGGCTCATTATACAGAAGGAACCACTGCCTGAAGAACCTTTCTCCCAAAAATAGCCTCCGAAGAAGCAAAAGTGTCAAATTTGTAAAATTTGGAAAAAGTATGAAGCGAAGACCAAGTTGCAGCCTTGCAAATCTGTTCAACAGAGGCCTCATTCTTAAAGGCCCAAGTGGAAGCCACAGCTCTAGTGGAATGAGCTGTAATTCTTTCAGGAGGCTGCTGTCCAGCAGTCTCATAGGCTAAACGTATTATGCTACGAAGCCAAAAAGAGAGAGAGGTAGCAGAAGCTTTTTGACCTCTCCTCTGTCCAGAATAAACGACAAACAGGGAAGAAGTTTGGCGAAAATCTTTAGTTGCCTGCAAGTAGAACTTGAGGGCACGAACTACATCCAGATTGTGTAGAAGACGTTCCTTCTTTGAAGAAGGATTAGGACACAAGGATGGAACAACAATCTCTTGATTGATATTCCTGTTAGAGACAACCTTAGGTAAGAAACCAGGTTTAGTACGCAGAACTACCTTGTCTGAGTGAAAGATCAGATAAGGAGAATCACAATGTAGGGCTGATAACTCAGAGACTCTTCGAGCCGAGGAAATAGCCATTAAAAATAGAACTTTCCAAGATAACAATTTTATATCAATGGAAAGAAGAGGTTCAAACGGAACACCCTGTAAAACGTTAAGAACTAAGTTTAAACTCCATGGCGGAGCAACAGTTTTAAACACAGGCTTGATCCTAGCTAAAGCCTGACAAAAGGCCTGGATGTCTGAATTTTCTGACAGACGCCTGTGTAACAAGATGGACAGAGCTGAGATCTGTCCCTTTAATGAGCTAGCCGATAAACCCTTTTCTAAACCTTCTTGTAGAAAAGACAATATCCTAGGAATCCTAACCTTACTCCAGGAGTAATCTTTGGATTCACACCAGTATAGGTATTTACGCCATATTTTATGGTAAATCTTTCTGGTAACAGGCTTCCTAGCCTGTATCAGGGTATCAATAACCGACTCAGAAAAACCACGTTTTGATAAAATCAAGCGTTCAATTTCCAAGCAGTCAGCTTCAGAGAAGTTAGACTTTGATGTTTGAATGGACCCTGAATCAGAAGGTCCTGTCTTAGAGGTAGAGACCAAGGCGGACAGGATGACATGTCCACTAGATCTGCATACCAAGTCCTGCGCGGCCATGCAGGCGCTATTAGAATCACTGATGCTCTCTCCTGTTTGATCTTGGCAATCAATCGAGGAAGCAGCGGGAAGGGTGGAAACACATAAGCCATCCTGAAGTTCCAAGGTGCTGTCAAAGCATCTATCAGAACCGCTCCCGGATCCCTGGATCTGGATCCGTAGCGAGGAAGTTTGGCGTTCTGGCGAGACGCCATGAGATCTATCTCTGGTTTGCCCCAACGTCGAAGTATTTGGGCAAAGACCTCCGGATGAAGTTCCCACTCCCCCGGATGAAGAGTCTGGCGACTCAAGAAATCCGCCTCCCAGTTCTCCACTCCCGGGATGTGGATTGCTGACAGGTGGCAAGAGTGAGACTCTGCCCAGCGAATTATCTTTGATACTTCTATCATTGCTAGGGAGCTTCTTGTCCCTCCCTGATGGTTGATGTAAGCTACAGTCGTGATGTTGTCCGACTGAAATCTGATGAACCCCCGAGTCTTTAACTGGGGCCAAGCTAGAAGGGCATTGAGAACTGCTCTCAATTCCAGAATGTTTATTGGCAGGAGACTTTCCTCCTGACTCCATTGTCCCTGAGCCTTCAGAGAATTCCAGACAGCGCCCCAACCTAGAAGGCTGGCGTCTGTTGTTACAATTGTCCAGTCCGGCCTGCTGAACGGCATCCCCCTGGACAGATGTGGCCGAGAAAGCCACCATAGAAGAGAGTTTCTGGTCTCTTGATCCAGATTCAGAGTGGGGGACAAATCTGAATAATCCCCATTCCACTGACTCAGCATGCACAATTGCAGCGGTCTGAGATGTAGGCGTGCAAAGGGTACTATGTCCATTGCTGCTACCATTAAGCCGATCACCTCCATGCATTGAGCTACTGACGGGAGTTGAATGGAATGAAGGACACGGCATGCATTTAGAAGCTTTGTTAATCTGTCTTCTGTCAGATAAATCTTCATTTCTACAGAATCTATAAGAGTCCCCAAGAATGGAACTCTTGTGAGAGGCAAGAGAGAACTCTTCTTTTCGTTCACTTTCCATCCATGCGACCTTAGAAATGCCAGAACTAACTCTGTATGAGACTTGGCAGTTTGAAAGCTTGAAGCTTGTATCAGAATGTCGTCTAGGTACGGAGCTACCGAAATTCCTCGCGGTCTCAGAACCGCTAGAAGGGCACCCAGAACCTTTGTGAAGATTCTTGGAGCCGTAGCCAATCCGAATGGAAGGGCTACAAACTGGTAATGCCTGTCTAAGAAGGCAAACCTTAGATACCGGTAATGATCTTTGTGAATCGGTATGTGAAGGTAAGCATCCTTTAAATCCACTGTGGTCATGTACTGACCCTTTTGGATCATGGGTAAGATTGTCCGAATAGTTTCCATTTTGAACGATGGAACTCTTAGGAATTTGTTTAGGATCTTTAAATCCAAGATTGGCCTGAAAGTTCCCTCTTTTTTGGGAACCACAAACAGGTTTGAGTAAAACCCTTGTCCCTGTTCCGACCGCGGAACCGGATGGATCACTCCCATTAATAATAGATCTTGTACACAGCGTAGAAACGCGTCTTTCTTTATTTGGTTTGTTGACAACCTTGACAGATGAAATCTCCCTCTTGGGGGAGATAATCTGAAGTCTAGAAGGTATCCCTGAGATATGATCTCTAGCGCCCAGGGATCCTGGACATCTCTTGCCCAAGCCTGGGCGAAGAGAGAGAGTCTGCCCCCCACTAGATCCGGTCCCGGATCGGGGGCCCTCGGTTCATGCTGTCTTAGGGGCAGCAGCAGGTTTTCTGGCCTGCTTGCCCTTATTCCAGGACTGGTTAGGTTTCCAGCCTTGTCTGTAACGAGCAACAGCTCCTTCCTGTTTTGGTGCAGTGGAAGTTGATGCTGCACCTGCTTTGAAATTCCGAAAGGGACGAAAATTAGACTGTCTAGCCTTAGCTTTGGCTTTGTCTTGAGGTAGAGCGTGGCCCTTACCTCCTGTAATGTCAGCGATAATTTCTTTCAAACCGGGCCCAAATAAAGTTTGCCCCTTGAAAGGTATATTAAGTAATTTGGACTTAGAAGTTACATCAGCCGACCAGGATTTCAGCCACAGCGCCCTACGTGCCTGAATGGCGAATCCTGAATTCTTAGCCGTAAGTTTGGTTAAATGTACTACGGCCTCCGAAATGAATGAATTAGCTAGTTTAAGGACTCTAAGCCTGTCCGTAATGTCGTCCAGCGTAGCGGAACTAAGGTTCTCTTCCAGAGACTCAATCCAAAATGCTGCCGCAGCCGTAATCGGCGCGATGCATGCAAGGGGTTGCAATATAAAACCTTGTTGAACAAACATTTTCTTAAGGTAACCCTCTAATTTTTTATCCATAGGATCGGAAAAAGCACAGCTATCCTCCACCGGGATAGTGGTGCGCTTAGCTAAAGTAGAAACTGCTCCCTCCACCTTAGGGACCGTTTGCCATAAGTCCCGTGTGGTGGCGTCTATTGGAAACATCTTTCTAAATATAGGAGGGGGTGAGAACGGCACACCGGGTCTATCCCACTCCTTAGTAACAATTTCAGTTAATCTCTTAGGTATAGGAAAAACGTCAGTACTCGCCGGTACCGCAAAGTATTTATCCAACCTACACATTTTCTCTGGTATTGCAACAGTGTTACAATCGTTAAGAGCCGCTAAGACCTCCCCTAGTAATACACGGAGGTTTTCCAATTTAAATTTAAAATTTGAAATATCTGAATCCAATCTGCTTGGATCAGAACCGTCACCTACAGAATGAAGCTCTCCGTCCTCATGCTCTGCAAGCTGTGACGCAGTATCAGACATGGCCCTAGAATTATCAGCGCACTCTGTTCTCACCCCAGAGTGATCACGCTTGCCTCTTAGTTCTGGTAACTTAGCCAAAACTTCAGTCATAACAGTAGCCATATCTTGTAATGTTATCTGAAATGGCTGCCCAGATGTACTAGGCGCCATAATATCACGCACCTCCCGGGCGGGAGACGCAGGTACTGACACGTGAGGCGAGTTAGACGGCATAACTCTCCCCTCGCTGTTTGGTGAAATTTGTTCAATTTGTACAGATTGGCTTTTATTTAAAGTAGCATCAATACAGTTAGTACATAAATTTCTATTGGGCTCCACCTTGGCATTGGAACAAATGACACAGGTATCTTCCTCTGAATCAGACATGTTTAACACACTAGCAATAAACATGCAACTTGGTTACAATCTTATTTAACAAAAACGTACTGTGCCTCAAAGAAGCACTAAACGATTAAATGACAGTTGAAATAATGAACTGAAAAACAGTTATAGCATCACTCTTTAAAAACAACACAACTTGTTAGCAAAGGTTTGTTCCCATTAGTAAAGTAACACTAATTAAATTTTAAACATAAAAATCACAGAGCAACGTTTTAAAACACAGTCACTACATAAGTCTCACAGCTCTGCTGAGAGAATCTACCTCCCTTCAAAAGAAGTTTGAAGACCCCTGAGTTCTGTTAGAGATGAACCGGATCATGCAGAAAATACAAGAGTAACTGACTGGAAATTTTTGATGCGTAGCAAAGAGCGCCAAAAACGGCCCCTCCCCCTCACACACAGCAGTGAGAGAGAAACGAAACTGTCATAATCAAAACAAGCAAACTGCCAAGTGGAAAAATAATGCCCAAATATTTATTCACTCAGTACCTCAGAAATGCAAACGATTCTACATTCCAGCAAAAACGTTTAACATGAATTAAATACCTATTAAAAGGTTTAATGTACTTTTACAGAGTAATTCCGGTGAAATACCATCCCCAGAATACTGAAGTGTAGAGTATACATACATGTCATTATAACGGTATGGCAGGATTTTCTCATCAATTCCATTCAGAAAATAAAAACTGCTACATACCTCAATGCAGATTCAACTGCCCGCTGTCCCCTGATCTGAAGCTTTTACCTCCCTCAGATGGCCGAGAAACAGCAATATGATCTTAACTACTCCGGTTAAAATCATAAGAAAAAACTCTGGTAGATTCTTCTTCAAACTCTGCCAGAGAAGTAATAACACGCTCCGGTGCTATTGTAAAATAACAAACTTTTGATTGAAGTTATAAAAACTAAGTATAATCACCATAGTCCTCTCACACCTCCTATCTAGTCTTTGGGTGCAAGAGAATGACTGGGGGTGACGTAGAGGGGAGGAGCTATATAGCAACTCTGCTGGGTGAATCCTCTTGCACTTCCTGTAGGGGAGCAGATAATATCCCAGAAGTAATGATGACCCGTGGACTGATCACACATAACAGAAGAAATACATTCTTTGTCTGTACTGAATAGTAAATTCCAAAGATAAAATTTACTTTATTGTACACATAAAAACACTTGAAGGAATGGGAGCAGAATCTTATGCACATATATGAATAAACCAGATTAAGATTGTACAGTAACTGGTTTATGTTCATATCAGGCAGCCAACTTTCCCTTTCTGTAGTTAGCATGACTATTGGACCTCTCAGAGTCACATTTTTGACATGCTGGACAAATAGAAACATATTCAGGTTATGTAATTGAATACAAAAAGATTGTCACAGTATTTAATTAGCCCTGAAACTATATCCAGCTAATACGTTTTTATAAAGTTACAGCCTGTTTTGCGATATAGCCATTAATTGGTTAGAGAGCTTACTAATCCTGCTATTTTAGCGTATTGCGAGTCTTATGATGCGCTACCAACATATTGAGAAAGGGACCAAGATGAGTTACAATCTCACAGCAATGAAGAATACATATAATTTGGTATCTCCTGAGTTCACAAGTTTCCTGTTAAACACAGTAAATAAATAAAAAACAGCTAATACACCTTCAACAGGTTAATAATCTATACTGGTGAATGAGATATCTAAATATGACAACAAATGAAATGGTAGCCATTAAGGCATTTTATGGTTCTGTATTTCTTTTTCTGTATTTTGTCAACCAGCTTTTATGAAATTTAGGATGTTGTATACACCAATAAATAGCTCAATCTGAGCCAACAGTAACTAAATGCTGATCTGTTTGTGGCACACAGTATTACATTCAAAGTGCTAAAAAGAATGACAGAATAAAGACATTCATTCTATATTACTAGGAATGTATTAAGTATCACCCTGTATATGTTTGGAATCCAATAAGAATAAAAAAAATATTATATGAAAAAGGTTCCAAATGTAATTGAAAATGAATATACTGGCCATACATTTGTATATTCTGCTTCCTATTCTAAGATCTATTACACAAAATAAGATGGAAGCAGTTAAAATAAGTCACAGGAAGGTTAAAAGCCCACTACATGGTGTAAACTGAAGAACGAACATTCAAAGAAGCCAAGAGTAAGAGCAAACACGCTTAGCAATAAAAAGCTCAGCAGCTCCAAGTTAGTTCTGAAAGAAAAAGTAGCAGCATTAGCGTGAATATATGAATCCCACAGATCCCAAGGCATTAAAAGAAAATATGTAGCGAACATGAAAAATAAAGATGCGCTAGCCTTGAAGATTTTGTTGTAAACTGATGTAAAAATATATACCAGTACAACCTTAGCATTACTAATAGAGCAATGTCAATCACAATTTTGTTGAACCTTTTTTGGAAAAAATATTTTTCTTTTAAGAAAATAACAAAAGTGTTTTAAGGTGATACCTTTAGTTAGTGAACTATAAATACAGTGCAAAACTCCAAAAATCGAATGTCAATATCAATGACTGAGAGGCGGAGCAGTTGTGAATTTTTGTACTATCTTTCTACTTAAATAAAGGTTTCACGCTATATTCTTGTCATAAAATTATTTTTTTCCTAGCTATCTATGTAAAAGTACTACTCCCAAACTACTGCCAAACATGGAAATATCTTGTTGATTATCAACAGTTACATATCAATGATCCAGACATTCAGTTATCTTTTTAAACAGTTGTTGGTCATAAAGAAAAAAAAACTACAGTGCTGTGTTAATGTTCAAAGACCTAGTTGTCTTTCACAGTACATGAGTTCTGTAAATATTCTTGATAAAATATCACATATCTTTGTTGTCCATGGAAATGTTTTTTCCTTCTCAGAAAGCTGTTAAATTCCACATTCAGAACGTAGGAAACTCTAAGATTCTCTTTTATGCTGTATGTTATTTGTTGTCAGAAGATAAAGAGCTTCACCCTCATAAAATGAGGAACACAGTGCAAGGATATGGCCACAGCTTAAGGGGAAAAAAAACAAGTAATGTCACAATTTTGAAGATTTGTCACTGCTAAAACTATTAAAATTTTCTGCAGTCTTCTTTCGTAAATTTTCTATCCAACTTGTACTGCTCAGCATTGTCTTTGCTAAGCCTGAGGAGGAATGAGGATTGTTCAAGCGCATGTTTTTCCCAGAAGTAATAAGTTCCCCGTATCCTTCTTGATGAGCAAATGCATATCCAGACCTTCTGGAACTTGTCCTATGAACCCTACGCATATGGTTTTCTAAAGGTTTCCGCTTCTTTTTAGCTTGTTGTAAATAGCGGACCTAGAAAAAAAATATATATATATTTTATCTTGGACAAATGTTCCCTTCATTCAGAAATGTTTCTACCAATTTGGTTCTTAGTTAAATGATAAAAGCATAAAAGGACAATATCAGCAATATTTATGGAACACAAATACAGCATTATTAACTAGTACACCATGGACTATATTAAAACGGAAGTGTGATCAATTGCACAAGGTGCACTAACTTGCGTTCAAAAAAAAAAAAAAAAAGAATAGCACACCATCTAGTATTACAAGTGGATGGTAAAAATGATTAGCTTAAGGTTTGTATGTGTGTATGTATATACAGGGAGTGCAGAATTATTAGGCAAGTTGTATTTTTGAGGATTAATTTTATTATTGAACAACAACCATGTTCTCAATGAACCCAAAAAACTCATTAATATCAAAGCTGAATAGTTTTGGAAGTAGTTTTTAGTTTGTTTTTAGTTTTAGCTATTTTAGGGGGATATCTGTGTGTGCAGGTGACTATTACTGTGCATAATTATTAGGCAACTTAACAAAAAACAAATATATACCCATTTCAATTATTTATTTTTACCAGTGAAACCAATATAACATCTCAACATTCACAAATATACATTTCTGACATTCAAAAACAAAACAAAAACAAATCAGTGACCAATATAGCCACCTTTCTTTGCAAGGACACTCAAAGGCCTGCCATCCATGGACTCTGTCAGTGTTTTGATCTGTTCACCATCAACATTGCGTGCAGCAGCAACCACAGCCTCCCAGACACTGTTCAGAGAGGTGTACTGTTTTCCCTCCTTGTAAATCTCACATTTGATGATGGACCACAGGTTCTCAATGGGGTTCAGATCAGGTGAACAAGGAGGCCATGTCATTAGATTTTCTTCTTTTATACCCTTTCTTGCCAGCCACGCTGTGGAGTACTTGGATGCGTGTGATGGAGCATTGTCCTGCATGAAAATCATGTTTTTCTTGAAGGATGCAGACTTCTTCCTGTACCACTGCTTGAAGAAGGTGTCTTCCAGAAACTGGCAGTAGGACTGGGAGTTGAGCTTGACTCCATCCTCAACCCGAAAAGGCCCCACAAGCTCATCTTTGATGATACCAGCCCAAACCAGTACTCCACCTCCACCTTGCTGGCGTCTGAGTCGGACTGGAGCTCTCTGCCCTTTACCAATCCAGCCACGGGCCCATCCATCTGGCCCATCAAGACTCACTCTCATTTCATCAGTCCATAAAACCTTAGAAAAATCAGTCTTGAGATATTTCTTGGCCAAGTCTTGACGTTTCAGCTTGTGTGTCTTGTTCAGTGGTGGTCGTCTTTCAGCCTTTCTTACCTTGGCCATGTCTCTGAGTATTGCACACCTTGTGCTTTTGGGCACTCCAGTGATGTTGCAGCTCTGAAATATGGCCAAACTGGTGGCAAGTGGCATCTTGGCAGCTGCACGCTTGACTTTTCTCAGTTCATGGGCAGTTATTTTGCGCCTTGGTTTTTCCACACGCTTCTTGCGACCCTGTTGACTATTTTGAATGAAACGCTTGATTGTTCGATGATCACGCTTCAGAAGCTTTGCAATTTTAAGAGTGCTGCATCCCTCTGCAAGATATCTCACTATTTTTGACTTTTCTGAGCCTGTCAAGTCCTTCATTTGACCCATTTTGCCAAAGGAAAGGAAGTTGCCTAATAATTATGCACACCTGATATAGGGTGTTGATGTCATTAGACCACACCCCTTCTCATTACAGAGATGCACATCACCTAATATGCTTTATTGGTAGTAGGCTTTCGAGCCTATACAGCTTGGAGTAAGACAACATGCATAAAGAGGATGATGTGGTCAAAATACTAATTTGCCTAATAATTCTGCACTCCCTGTACATATGTAAGTATGTATGCATGCAATGTCAATTTACAATTTGTTTTGCTTAAAAGGGACATAAAACAGTATGAACTAACATATGTTTCTAAATATATAATGCAGCCAAAGTTTACCTGCAGAAAGGTTTCTATTTTAACCCCTTTAATTCAGGCATAGTTTTGTTGCAGCAAGTTCTCCCTGGACATTTCCATGTATGGAAGGTGCTATCCTGGCCATAGCTTCTTCATAAGGCACTTGTGCACATGTACGGTAGGGGGGCAGAGTCACATGGCACCTGACTAAAGCAGGCACAGTATAATGCTGAAGCTTTCACAAAGCATGTGATATTATCCCCATGGAAACGAGCAAGCCTCTTGGCAACAAACAATAGCAGTATCTATGTTGCATAAGTAATTATCTTCACGTGCACACTTTGTAATATATAGCAAAATGTTTGGACTAGGACACTGATAAGGGGGGGTGGAGCAAGCCATACTTGGCAACAATAAAGTGTAAGTAATTTTGCAGATTTTTGACTACTAAACTTTTTTCACACACTGTTTTACCTCAGTTGACCTTTTTATAATATGCACATAACTCAAAATGTTTTATGGCACTTTAAAATGCTAGATAATCCCTTTATTACCCATTCTCCAGTTTTGCATAACCAACATGGTTATATTAATATACTTTTTACCTCTACGATTATTTTGAATCTAAGCCTCTGCAGACTGCCCCCTTATTTAAATTCTTCTAAAAAACTTGCATTTTAGCCAATCAGTGCTGACTCCTAGGTAACTCCACGGGAGTGAGCACAATGTTATCTATATGGCACACATGAATTAGCAGTGTCTAACTGTAAAAAACGGTCAAAATTTACTGAAATAAGAGGTGGCCTTCAAGGGCTTAGAATTAGCATATGAGCCTACCTAGGCTTAGCTTTCAACAAAGAATACCAAGAGAACAATAGGACATTTTATAATAAAACATAAATTATGCTTATTACTTTTGGGAGTTTAGAACCTGGCCACCAGGAGGAGGCAAAGACACCCCAGCCAAAGGCTTAAATACCTCCCCCACTTCCCTCATCCCCCAGTCATTCTGCCGAGGGAACAAGGAACAGTAGGAGAAATATCAGGTGAAAAAAAGGTGCCAGAAGAATAAAAAACGAAAACACGGCCGCCCCACATAAAAACGTGGGCGGGGAGCTGCGGACTCTCCCCGTCAGAAGTAAAGAAAATTATCAGGTAAGCATAATTTATGTTTTTCTTCTTAAACGGGGAGAGTCTAAAGCTGCATTCATTACTTTTGGGAAAATAATACCCAAGCTATAGAGGACACTGAATGCAAAAAAGGGCGGGTAGACGAGGCGGCCCATTCGAAGGGTACCACAGCCTGAAATTACCCAACCAGACAAAAAAAATATAATTTATGCTTACCTGATAAATTAATTTCTCCTGTAGTGTAGTCAGTCCACGGGTCATCCATTACTTATGGGATTATAACTCCTCCCTAACAGGAAGTGCAAGAGGATCACCCAAGCAGAGCTGCTATATAGCTCCTCCCCTCTACGTCATATCCAGTCATTCGACCGAAACCATACGAGAAAGGAGAAACTATAGGGTGCAGTGGTGACTGGAGTTTAATTACAATTTAGACCTGCCGTAAAAACAGGGCGGGCCGTGGACTGACTACACTACAGGAGAAATGAATTTATCAGGTAAGCATAAATTATATTTTCTCCTGTTAAGTGTAGTCAGTCCACGGGTCATCCATTACTTATGGGATACCAATACCAAAGCTAAAAGTACACGGATGACGGGAGGGACAGGCAGGATCTTTACACGGAAGGAACCACTGCCTGTAGAACCTTTCTCCCAAAAACAGCCTCCGAAGAAGCAAAAGTGTCAAATTTGTAAAATTTTGAAAAAGTGTGAAGTGAAGACCAAGTTGCAGCCTTGCAAATCTGTTCAACAGAGGCCTCATTCTTAAAGGCCCAAGTGGAAGCCACAGCTCTAGTAGAATGAGCTGTAATCCTTTCAGGAGGCTGCTGTCCAGCAGTCTCATAGGCTAAACGTATTATACTACGAAGCCAAAAAGAGAGAGAGGTAGCCGAAGCTTTTTGACCTCTCCTCTGTCCAGAATAAACGACAAACAGGGAAGAAGTTTGACGAAAATCTTTAGTTGCCTGCAAATAAAATTTCAGGGCACGGACGACGTCCAGATTGTGCAAAAGTCGTTCCTTCTTTGAAGAAGGGTTAGGGCACAATGATGGAACAACAATCTCTTGATTGATATTCTTGTTAGTGACTACCTTAGGTAAGAACCCAGGTTTAGTAAGCAGAACTACCTTGTCTGAATGAAAAATCAGATAAGGAGAATCACAATGTAAGGCCGATAACTCAGAGACTCTTCGAGCCGAGGAAATAGCCATTAAAAACAGAACTTTCCAAGATAACAGCTTGATATCGATGGAATGAAGGGGTTCAAACGGAACACCTTGCAGAACGTTAAGAACTAAGTTTAAGTTCCACGGCGGAGCAACAGTCTTAAACACAGGCTTAATCCTAGCCAAAGCCTGACAAAAAGCCTGAACGTCTGGAACTTCTGCCAGACGTTTGTGTAAAAGGATAGAGAGAGCTGAAATCTGTCCCTTTAATGAACTAGCAGATAAACCCTTTTCTAAACCCTCTTGTAGAAAAGACAATATCCTAGGAATCCTAACCTTACTCCATGAGTAACTCTTGGATTCGCACCAATATAAGTATTTACGCCATATTTTATGGTAAATTTTCCTGGTAACAGGTTTCCTAGCCTGTATTAAGGTATCAATCACTGACTCCGAGAATCCACGCTTTGATAGAATCAAGCGTTCAATCTCCATGCAGTCAGCCTCAGAGAAATTAGATTTGGATGTTTGAAAGGACCCTGAATCAGAAGGTCCTGTCTCAGAGGCAGAGACCATGATGGACAGGACGACATGTCCACTAGATCTACATACCAGGTCCTGCGTGGCCACGCAGGCGCTATTAGAATCACAGATGCTCTCTCCTGTTTGATCCTGGCAATCAATCGAGGAAGCATCGGGAAAGGTGGAAACACATAAGCCATGTTGAAGACCCAAGGTGCTGTCAGAACATCTATCAGCACCGCTCCCGGGTCCCTGGACCTGGATCCGTAACAAGGAAGCTTGGCGTTTTGGCGAGACGCCATGAGATCCAGATCTGGTTTGCCCCAATGATGAAGCAGTTGGGCAAACACCTCCGGATGAAGTTCCCACTCCCCCGGATGAAAGGTCTGGCGACTTAGAAAATCCGCCTCCCAGTTCTCCACGCCTGGGATGTGGATCGCTGACAGGTGGCAAGAGTGAGACTCTGCCCAGCGAATTATCTTTGAGACTTCCATCATCGCTAGGGAACTCCTTGTTCCTCCTTGATGGTTGATGTAAGCCACAGTCGTGATGTTGTCCGACTGAAACCTGATGAACCTCAGAGTTGCTAACTGAGGCCAAGCCAGAAGAGCATTGAAAATTGCTCTTAATTCCAGAATGTTTATTGGAAGGAGTCTCTCCTCCTGAGTCCATGATCCCTGAGCCTTCAGGGAATTCCAGACTGCGCCCCAACCTAGAAGGCTGGTGTCTGTTGTTACAATCGTCCAATCTGGCCTGCGGAAGGGCATCCCCTTGGACAGATGTGGCCGAGAAAGCCACCATAGAAGAGAATCTCTGGTCTCTTGATCCAGATTTAGCAGAGGGGACAAATCTGAGTAATCCCCATTCCACTGACTTAGCATGCACAATTGCAGCGGTCTGAGATGCAGGCGCGCAAATGGTACTATGTCCATTGCCGCTACCATTAAGCCGATTACCTCCATGCACTGAGCCACTGACGGGTGTTGAATGGAATGAAGGACACGGCAAGCATTTAGAAGTTTTGATAACCTGTCCTCCGTCAGGTAAATTTTCATTTCTACAGAATCTATAAGAGTCCCTAGAAAGGGAACTCTTGTGAGTGGCAATAGAGAACTCTTTTCTACGTTCACCTTCCACCCATGCGACCTTAGAAATGCCAGCACTAACTCTGCATGAGACTTGGCAGTTTGGAAACTTGACGCTTGTATCAGAATGTCGTCTAGGTACGGAGCTACCGCTATGCCTCGCGGTCTTAGTACCGCCAGAAGAGAGCCCAGAACCTTTGTAAAGATTCTTGGAGCCGTAGCTAACCCGAAGGGAAGAGCTACAAACTGGTAATGCCTGTTTAGGAAGGCAAATCTTAGATACCGGTAATGATCCTTGTGAATCGGTATGTGAAGGTAGGCATCCTTTAAATCCACTGTGGTCATGTACTGACCCTCTTGGATCATGGGTGAGATGGTTCGAATAGTTTCCATTTTGAACAATGGAACTCTTAGGAATTTGTTTAGGATCTTTAAGTCCGAGATTGGTCTGAAGGTTCCCTCTTTTTTGGGAACCATAAACAGATTTGAATAGAATCCTTGCCCGTGTTCCGACCGCGGAACTGGGTGGATCACTCCCATTAGTAAGAGGTCTTGTACACAGCGTAGAAACGCCTCTTTCTTTATCTGGTTTGCTGATAACCTTGAAAGATGAAATCTCCCTTGTGGAGGAGAAGCTTTGAAGTCCAGAAGATATCCCTGAGATATGATTTCCAACGCCCAGGGATCCTGGACATCTCTTGCCCAAGCCTGGGCAAAGAGAGAAAGTCTGCCCCCCACTATATCCGTTTCCGGATCGGGGGCCCTCACTTCATGCTGTCTTAGGGGCAGCAGCAGGTTTTCTGGCCTGCTTGCCCTTGTTCCAGGACTGGTTAGGTTTCCAGCCCTGTCTGTAGCGAGCAACAGTTCCTTCCTGTCTTGGAGCGGAGGAAGTTGATGCTGCTCCTGCCTTGAAGTTACGAAAGGCACGAAAATTAGACTGTTTAGCCTTTGGTTTGGCCCTGTCTTGAGGCAGGGCATGGCCCTTACCTCCAGAAATGTCAGCGATAATTTCTTTCAAGCCGGGCCCGAATAATGTCTGCCCTTTGAAAGGAATATTAAGCAATTTAGATTTAGAAGTCACATCAGCTGACCAGGATTTAAGCCACAGCGCTCTGCGCGCTTGAATGGCGAATCCGGAGTTCTTAGCCGTAAGTTTGGTTAAGTGTACTACGGCATCAGAAATAAATGAATTAGCTAGCTTAAGGGCTTTAAGCTTGTTCATAATCTAATCCAATGGAGCTGTGCTAAGGGTCTCTTCCAGAGACTCAAACCAAATGCCGCCGCAGCAGTGACAGGCGCGATGCATGCAAGGGGTTGTAATATAAAACCTTGTTGAACAAACATTTTCTTAAGGTAACCCTCTAACTTTTTATCCATTGGATCTGAAAAAGCACAGCTATCCTCCACCGGGATAGTGGTGCGCTTAGCCAGAGTAGAAACTGCTCCCTCCACCTTAGGGACCGTCTGCCATAGGTCCCGTGTGGTGGCGTCTATTGGAAACATTTTTCTAAATATAGGAGGGGGTGAAAAGGGCACACCGGGTCTATCCCACTCCTTGTTAACAATTTCTGTAAGCCTTTTAGGTATAGGAAAAACGTCAGTACACGCCGGTACCGCAAAATATTTATCCAGCCTACATACTTTCTCTGGAATTGCAACCGTGTTACAATCATTCAGAGCCGCTAATACCTCCCCTAGTAATACACGGAGGTTCTCAAGCTTAGATTTAAAATTTGAAATCTCTGAATCCAGTTTACTTGGATCAGATCCGTCACCCACAGAATGAAGCTCTCCGTCCTCATGTTCTGCAAATTGTGACGCAGTATCAGACATGGCTCTACTATTATCAGCGCACTCTGTTCTTACCCCAGAGTGATCGCGTTTACCTCTTAATTCTGGCAATTTAGATAGTACTTCAGTCATAACATTAGCCATGTCTTGCAAAGTGATTTGTATGGGCCGCCCTGATGTACTTGGCGCCACAATATCACGCACCTCCTGAGCGGGAGGCGAAGGTACTGACACGTGAGGAGAGTTAGTCGGCATAACTTCCCCCTCGTTGTCTGGTGATATTCTTTTAACATATAAAGTTTGACTTTTATTCAAAGTAACATCTATACATTGAGTGCACAAATTTCTATTGGGCTCCACATTGGCCTTTAAACATAGTGAACAAACAGATTCATCTGTGTCAGACATGTTTAAACAGACTAGCAATAACACTAGCAAGCTTGGAAAAAACTTTTAAATAAATTTACAAGCTATATAAAAAACGCTACTGCGCCTTTAAGAAACATAAAAATGTGACACAGTTGAATTAACAATGAACCAAATATGTTAAAACAACCAAATTTTAACAGAAAATGTATAACGTTAGCAGAGGATTGCACCCACCAGCAAAAGGATGATTAACCCCTTAATACCCAAAACGGATAACAGTTGAAATAATAAACGTTTTTATCACAGTCAAACACACTGTCACAGGTCTGCTGTGACTGATTACCTCCCTCAAAACTAGTTTTGGAGACCCCTGGGCTCTGTAGAGACGTCCTGGATCATGGAGGAAGAAATAGGAAGACTGTGACTAAATTTTTACTGCGCAATAAAGCGCTAAAATAGGCCCCTCCCACTCATATTACAACAGTGGGGAAGCTCAGTAAACTGTTTTCATGCAGAAAAAAACGACAGCCATGTGGTAAAAATCATCCCCATAAAGTTTTATCACCAAGTACCTCAGAAAAAACGATTAACATGACAGTAAACGTTTTTAAAATTGAAAATTATGAAATGTTATTAATAAGCCTGCTGCTAGTCGCTTTCACTGCAGTGCAGGCTCAAATATTACTTTAATATTGACAGTATTTTCTTAGTGAAATTCCATTCCCCAGAAATACCTCAGAGTATACATACATACATATCAGCCTGATACCAGTCGCTACTACTGCATTTAAGGCTGCACTTACATT
Source organism: Bombina bombina (assembly GCF_027579735.1). NCBI lineage: Eukaryota > Metazoa > Chordata > Amphibia > Anura > Bombinatoridae > Bombina > Bombina bombina. The sequence goes on along the minus strand of NC_069504.1, from coordinate 530,024,914 downwards.
ACATCGGTATTAGCAGTAATTTCTCAGTCAATTCCATTCCTTAGAAAATAATTTACTGCACATACCTCCTTGCAGGTGGGCCCTGCATGCTATCCCCTGTTCTGAAGTTACCTCACTCCTCAGAATGGCCGAGAACAGCAAGTGGATCTTAGTTACGACCGCTAAGATCATAGAAAACTCAGGCAGATTCTTCTTCTAATGCTGCCTGAGAACAAACAACACACTCCGGTGCCGTTTAAAATAACAAACTTTTGATTGAAGAAATAAAAACTAAGTTTAACACACCACAGTCCTCTCACACGTCCTATCTTTAGTTAGGTGCAAGAGAATGACTGGATATGACGTAGAGGGGAGGAGCTATATAGCAGCTCTGCTTGGGTGATCCTCTTGCACTTCCTGTTAGGGAGGAGTTATAATCCCATAAGTAATGGATGACCCGTGGACTGACTACACTTAACAGGAGAAATAGCTGTACAGAACAGAAGGACAAAAACTGACTAAGGACTAAGTAACTGCCCATCAGTTAAATCCAGCAAGGCACAGATAAAAACCGCTCAAAATTGATTGATTCCACTGAGCACAAAAACCCCCAAAGAGGCAAGTCCCGCAAGCTCCAAGCCTGTACATTCCACATATTCCCAGAAGGGAATAAGAAAGGGAAAGACTCAACAAGAGATCTAAAAACTCAGCAACAAGGGTAAAAAGGAACCCCAGCAAAAGTCAAGCGCAACCCAAGGTTGCAACAAGACAAAAAAATGCATAGAGAATGAACCCCCCCCTATCTGAATGGAAGTCCAAAGGACCATGAAATGTCCCTATGAAAACCCAGAGAGACAAGGCAGCTCCCATACCTCACACAGAGCACAGTCCGCACTCATGAAAGAGCGATTGAGGAAAAAAAGAGTCACCCAGAACTGACTAAACTTAGCACCATAAGAACTTATCATGCTCCAGATGAAGCTCCCGGCTCCAACACTGCGACACAAGTCTAGTAGACACCAGTCACGCAACTAGCCTATCAGGCTAGGAACTGCAATAGGAACTCCTACAGAGGGAACCTTCCAAGAGTGCAGGAACCCGCTCCCTCCCAGGCAAAAAGAGGGAAAGTATCCAAAACCCAGCAGAGAACAGCTCCATGATGAGTAAAAAACTACGCTAAACTCCAGAAACCAGCGCCCGACCAGAACCAGCCTGCTATAGAGGGCACTCCTGAACTGAACCCAGTCACAGAAAAATCGAAACCCCAGTAGGGATCGACAAAGAATCTATAGAGCTATGTATCTAACACCTTAACATGCAACTTCCGCAGAAGTGTCCAAGTGACCACAAAATCGATTGTATCAAATTCCAGAGAAGAGATGTTTCCCAACAGGGAAACTATAACAAACATGAGCTTCCAAAAACAAAACAAATACATCCTAAACGGATCAACAAAAAAAGAGGGCAGCACTCGTAGGTGAACGCCCAAGAAAAATGGGTACACTAACAGGACCAGCCAATCAGAGACCCCATTCTCCCAAAGCTCAGAACTGGAATAAGATACCCCAAAGAAAAAGGAAAAAAGGAGACGACAAGGAGATTAACATCATCCCCCCATGTCTAACCCAGCTTGCCGTCCGGCACGGAAGACTGAGGACCCTTCAACCCATCAGGATTGGGATCCTCCAGCACTGCCAAAACATGCCGCAGTAGGAAACGAAGGTGCGCCAGTCTATAACGAAGACTTATCTCCGCCGGGGGAACTGACGACCCCGACGATTGGACCCCTGAATCCTCAGATGAAACCGCTTCCCCAGAAGGCTGATCCGACCCAGACAATCCCTTGCCTGATGAGCCCTGGTTGACGGAACACGGACAGTATCTCATCAGCATCTCCCTTCCTGGAAGATGTAAATGCGCCGATCCTATAGATATGGCCACGCGGAACCGTGCCATAACCTCTGGAGGAAACAAGCCCCCTTCTGGAGAAGGGGTAACGGCATTAGGGACACCTGCTTGCGTAGTCAAAGAAGCATCTAGGGAACTCGCCTCCCGGGATATGGGGTCCCCAGGGGCGGATGGCTCGGCGGACTCTAAGTTCCCTATTTCGGGAGAAAAGAGCAATCTAAAGCGGCATGCGGAACATAACTGATGGGCATGGATTACCCGGGCTATTTCAAACTCTTTGCAAGAAGTACAATCTGAATCAGAGACATCCGTCTCCAAAAAGTCTGAATCCTCCATAACTAGGATAGAAATTATGGATAGAAAAAATAAAAACGGCACCTTACACCTCCAATGGCTGGGGCACTCACCACCTCCTATGACCCAGACAACTATCGAAACAGACTCTCTTCGTCGCCATGCGGTCAGGAATAAGGAAGTGGGAGAGTAGAAATGTGACCACACCTGGTCACAAGGTACACAGTGCAGGCCAAATAAAAGTGCGCCAAAGCCACAAGGGCCGCACAGCCTGACTAAAAAGGCTGTTATGTTCTGATATAGCCACGAGCCCAAGTATCACCACACATTAGCAGATAGAATCACATAACAAATATGATTAAAGCCCCCCCTGTTCAATAACCCCCCTCAGGAGATATTAACCCTTGATTCCAAGATAAAGGAGTCCCACTGAGACGCTGACTCTTCGTTTACATTACATTTCGTATATTAAGCAAAATGAAACAATCTTACCGGAATCTACGCTGTGGAACAGGAACACGGCCCTTCAAGTGTGACAGATAGTAGCCTCGCTTCTGATATGGACTTGAGTGAACAAAGCAGGCAGCGAAACTCGTCAACGCTGATTGCTAAGGAGCTGTTAATATGAGTCGGGATAGTTTTGCAGAAAGACTCTCCCTGCATCTCCAGACTCTAACTTTCATCCATGCTCTCACTGAGAGGCTGACAGGACTAGTTAAAACTCCAGTCCCATCTCGAAGAGTACTACCCTCCATAAGAGACTATCTTTAATCTTCTGACACTTCTCTGCCAACCTCCTGTGATGAAAGGCAAAGAATGACTGGGGGATGAGGGAAGTGGGGGAGGTATTTAACCCTTTGGCTGGGGTGTCTTTGCCTCCTCCCGGTGGCCAGGTTCTGAACTCTCAAAAGTAATGAATGCAGCTGCGGACTCTCCCCGTTTAACCCTTTGAGTGCTAATCCCTTTCCCATCTGGGTGCTAAGTTGATTGGAGGGTTTTATCATTTTTAATTTTTTAAATATTTTTTTCTTTTACTCCCCCCCCCCCCCCAGATCCCTAAGACTTAAATCGTTGGAAAGGTTAGGCGATTACCTTTCCAACGGTGGGTCTTGGGGGTCTGTGGCTGCTTCTAAGCAGCATGCCCCCTTTCCCTATACTTGGCATTGTATTTTTTAAATAAAGTTGCGCGGTGATGTCATCACGTCATTGCACGTGACGTCACCGCGTAAATTGTGTCCCTCAAGTTGGGAGAATGCTAGCGACGGTTCTGAGCTGTCATTAGCACCTCAGTGGGAAACTCTGCGACGGCTCAGAGCCGTCGTTAGCATTCAAAGAGTTAAGAAGAAAAAATAAAAGAGAAAGTTGTTTAAAATTGCATTCCCTATCTGAATCATGAAAGTTTTATTTTGACTAGACTGCCCCTTTAAGCAATGTTAGCGTACGATAGTGCTAGTATTTTTGGGATCCACTTGTAATTTGGCCCTTTAAGTTTTATTTCACACATTTTTAACTAAAGTAAAATCTCATGATACCAGATAACTTCTCATTTTCTAATTTTTTTACACAAGCTAAAGAGAGGTGTTCAGCAATTCAGGGCTGTAGCTATGTCAAACAACAATAAGAGTTAAAAACCAAGACAAGAAGGAAAATATGTATTTTTATCTCTAAGAAGAAGGTCATTAAAATTAAAATCGAATTCAATTGCTTTGCAATTATAAAATTAGGCAAATTGTTATGAAAATATATTTTTAAATTCTGCAGATATACAGTATTAGACTGTCATCATCGATAATGAATCAATTATCAGTTGCATCTCCTTTGTGCAGTTTGTTTCTGCGTCAGTCATTAAAAACACTGCCTTTTAAATTGGTTTAAATTACACATTTTTACATTTGCTTTAACTTGATCCCATACTGTCACTACTGGCTGAGAGGAAAATTGCACAACAGTCTTGTGATCTACCTTTTGGGCATACCTGCTGTAACAGATTGGAATTGGGGCTAGTGAACCTTAGCTAAGATCTCGAAGAAGTCTCAAATGTATAAGTTATACCTCTTGGTTGTTAGCAATGCATGTGCAATAACAACATTTATGCTTACCTGATAAATTTCTTTCTTTCCGGATATGGAGAGTCCACAACGTCATTCAGTTACTAGTGGGAATATCACTCCTGGCCAGCAGGAGGAGGCAAAGAGCACCACAGCAAAACTGTTAAATGTCACTCCCCTACCCATAATCCCCAGTCATTCGACCAAAGGGAAATGGAAAAAGAATAACACAAAGGTAAAGGTGCCTGAGGTTTAGTCAAAAATAACTGTCTTAATAAAGGGTGGGATCGTGAACTCTCCATATCCGGAAAGAAAGAAATTCAGGTAAGCATAAATTTTGTTTTCTTTCCTAAGATATGGAGAGTCCACAATGTCATTCAATTACTCAAGCTAGAGGACACAGAATGAACAGGGAGGGAGAACAAGATGTTTATGGGAAGAGCAGACTCCTCCCGAGTCCATAGTCCCTGCGCCTTTAATCGGTCCCAGACTGCTCCCCAGCCTAGCAGGCTGGCGACTGTGGTCACAATCACCCAGGAGGGTCACCGGAAGCATGTGCCCTGAGACAGAAGGTCCTGAGAAAGCCACCACGTAGAAAAGACAACAAGATCTCTGTATGAGAGTTTGCTTGTTGAAAAAATGGTGCCTGAACCAATATGTCGTCCAGGTAGGGCACCACTGCAATTCCCCGAGACCTGATCACTGCCAAGAGAGCCCCCAGAACTTCTGAGAAAATTCTGGGAGCTGTGGCAAGGCTAAACGGAAAAGCCACAAACTGAAAGTGCTTGTCTAGAAAGGCGAATCTCAGAGATTTGTGATGATCCCTGTGGATGGGAACATGAAGATATGCGTCCTTCAGGTCTATGGTCGTCATGAACTAACCCTCTTGGACCAAAGGAAACTGGAACGAATGGTTTCCATTTTGAAGGACGGTACTCTGAGAAACTTGTTGAGGCACTTTAGGTCTAAAATGGGTCGAAAAGTTCCCTCTTTTTTGGGCACCACGAACAGATTTGAATAGAATCCTAGACCCTGTTCCCTTACTGGAACTGGAACAATCACTCCCAGGGAGGAAAGGTCCTGAACGCAGACTGTCATTCCAAATGAAATAGGATTGTGAATGTTCCTTATGTGGATGTGGAACATTCACAATCCTATTTCATTTGGAACGTCAGACTCATCCCACACATGTATTTTCATACACGTGTTTCAATTGGACATAGGAATCTGCTCTAAACTACAAGTATAGTAGTGTTAGACGGCGAAACATGTTAGGGATTTAGGGAAATGGTGAGGAGTCATTGCGAGCTCCTGTATTTTTAGAAGCTAACCATTATTAGTGCTAAATGTAAATTAGTTATTTAATTGAGGCTATATACTTGAGTCTTTATTAAATTGATACGAAAATAAGGGAGGTCAGTGGTATTGAAGACTGGCATGGGGTCAATATGGTACTGGCTACTTTCTGAATTATAGCTACCGCTTGTGTGCGAGATTGCACTAACGGTCAGATAATTTAAACACGAAAGCGCCAAAAGTAGATAAGATTGATATTGGGTTTTACGTGTCAGCCTACAACCAGTAAAAAAAACGGCTTCATACCATTACTACAATAACGCTTACTAACACCGCACCGGTGGGAGATATTTTACAGTAAAAAACTGGCTTTATACCGTTATAACAACAATGCTTACTAACACAAAAGTGGTGGGAGATATTTGAAAATAATAAAACTGACTTTATATCGTTATAACAATAACGCTTACCAACAAAGTAGCGGTGGGAGTTATTTCACAGGAGAGTAACACTGTGACATGAAAATGTATAAATACTATCGAATCTCAATCATTCAAAATCTAGATACCGTGTACTAACAGAGTACCAGTGTGTGTTGTTTTCTAAGGATACCAACACTGTGACTTTCACACGCATATCAATAATAAAGTTTAAGATATTTCTCTCAGAGCTAAGATACAGCTAACATAATATAAACAATAGAGGACACTAGGAGTGGTCTATTGCATGTTAACAAACCATACAACTTTAACTGAAAAGTTGCAGGTAGTTCCTTCAGTAATTGAATTATATTTACATGAGCACATTCGAAAATGATACAATGTAATAAAATATGTAATACATATTACTGCATCAATTGAACTTGGAACTAAATATCTATAACCAATAAGCTATATCATTCAACTGAACTCTACAGAAATAACTTTATTAATCACACTACACAATTAAAATCCCAGTCACAACCAATTATATGTTTGAAACTACTGTTACCTGGTGACATTAATTTAGAATCGCAGTTTGTGAGATCCTGACAACTAATATTGCTATATAGCTCATATAGCCACAACCAATTATAGGTATAAAACTACTTTACTGGGTGACATTAATTCAGAATCGCAGTCTGTGAGATTCTGACAACCAATACTGTTATATAGCCAATGTAACTAATTACGTGTTATCTTGTAAGCCCTGTTTGAATAAGCAGGTCAGTAATATAATACACACACTAACTCTGGTATCAACACCTAATGATATACTGCACCTATAGGTGGCATAATACATGAGTAGACTCACAGTATAGGATTTATGATCTACCTTATTCAATCTAGCACCACTATATATGGTATCCATCAGACTAGCTCTGAGTGAACACACTAAAGTGTTAACCCCAACTCTCCGGAGTCAATTTTGCTTAATACCACCTCTAGTAACCATTTCACAGTTATAATACTACTCTAACGGTTCTAATTTGAAAGAAGGGATATTGAATCCCAAGGCAGTTTATATCTAGAAATCTCCAGTAAGCTGTAGTCAGTACTGACACACAATATAGGGGTACTATACGTATTAAACACTAAATACTGATCTGGACTCCGTTTATAAGTATATTTAACCCCCTGTTGGTTGTACCTATACTACACGACCCCCCATTCAGAGACTAATATATATAGAGACTCTTACCCTGGTATTATTAGCCTACTCTATTACTTTACATAATCTTACTTAGCACACATTTTGGTTAAGTGTTTTTAATTCATTTTTTGTTTTCCGCAAATTTTAGCACTGTGAATTAATAAACGTTAAGTTTTAAAATTTAGTTAGGTTTAGTATATTTGGAAACAAGTGTTGTCTTTACTAACATTGCACCACTTTGAGCCCTGTGATTAATAAAATCATATCATTACAAGCTCTCGAGTGCTACAAGTGTACTCTTTTCTGTGGTTATCTCTTTAACCACATCCAGCCTTCCTAAACTACAAGTAGTCTATTCTGTAACATGGATCCAGCTGGCATTCTATTGGCTGATTGGATCAGCCAATAGGATTTTTTTCTACCTTAATTCCGATTGGCTGATAGAATTCTATCAGCCAATCGGAATTCAAGGGACGCAATCTTGGATGACGTCATTTAAAGGAACCTTCATTCTTCAGTTGGACTTCGTTGGAAGAGGATGCTCCACGTTGGATGTCTTGAAGATGGAGCCGCTCCGCACCGGATGGATGAAGATAGAAGATGCCGCCTGGATGAAGACTTCTGCCCGTCTGGAGTACCTCTTCTGGCCGGCTTCGATGAAGACTTCTGCCCGTCTGGAGGACCACTTTGCCCGGCTTCGTTGAGGACTTCGGCCCAGTTGGGTTAAGACTTCTCAAGGTAGGGTGATCTTCAAGGGGTTAGTGTTAGGTTTTATTAAGGGGGAATTGGGTGGGTTTTAGAGTAGGGTTGGGTGTGTGGGTGGTGGGTTTTAATGTTGGGGGGGTATTGCACATTTTTTTTTACAGGTAATAGAGCTGATTACTTTGGGGCAATGCCCCGCAAAAGGCCCTTTTAAGGGCTATTTGTAATTTAGTATAGGGTAGGGACTTTTATTATTTTGGGGGGCTTTTTTTATGTTATTAGGGTGATTAGATTAGGTGTAATTAGTTTAAAAAACTTGTAATTATTTTATTATTTTCTGTAATTTAGTGTGTGGGGGGGGGGGTTCCGTACTTTAGATAAAAAAATTTTAATTGTATTTAATTGAATTTAGTTTTAGGTAATTAATTTAATTATAGTGTAGTGTTAGGTGTAATTGTAACTTAGGTTAGGATTTATTTTACAGGTAAATTTGAATTTATTTTAACTATGTAGCTATTAAATAGTTACTAACTATTTAATAACTATTGTACCTAGTTAAAATAAATACAAAAAAATACTAAGCTAGCTACAATGTAAATATTAGTTATATTGTAGCTAGCTTAGGGTTTATTTTATAGGTAAGTATTTAGTTTTAGATAGGAATAATGTAGTTAATGATAGTAATTTTATTTAGATTTATTTAAATTATATTTAAGTTAGGGGGGTGTTAGGGTTAGACTTAGGTTTAGGGGTTAATAACTTTAATATAGTGGCAGCGACTTTGTGGGCGGCAGATTAGGGGTTAATAAGTGTAGGTAGGTTGCGGCGACATTGGGGGTGTCAGATTAGGGGTTAATAAATATAATGTAGGGTTCGGAGATGTTGGGGGCAGCAGATTAGGGGTTCATAACTATAATGTAGGTAGTGGCGGTGTCCGGAGCGGCAGATTAGGGGTTAATAATGTTATGCAGGTGTTGGCGATGTCAGGGACGGCAGATTAGGGGTTAATAAGTGTAAGATTAGGGGTGTTTAGACTCGGGGTTCATGTTAGGGTGTTAGGTGTAGACATAAAATAGGAATCAATGGGGCTCAGTTAGGAGCTTTACGCTGCTTTTTTGAAGGTGTTAGGTTTATTTTCAGCTGGCTCTCCCCCATTGATTCCTACGGGGAAATCATGTACGAGCATGTTTTACCTGCTTACCGCTAACGTAGGCAGCGCTGGTATTGAGGTGAGATGTGGAGCTAAATTTTGCGGCTAACGCCGGGTTTCTAAAAACCCGTAATACCAACGTTGTCTGTGGTGAGCGGTGAGACAAAACTGTGCGTTAGCACCGCACAGCCTTACCGACAAAACTCGTAATCTAGGTGTTTGTTAGCCACTCACAGAGCTAAAAAATAAAATAAGCCACAGTGAACTGTTGAATAAATAAAATAAACACATGAGCCACCAATATAGGGTTAACTCCTTCCTTCCCATAAAGGAGATTAACCCCTAAATCTCTAGTCCACATACATAATGTGCCTGCCCACTGCCTGAAAAAATCCACTACTAAGGATAGTGGATTGTCGGGGGCTAGTGTTAGGTTTTTTAAAATGTTTTTTTGTTTTGTTTTTTAGATTAGGGTTTGGGCAGCAAGAGAGCTAAAATGCCCTATTTAGCCTTATTTTTTTCAGGTTAAAGATTTAAGGCAATGCCCTACAAAAGGCCCTTTTTCAGAGCTATTGGTAGTTTATTCTAGATTAGGTTTTTTATTTTGGGGTGTTTTTTTTTTTAAATGGGTATTAGAATAGGAATAATTTTTATTATTTTCGATAATTTGTTTGTTATTTTGTGTAATGTATTTTTTCGTTTTGGGGTGGGTTTGAATTTTTAGATTATGGAAATGCCCATACAAATGCCCTTTTCACGGCAATGGGTAGATTAGGTTTTGCTTTATTTTTATTTTGTGGGTTTGGGGGGTGGGGGTTTGTATAGTGTTAGGGGGTGTTTCTTTTGTTTTGTAGCAAAAGAGCTGTTAACTTTAGGGCAATGCCCTACAAAAGGCCCTTTTAGAGGCCCCCAAAAGGCCCTTGGGTAGTTTATTTTAGATTAAGGTTTATTTTATTTTGGGGTGTTTTTTTTTTTTTAAGGGTATTAGAATATGAATATTTTTTATTGTTTTGGATATTTTTTTTTTTTTTTGTAATGGTAGGTTTATGAATTTTTTGTAATTTTAGTGTTTTTTATTTTTGTAATGTTAGGTTTTAGTGTAAGGCAGCTTAGGTTTTATTTCACAGGTAAGTTTGTATTTATTTTAACTAGGTAGTTAGTAAATAGTTAATAACTATTTACTAACTAGTCTACCTAGTTAAAATACATACAAACTTACCTGTGAAATAAAAATAAAACCTAAGCTAGCTACAATATAACTATTTAGTTAATAATTGTAAGTTTGATTTAGCTATATTTTAATCATGTTAAAGTTAGGGGGGGTTAGGGTTACGTTAGGCTTAGGGTTACATTAGGGTTAGGTTTAGGGGTTAATATAATTTAATTTAGGTTGTTGCGATGTGGGGGGCTGGCGGATTAGGGGTTAATAGGTTTATTTAGTGGTAGTGATGCAGCGATGTCGGGGAGCAGCGGAAAAAAGGTTAATATGTTTATTAGAGTGTGGGCGATGTTGGAGTGCAGGGGAATAGGGGTTAATAACTTTAGTATAGTGGCGGCGATATCGGGAGCGGCAGATTAGGGGTTAATAGTTTTATTTAGGTTGCAGCGATATCGGGCGGCAGATTAGAAGTTAATAACTGTAGGTAGGTGGCGGGCAGATTAGGGGTGTTTAGACGTGGGGTTTATGTTAGGTTTAAATGTTAGTTTTTTTTCCCCATAGACATCAATGGGGCTGTGTTACAGAGCTTTTCTTTCCGCGATCGCAGGTTTTAGGCTTTTTTCTGACCAACTCTCCCCATTGATGTCTATGGGGAAAGCATGCACGAGCACGTCAAAACAGCGCGTGAATTGTGTGCAGTATGGAGCTTAAAAGCACCATATCGCACGCACAAGCCGGCTGTTTGAAAACTTGTAATGGCTGCACTATAGGGGGTTAAATAACGCAACTTTTCTTGCATTCGTTAATTTCCCTATCGCGTGCATAACTAGTAATCTAACTGTTTATTATTTTACACAAATAATAATACACAAATATTTTTTTATTATTTTACTCTTTATTATTTTTATTTTTTCACTTAATATGGTTACAATGTCTCAGATGATAAACATCTAAATGTAAGACTTCATTTTTTCCAAATAAATTATAAAAGTTTGTTCTTTACCATTCATAACATTTTAGTTTAGATATTGTTATGAAACCCACATTATTTATTTATTCATTTGAATAGAATGTTTATTAGTTTATTATAGGTCAACATTTTATTTCATGATTAAAGGGACAGTCTACACCAGAATTTTTATTGTTTTAAAAGATAGATAATCCCTTTATTACCCATTCCCCAGTTTTGAATAACCAACACAGTTATAATAATATACTTTGTAACCTCCGTGATTAACTTGTATCTAAGCCTCTGCAAACTGCCCCTTTATTTCAGTTCTTTTTACAGACTTGCAGTTTAGCCAATCAGTGCCTGCTCCCAGATAACTTCACGTGCACGAGCACAGTGTTATCTATATGAAATACATGAACTAACACCCTCTAGTGGTGAAAAACTCTTAAAATGCATTCTGAAAAGAGGTGGCCTTCAAGGTCTAAGAAATTAGCATATGAACCTCCTAGGTTAAGCTTTCAACTAAGAATATCAAGAGAACAAAGCAAAATTGGTGATAAAAGTACATTGGAAAAGTGTTTAAAATTACATGCTCTATCTGAATCATGAACGTTTATTTTGGCCTAGACTGTCCCTTTAATACATTGTTTTCATCTAGTGCTCAATTGGAGCGACAACCAAAAACTTTCCCAATAAAAGGTGATGTGAGAGCAATCCTAACTCATCTTGAGTAAGGCTGTGTCACCTGAAATGCGTTGATTTGATTAACTGTGTTCCAGGATGATTTGCTCCTAAGAATTTACCACTATACAAAGCGCTCTGTACTACCGTTTCTTTTTGGAGCTATTACTTCAAAGTGGTTTTCAAGTCAGTGCTGCAACATTGTTACAGAAAATCCATCAGACTTGTATCTCATATCCCAAGTGATGGACGTTACAACTACCCGGTAATCCAGTTTCCTGATTGGCCAGAGACTTGTCACGTGACCCTGTACATACCGACGGAGTACACGCTGCAACGCTTTGCCAGAGGTTTCCAAACAGCACGAGAAGTCAACAGGAGCCACAGAGGATACGGAGAAACAGTATACCAAAAGGTTTCGAATTCTGGGTGAGTCCTTACTGCCTTAAGAATTGGCACAAAGTTTTGTCTTCCAGCAAATTCTGACTGTTAACCACCATCTTGCCTCACATTCACGGAAAATACATCCCCCTCCTTCCCAAATAACAGTTAACAAGCTAAAGATTACAAATCTTCAACTTTCCTCTTTAACCTTGCTCCATCAAGTCCAAATAATTACATTTTTGTTGCATGGACATCTATCAGATGGACATTTTAGAGATTATCCTTTATTGATTCAGACAATATTTTATCATATTTTTATTTGTTTATTATTATATATATATTTTTAGCACCACCGGTGGTTATTTCTTTGTCTACTGATTTTTATGTGTTTATAAATAAATACATTAGAACATATCAGAGTTTTTGCACATCCCTTAGTATTTCTATATCCTATTATACCGTATTTGATCTCTCTTAGCAGCTTTTTTTAGCGCACCCTTTCCTTTCTGTTTTGTAAGGTGTGAAAGGACACATACTCCTTACAGAGACCTGTAGAAAAAGAAAGAACAGAGTCACCAACTTTGGCTTTCTATACCATGGGCAGTAACATGTTAGAAAATCAAGCAAGGACTACCTCACAACTTTCTAACTGCTTTAAAGCCACCACTACCCTACTGAAGAGATTGACGTGGACTACGGCTAGACCCAAAAACTTGCTTGTAGAGAAAAGAAATCAAATTTTTCTTCAGATACCAAACTTCACCTCCTCCATTGACAGAGGCAAAGAGAATGACTGGGGATTATGGGTAGGGGAGTGACACTTGACATCTTTGCTGTGGTGCTCTTTGCCTCATTCTGCTGGCCAGGAGTTATATTCTCACTAGTAATTGAATGACGTTGTGGACTCTCCATATCTTAGGAAAGAAACAATGGTTTAATTCTTAAATTGCTAGCAACCTAAATAAGCAGTGGTTTCCTCCTTTTAATTGTCTGGAACAAACATGGCTAAATGAAGGGTTCAATTTCTGCTGCAAGTATGATACACAATAGTGATTAAACCCTTTGACTGTCATTAACCTTCAGATATCCTAGGGCCAGGTCACCCATGAGTGGTATGCTGCATCTGTCAGTATTGTGTGCAAGGATGTGAAGCAAAGAAAAAGAAGAAAGTGATGAGGCAGGTGCTGCGTGTTGATGCTGCAGCTAGATGGAATTGCCATGAAGCTGCACATCTCCCTAGCTAAAAAACATAATTTATGCTTACCTGATAAATTTATTTCTCTTGTAGTGTATCCAGTCCACGGATCTTCCATTACTTGTGGGATATTCTCCTTCCCAACAGGAAGTTGCAAGAGGATCACCCACAGCAGAGCTGCTATATAGCTCCTCCCCTCACTGCCATATCCAGTCATTCGACCGAAACAAGACGAGAAAGGAGAAACCATAGGGTGCAGTGGTGACTGTAGTTTAATTAAAATTTAGACCTGCCTTAAAAGGACAGGGCGGGCCGTGGACTGGATACACTACAAGAGAAATAAATTTATCAGGTAAGCATAAATTATGTTTTCTCTTGTTAAGTGTATCCAGTCCACGGATCATCCATTACTTGTGGGATACCAATACCAAAGCTAAAGTACACGGATGATGGGAGGGACAAGGCAGGAACTTAAACGGAAGGAACCACTGCCTGTAGAACCTTTCTCCCAAAAACAGCCTCCGAAGAAGCAAAAGTGTCAAATTTGTAAAATTTTGAAAAGGTGTGAAGCGAAGACCAAGTCGCAGCCTTGCAAATCTGTTCAACAGAGGCCTCATTTTTAAAGGCCCAGGTGGAAGCCACAGCTCTAGTAGAATGAGCTGTAATCCTTTCAGGGGGCTGCTGTCCAGCAGTCTCATAGGCTAAGCGTATTATGCTCCGAAGCCAAAAGGAGAGAGAGGTTGCCGAAGCTTTTTGACCTCTCCTCTGTCCAGAGTAAACGACAAACAGGGCAGATGTTTGACGAAAATCTTTAGTAGCCTGTAAGTAATACTTCAAGGCACGGACTACGTCCAGATTATGCAAAAGACGTTCCTTCTTTGAAGAAGGATTAGGACACAATGATGGAACAACAATCTCTTGATTGATATTCCTGTTAGAAACCACCTTAGGTAAAAACCCAGGTTTGGTACGCAGAACCACCTTGTCTGAATGAAAAATCAGATAAGGAGAATCACAATGTAAGGCAGATAACTCAGAGACTCTTCGAGCCGAGGAAATAGCCATCAAAAACAGAACTTTCCAAGATAAAAGTTTAATATCAATGGAATGAAGGGGTTCAAACGGAACTCCCTGAAGAACTTTAAGAACCAAGTTTAAGCTCCATGGGGGAGCAACAGTTTTAAACACAGGCTTAATCCTAACCAAAGCCTGACAAAATGCCTGGACGTCTGGAACTTCTGCCAGACGCTTGTGCAAAAGAATAGACAGAGCAGAGATCTGTCCTTTTAAAGAACTAGCTGATAAGCCTTTGTCCAAACCCTCTTGGAGAAAGGACAATATCCTAGGAATCCTAACCTTACTCCATGAGTAACTCTTGGATTCACACCAATAAAGATATTTACGCCATATCTTATGGTAGATTTTCCTGGTGACAGGCTTCCAAGCCTGTATTAAGGTATCAATGACTGACTCGGAGAAGCCACGCCTTGATAGAATCAAGCGCTCAATCTCCATGCAATCAGTCTCAGAGAAATTAGATTTGGATGATTGAAAGGACCTTGTATTAGAAGGTCCTGCCTCAGAGGCAGAGTCCATGGTGGAAGAGATGACATGTCCACTAGGTCTGCATACCAGGTCCTGCGTGGCCACGCAGGCGCTATCAGAATCACTGATGCTCTCTCCTGTTTGATTTTGGCAATCAGCCGAGGGAGCAGAGGAAACGGTGGAAACACATAGGCCAGGTTGAAGAACCAAGGAGCTGCTAGAGCATCTATCAGCGTTGCTCCCGGGTCCCTGGATCCGTAACAAGGAAGCTTGGTGTTCTGGCGAGACGCCATGAGATCCAGTTCTGGTTTGCCCCAACGATGGACCAGTTGAGCAACCTGGACCTGGATCCGTAACACGGAAGCTTGGCGTTCTGGCGAGACGCCATGAGATCCAGTTCTGGTTTGCCCCAACAATGGACCAGTTGAGCAAACACCTCCGGATGGAGTTCCCACTCCCCCGGATGAAAAGTCTGACGACTTAGAAAATCCGCCTCCCAGTTCTCTACGCCTGGGATGTGGATCGCTGACAGGTGGCAAGAGTGAGACTCTGCCCAGCGAATTATCTTTGAGACTTCTAACATCGCTAGGGAACTCCTGGTTCCCCCTTGATGGTTGATGTAAGCCACAGTGATGTTGTCCGACTGAAATCTGATGAACCTCAGTGTTGCTAACTGAGGCCAAGCTAGAAGAGCATTGAATATTGCTCTTAACTCCAGAATATTTATTGGGAGGAGTTTCTCCTCCTGAGTCCACGATCCCTGAGCCTTCAGGGAGTTCCAGACTGCGCCCCAACCTAGAAGGCTGGCATCTGTTGTTACAATAGTCCAATCTGGCCTGCGAAAGGTCATACCCTTGGACAGATGGACCAGAGAAAGCCACCAGAGAAGAGAATCTCTGGTCTCTTGATCCAGATTTAGTAGAGGGGACAAATCTGAGTAATCCCCATTCCACTGACTTAGCATGCATAATTGCAGCGGTCTGAGATGCAGGCGCGCAAATGGCACTATGTCCATCGCCGCTACCATTAAGCCGATTACTTCCATGCACTGAGCCACTGACGGGCATGGAATGGAATGAAGGACACGGCAAGCATTTCGAAGTTTTGATAACCTGGACTCTGTCAGGTAAATTTTCATCTCTACAGAATCTATAAGAGTCCCTAGGAAGGAGACTCTTGTGAGTGGTGATAGAGAACTCTTTTCCACGTTCACTTTCCACCCATGCGACCTCAGAAAAGCCAGAACTATCTCTGTATGAGACTTGGCAATTTGAAAGCTTGACGCCTGTATCAGGATGTCGTCTAGATACGGAGCCACCGCTATGCCTCGCGGTCTTAGAACCGCCAGAAGTGAGCCCAGAACCTTTGTAAAAATTCTCGGGGCAGTGGCCGACCCGAAGGGAAGAGCTACAAATTGCAAATTGGTAATGCCTGTCTAGAAAGGCAAACCTTAGGAACCGATGATGATCTTTGTGAATCGGTATGTGAAGGTAGGCATCCTTTAAGTCCACTGTGGTCATGTACTGACCCTCTTGGATCATGGGTAGGATGGTCCGAATAGTTTCCATTTTGAATGATGGAACTCTGAGGAATTTGTTTAAGATCTTTAGATCCAAGATTGGTCTGAAAGTTCCCTCTTTCTTGGGAACCACCAACAGATTTGAATAAAATCCCTGTCCTTGTTCCGTCCGCGGAACTGGATGGATCACTCCCATTACTAGGAGGTCTTGCACACAGCTTAGGAATGCCTCTTTCTTTATCTGGTTTGCTGATAACCTTGAAAGATGAAATCTCCCTTGTGGAGGAGAAGCTTTGAAGTCCAGAAGATATCCCTGAGATATGATCTCCAACGCCCAGGGATCCTGAACATCTCTTGCCCACGCCTGGGCGAAGAGAGAAAGTCTGCCCCCCACTAGATCCGTTTCCGGATAGGGGGCCGTTCCTTCATGCTGTCTTGGGGGCACAGCAGCAGGCTTTCTGGCCTGCTTGCCCTTGTTCCAGGACTGGTCAGGTTTCCAGGCCTGTCTGGAATGAGATAGCAACATCCACTGCACACGGCAATTGACAAACAAAACCATGTAACGGAAATAAAGGACAAAGGCTCCAAACTGGTGAAATAAAAAGTCTTGTATTCAGTAACTTAATTTGGCAAAAGCGGTTACAACAGGCAATACAGCAGGTCAAACGCGTTTCATATATATTAAACTTCTTCAGTGACCATCATGTACTATTGCCCATAATGCAGCACTATTTAAAGGGAAAACAAACACACTCCCTCCTTAGTTGAACCAGTCAAACTTCAAAAAGTGTTGCATTATGTATACTACGAATACTGTGTTAAGTGACAGCAAAATACATTTCTTTGTTTATACAAACAATAAACAAAATATTATACCCAAGAATATCATTTCTTAACTCACATATAAACTTTCAGAAAAGGAAATAAATCTGATTCAAAAAAAATTGTAAAAAATTATAAAATAAAAAAACCTAATTTAACTGTTTTAGGTATCCACAAATAATTTAACATCCCATTCAGAATTTAGCCCTACTGGCATTCTGGTATCCAGCTGAAAGATCCAGAAAACCTCTCTTTTACTGAGAGTATTACATCTGTTTCCTCCTCTTGGATGTCTGGCAATCAGCTGGATACCCTGGAATGTCAGCAGGGAACTGTCAGAGTCGTGTTCTTTTCTGAAATGTAGGGAGACAGGTGTAGTGGACTCAGGATCTTCTATGGAACGCAAGTGTTCCAAAAAACGATCTTTTAGAGCCCGTGTCGTTTGACCGACATACTGCCTATAGCACCCCCTACAGGTCAGTAAGTATATAACATAGCAAGAATTACATGTTATATGTTCCTGTATCTTGAATTGTTTTTCATTAGCAGTAGACACAAAGTTTTGACCAAAGGTAGCATAAGTGCAAGATTTGCACCTCCTACTACCACATTTGTAAAAACCTGGTTTTATAGACAACCAATTGTGGCTAGAAATTTTAGGCAACATAGAGGGAGACAAAATCCCTCTTAGTGTTTTTGCTTTACGTGACACAAATACTATTCCATCTTTGACTATGTCACATAATTTGTCATCTGTTTCTAGGATAGGCAATGCTTTACGAATAATGCCACAAATTTGGGCATATTCTTCACTATACGTAGTGATAAACTTAGGCTGACGAAATCTTTCATCTCTTTCCACTTTCTTTTTCTCAAGTAAAGTAGACCTATCCATACCATCAACTTCCTTTTTAATAGACTCTATTTCCTCTCTACAATACCCTCTGTGTATAAGTCTATTCGTCAATTATGCAGAGTGTGATTGATAGCTTTGTTCATTCGTACAATTACGTTTGATTCTGATATATTGGCTTTTTGGGATAGAATGAATTGTATGTTTTGGATGGCAAGACTGTGCATTGAGAATAGTATTTCCTGCAATTGCTTTGCGAAATAATTCAACATCTATTGATTTATTTATTACATTAGACACCAGTCTAATATCCAAAAATGGCATGGAGTCTCTGTTAAATTCTACTGTAAATTTCAAATTCATCAAGTTGTTCTGTAGATATTCTGAAAATTGTTCAATCAAATGTATTGGTCCCCTCCAGACTATCAATATATCGTCGATATAACGACCGTAATAATGGATATATTCTTTGTAGGGATTTCTATCTCCATAGACGTGGGACAGCTCCCACCAACCCATATACAGGTTGGCATAAGAGGGGGCAAACTTTGCCCCCATAGCTGTCCCACGCCTCTGGAGATAGAAACTCTCCTCAAACAGAAAAAAATTATGTTTTAATAGGTAATCAATGGATTTGACAATAAAACTTTTTAGAACATCATCATAGTCAGAAAAATATCTCAAAAAATATTCAATGGCCTTTATGCCCTGTTCGTGAGGGATGCAGGTATATAATGATACCACATCAATGGTTACAAAAACAAATTCCTCCTGCCATACAATTTTCTCTAATCTTTTTACAACATCTGTAGTATCCTTGATGTAACTCAACAATTTCAGAACCATTGGTTGTAAATATCCATCTATCATTTCAGAGAGAGGCTCATTCAATGAGCCAATCCCAGCCACAATAGGCCTCCCTGGCGGATTATTTCTGTCCTTATGGACTTTGGGAAGAAAGTGAAAAATAGCTGTAATCGGATGCTCAGTGTATAGAAACTCAAAGTTATCTTCCGTTATAAGACCATCAAGTAAAGCCTCATTAAGAATGATTTTAAGTTCTCTCTGATAAAAAAACACTGGATTTGATTTGAGTCTCTCATATACTGTAGTATCAAGTAACTGTCTATGTGCTTCTTTAATATAATCCTCCCGATTAAGAACTACAACCTTTCCCCCTTTGTCCGAATTACGAAAAACTAATTCTTTGTTATTAACCAACTCTTTGATAGACAGATATTGATCTCTAGACAAATTGTCTTTCTTATGATTAACAGAGGATATATTGTTATGTAGTTTCTTCAAAGCTGTCTCAACTGTCTTCTGAAAGACTTCTACTGAACTAGACCTAGAACTTACTGGGTGGAACTTAGATTTCTTTTTTAATTTTGAAAGATCATACACATCTTGATTGACACTAAAATACGAATCCTTAGTGTCCTCACCTATAGTTACAAGGTCTAGAAGAGCACATTCATCAGCAAAATCGAAACCACATCTGAGTGGTTCTGGCCTCTCTCTCTGCCTCACTTCACTACCATCTTGTTTAACTTCTGAAAAATGTTTCTTCAATACCAAGGTTCTCACAAACCTATTCAAATCCACTATTGTGTCAAACAAATTAAAATGTGAAGTTGGAGAGAAACCTAAACCCAAAGATAAGACTTGTAATTGTGTTTTAGAAAGTTGAACAGATGACAGATTGATAACATTATACGAATCTATGCATATTTCTGAAATGCTAGTGCCCTCCTCCTCTGTGGATAGCGCCGAGGTTTGGGAGGTTCATGACCTTCCTGACCTGCCACGTCCCCCTCTGCGTACTTTTTTTCTTCGCACTGTGGACTTGTGTTGGCCCCTCTCGTTTTTTGACTGTACTAAAGATGTAGAGGGAGCATGATCATCATGTGCTGTAAGAGCAAATGACGTAGTTACTACAGAGGATGGTGGACTCTCATTAGAAATTTCCAAATCAGAGGAGTCATAATCATACTCCGTATCAGTCTCTGCAAATCTAACTTTTTTATCTGATTTGTATCTTCTATATCTCCTCCTCGTGTCAGACACTGTCCATTTATAGACCTTATTGTTCTCATAGTCTTGTTTGTCACGTAAGATTTTTTGTTTTTTAAAATGCCATAGATTGTCTCTAAATTCAGTAATCACCTTCTGCAACTTCGTATCATATTTGTTAAATACAGGATCTTGACACAAAGGTCGCATATATGATTGCAGTTTAAGCTTTTCTTGACACAACTCTTGATGTATTTGTTTTTTATATTCAATTAATAAATCAATTAATGCTAAAGAGCATTCTGTAAGTATTTTGTTCCATTTATCAATAAATAATTGATCTGTCACCTGAAAAGAAGGAAATTTTCTGATACGGAGCCCTCTTGGTATACGTTGGGCTTTTTTATACATTTGAAAGCTCTTAATATCCATTTCAATACTTGAATCTTTTTTGAGCAAGGAATCCATCTTATAAAACAAACTGTCCAAATTTTTATTAGCCTCTTGCTCAATTACATCTGTACTGAACAAATCTTCCGTATCACTAATATCCTCAGCAAACTGCTGAAACACATATCCTTCGGTTGCCATAATATATGTAACACAATGCCAATAATACGTTTCAAATGATATCACCAATAGAGCCTTATAGTCACAATTTATACCTTCTGGGGTGCCTTACGACTTATAGCTAGAATAGCCTTTTATCGACCACATTCATAAACAAAACAAGGAAAGTCCGTGCCGCTTACCCTCTCCAACCCGGTGGATTCAAAGTAACAGCAACAACATGGGAGCGCTCAGACGCCCGTTCTGTGTGTGGCCTCGGCTCGCGCTTCACGTAAGGTGCCGCCCCTCTTGAGTAGGTCCTGACGTCTCAATGACGACTCCTGGAAACTCCGTCAATCCGGTGCAAGTGGTAAAACGATCCACCACCGCTTGCACTAATATGATAGCAACATCCACTGCACACGGCAATTGACAAACAAAACCATGTAACGGAAATAAAGGACAAAGGCTCCAAACTGGTGAAATAAAAAGTCTTGTATTCAGTAACTTAATTTGGCAAAAGCGGTTACAACAGGCAATACAGCAGGTCAAACGCGTTTCATATATATTAAACTTCTTCAGTGACCATCATGTACTATTGCCCATAATGCAGCACTATTTAAAGGGAAAACAAACACACTCCCTCCTTAGTTGAACCAATCAAACTTCAAAAAGTGTTGCATTATGTATATATGTCTGGAATGAGCAACAGTTCCCTCTTGTTTTGAAGCGGAGGAAGTTGATGCTGCTCCTGCCTTGAAATTTCGAAAGGCACGAAAATTAGACTGTTTGGCCTTTGATTTGGCCCTGTCCTGAGGAAGGGTATGACCCTTGCCTCCAGTAATGTCAGCAATAATTTCCTTCAAGCCAGGCCCAAATAAGGTCTGCCCCTTGAAAGGAATGTTGAGTAATTTAGACTTTGAAGTCACGTCAGCTGACCAGGATTTAAGCCATAGCGCCCTACGCGCCTGGATGGCGAATCCGGAATTCTTAGCCGTTAGTTTAGTCAAATGAACAATGGCATCAGAAACAAATGAGTTAGCTAGCTTAAGCGTTCTAAGCTTGTCAATAATTTCATTCAATGGAGCTGTCAGGATGGCCTCTTCCAGGGCCTCAAACCAGAATGCCGCTGCAGCAGTGATAGGCGCAATGCATGCAAGGGGCTGTAAAATAAAACCTTGTTGAATAAACATTTTCTTAAGGTAACCCTCCAATTTTTTATCCATTGGATCTGAAAAAGCACAACTGTCCTCAACCGGGATAGTGGTACGCTTTGCTAAAGTAGAAACTGCTCCCTCCACCTTAGGGACCGTCTGCCATAAGTCCCGTGTAGTGGCGTCTATTGGAAACATTTTCTAAATATAGGAAGTGGGGAAAAGGGCACACCGGGTCTATCCCACTCCTTGCTAATAATTTCTGTAAGCCTTTTAGGTATAGGAAAAACGTCAGTACAACACTGGCACCGCATAGTATCTATCCAGCCTACACAATTTCTCTGGAATTGCAACTGTGTTACAGTCATTCAGAGCAGCTAATACCTCCCCAAGCAATACACGGAGGTTCTCAAGCTTAAATTTAAAATTAGAAATCTCTGAATCAGGTTTCCCCGAGTCAGAGATGTCACCCACAGACTGAAGCTCTCCGTCCTCATGTTCTGCATACTGTGACGCAGTATCAGACATGGCTCTAACAGCATTTGCGCGCTCTGTATCTCTCCTAACCCCAGAGCTATCGCGCTTGCCTCTTAATTCAGGCAATCTAGATAATACCTCTGACAGGGTATTATTCATGATTGCAGCCATGTCCTGCAAGGTAATCACTATGGGCGTCCCTGATGTAATTGGCGCCATATTAGCGTGCGTCCCCTGAGCGGGAGGCAAAGGGTCTGACACGTGGGGAGAGTTAGTCGGCATAACTTCCCCCTCGACAGAACCCTCTGGTGATAATTCTTTTATAGATAAAGACTGATCTTTACTGTTTAAGGTGAAATCAATACATTTAGTACACATTCTCCTATGGGGGCTCCACCATGGCTTTCAAACATAATGAACAAGTAGGTTCCTCTGTGTCAGACATGTTTAAACAGACTAGCAATGAGACTAGCAAGCTTGGAAAACACTTTAAAACAAGTTACAAGCAATATAAAAAATGTTACTGCGCCTTTAAGAAACACAAATTTTCCCAGATTTTGAAATAACAGTGAAAAAAATGCAGTTACACTAACAAAATTTTTACAGTGTATGTAATAAGTTAGCAGAGCATTGCACCCACTTGCAAATGGATGATTAACCCCTTAATACCAAAAACGGAATAACAAATGACAAAAAACGTTTTTTTAAACAGTCACAACAACTGCCACAGCTCTACTGTGGCTTTTTACCTCCCTCAATACGACTTTTGAAGCCTTTTGAGCCCTTCAGAGAAGTCCTGGATCATGCAGGAAGAAGCTGGATGTCTGTGTCTGTAATTTTTGCTGTGCAAAAAAAATGCTAAAATAGGCCCCTCCCACTCATATTACAACAGTGGGAAGCCTCAGGGAACTGTTTCTAGGCAAAATTCAAGCCAGCCATGTGGAAAAAACTAGGCCCCAATAAGTTTTATCACCAAACATGTAAAAAAGATTAAACATGCCAGCAAACGTTTTAAAATACACTTTTATAAGAGTATGTATCTCTATTAATAAGCCTGATACCAGTCGCTATCACTGCATTTAAGGCTTTACTTACATTACTTCGGTATCAGCAGCAATTTCTAGCAAATTCCATCCCTAGAAAAATATTTTAACTGCACATACCTTATTGCAGGAAAACCTGCACGCTATTCCCCCTCTGAAGTTACCTCACTCCTCAGAATATGTGAGAACAGCAAAGGATCTTAGTTACTTCTGCTAAGATCATAGAAAACGCAGGCAGATTCTTCTTCTAAATACTGTCTGAGATAAACAGTACACTCCGGTACCATTTAAAAATAACAAACTTTTGATTGAAGAAATAAACTAAGTATAAAACACCACAGTCCTCTTACGACCTCCATCTTAGTTGAGAGTTGCAAGAGAATGGATATGGCAGTGAGGGGAGGAGCTATATAGCAGCTCTGCTGTGGGTGATCCTCTTGCAACTTCCTGTTGGGAAGGAGAATATCCCACAAGTAATGGATGATCCGTGGACTGGATACACTTAACAAGAGAAACATAAATTATGCTTACCTGATAATTTTATTTCCATCGTGGGGAGGAGAGTCCACGGCTTCATTCATTACTTTTGAGAATTAAGAACCTGGCCGCCAGGAGGAGGCAAAGACACCCCAGCCAAAGGCTTAAATACCTCCCCCATTCCCCTCATCCCCAAGTCATTCTGCCGAGGGAACAAGGGACAGTAGGAGAAATATCAGGGTATAAATGGTGCCAGAAGATAAATTTAATTTAGGTCCGCCCACAGGAGTCACGGACGGGAGCCGTGGTCTCTCCTCCCCACAATGGAAATAAAATTATCAGGTAAGCATAATTTATGTTTTCCATCTAAAGGGGAGGAGAGTCCACAGCTTCATTCATTACTTTTGGGAAACATATACCCAAGCTTTAGAGAACATTGAATGAAACCCGGAGGGTAAAAAGACGGTGTCACGCCAAGCCGCGCTAGCCGTTGCTAGGGGTGCGGCGTCTCCTTCCCTGCTCGTTGCCAGGGGCAGTGTCGGCTCCAGGTGCGTGCGGCGCTGACGTCATCGCCGCACACTCCGGAAGCCGGTCTGAGCTCAGTGGCGCAAATCTGCGCCTATTTAAATGCTCAAAGAACGATCTGTCACTGCCCAAGTATAGGTGTTATGTGTGCTCCTGGGTGTGACAGATCATTCTTTCTTGTGCCTGATAACTGTTGCTGAACCTGCCTTTCTGACTACTCTACCTGCCTTAACCCTTAAACTGCTGGATTGATAACTGTTGTTGAACCTGCCTGTCTGACTACTCTACCTGCCTTTACCCTTAAACTGCTGTACTGCTATTAGTGTTGCCAAACCCTGCTTGCTTGACCATTCTAGTGGTTTATCCTTGGACTGCTTTACTGTTGCCAAACCCTGCCTGCCTGACCATTCTAGTGGTTTATCCTTGGACTGCTTTTACTGTTGCCTATCCCTGCCTGCCTGACCATTCATCCATGGACTGCTCCTGCTGTTGCCGCTGGGGACTGTCCTGCCTGTGGTGAGTGCCACCTTCCTCACTTCACTAACTGTCTCTGCTCAGGGATATTCCCTATCATTCCGGCTCGACGCCGGTATAACAAGACTACTGGCTGAGTTTGGTCTGATAGAGGAGTATCCCACGAGCGTTACAGGCGGACCCTAATCTGAGGGCACCACAGCCTGTAAAACCTTTCTCCCAAAACAGCTTCCGCGGAAGCAAAAACGTCAAATTTGTAAAACTTTGTAAAAGTGTGTAAAGAGGACCAGGTAGCTGCCTTACAAATCTGCTCCATAGAGGCCTCATTCTTGAAGGCCCAAGACGTAGCCACAGCTCTAGTTGAATGAGCTGTGATCCTCTGAGGAGGCTTATGTCCCGCTGTCTCATAGGCCAAGCGAATCAAGCTCCTCAACCAAAAGGACAAAGAAGTAGAAGAGGCCCTCTGCCCCTTGCGCTTCCCGGAATACACCACAAAAAGAGATGTAGACTGTCTGAAATCCTTTGTAGCCTGTAGATAGAACGTTAAGGCCCGAACCACATCCAGATTATGAAGTAACCTCTCCTTAGAAGAAGAAGGGTTAGGACACAAAGAAGGAACAATTATTTCTTGATTGATGTTACGGTTAGACACCACCTTGGGAAGAAACCCCAAACCGGTGCGAAGAACAGCCTTATCCGCATGAAAGACCAGATAAGGAGGCTCAAATTGCAAGGCAGCCAGCTCAGATACTCTGCGTGCCGATGCAATGGCCAACAGAAAGAGAACCTTCCAGGAAATAATCTTAATGTCAATAGAATGAATAGGCTCAAACAGAACCCTCTGCAATACCTTAGGGACCAAATTTAAGCTCCATGGAGGAGCAGACTGCCTAAAGACAGGCCTAATACTAGACATAGCCTGAACTAAAGATTGAATGTCAGGAAGCTCAGCGAGTCTCCTGTGCAACAAGACTGATAAAGCCAAAATCCGTCCCTTTAAGGAACTGGCGGCAAGACCCTTCTCCAAACCTTCTTGGAGAAAAGACAGACTCCTGGATACCTTCACCTTTTGCCAAGGATATCAGTGTTTCTCACACCAGGACAAGTAAGTCCTCCACACCTTATGGTAGATGCGACGAGTGACTGGCTTTCTTGCCTGAACTAGAGTGTCAATCACACTTTCAGAAAAACCTCTCTTGGCTAAGACTAAGCATTCAATCTCCACGCAGTCAGCCTCAGAGAAACGAGATTTTGATGTTGAAAGGGACCCTGTTCCAGCAGATCCCTGCGACAGGGTAACCTCCATGGTGGAGAGGATGACATACCCACCAGATCCGCAAACCACGTCCTCCGCGGCCACGAAGGAGAAATCAGGATGGCCGAAGCTCGCTCCTGCTTGATGCGTGCCACTACACGAGGTAGAAGTGGTAAGGTGGAAAAATGTAAGCTAGGCTGAATCCCCAATGCACCACTAAGGCATCTATCAGCTATGTCTGGGGATCCCTGGACCTCGACCCATATTGGGGTAGATTCCAATTGAGTCTGGACGCCATGAGATCTATCTCAGGCGTTTCCCATCTGAGACAAATCTCTGCAAACACTTTGGGGTGAAGAGACCATTCTCCTGGATGGAAGGATTGTCTGCTGAGAAAGTTTGCTTCCCAGTTGTCCACACCTGGAACGTGGATCGATGAGAGCGAGCAGCTGTGGGACTCCGCCCAGTCCAAAATCAGAGAGACCTCCCTCATTGCTAGGGAGCTCCTCGTCCCCCCCCTGGTGGTTGAAGTAAGCCACTGAGGTAATGTTGTCGGTCTGGAATCTGAAGAAGCTGAACGACCCCAGAGGAGGCCATGCCCTCAGAGCATTGTAGATTGCTCAAAGTTCCAGAATATTTATCGGAAGGAGAGACGACTCCTGGGTCTATTTTCCTTGTGCCAATCTGGCACCCCAAACAGCTCCCCATCCTGCCAGACTTGCATCCGTGGTCACAATCTCCCAGGACGGTCTCAGGAAGGAAGTCCCCAGGGACATATGCTCCGGACGGATCCACCAAGATAGGGAGTCCCTGGTCCGAGCATCCATGGACATCCACTGTGATAGATCTGAATGATCACCGTTCCACTGTCTCAACATGCACAATTGAAGAGGTCTGAGATGGAACCTGGCGAAAGGGATGACGTCTATGCTGGAAACCATGAGCCCGATCATCTCCATACACGGAGCCACCGAAGGACTTGAGTAAGACCGAAGGGCAAGACAGGTGGACGCAATCTTCCTGCGTCGATCTGTGAAATATTTTCATGGACATAGAGTCTATTATCATGCCCAGGAATTCCACCCTGTTGCTGGGAACCAGGGAACTCTTTCCTGAGTTGATCTTCCAACCATAAGATTGGAGCAATAAAAGAAGATTCCTCAAATGATCCTCTGCGAGGCTGAACGACGGCATCTGGACTAGGATGTCGTCCAAATAGGGCACCATAGCAATGCCCCTGGATCTGGCCACTGCAAGAAGCGCCCCCAGAACCTTCATGAAGACTCTCGGGGCTGTCGCCAGGCCGAAGGGAAGGGCCACAAACTGGAAGTGATGGTCCAGAAACACAAATCTTAGAAACTTGAAGTGGTCCCTCTGAATTGGAACATGAAGGTAAGCATCTTTCAAGTCTATTGTCATCATGAACTGCCCCTCTAGAACTAGGGGCAGAATAGATCTGATCGTTTCCATTTTGAACGATGGAACAGCCAGAAACTTGTTTAAAACACTTAGGTCCAGAATCGGGCGCAATGTGCCCTCCTTCTTTGGAACCACAAAAATATTTGAATAGTACCCTAGACCCCTTCCTGCTTGGGGTACTGGTACGATAACACCTAGAGAGGAGAGATCCCTCACACATTCTAGAAAGGCTGCTCTCTTTTCCAGTCTTGAAGACAGGTTTGACAGGATGGAATCTGCCCCTGGGCGGATGGGACCTGAATCCTACTCCTGTAACACTGGGCGACAACCTCCAGAACCTAAGGGTCCTGAACGTCCTGCAACCAGGCTTCGGAGAAGAGAGACAATCTGCCCCCTACTTGGTCCGGGACCGTCAGGGGCCGCCCCTTCATGCCGATTTTGTCTTGGCTGGGGCTTCTTCTTCTGCTTGGACTTGTTCCAAGACTGAGCAGGCTTCCAAGTTCCCTTGGACTGATCCGCTTTCGTGGCAGGCTGCTGGCGCTGGACCTTGTCCGCACGGAAAGGATGAAAAGCAGATCCTTTAGGCTTAGCCTTCTTATCCTGCGGTAGGAAAGCTCCTTGCCTCCCGTAACCGTGGATATGATCGAATCCAATCCTGGACTGAACAGAATCTTTCATTGACAAGGCAGGGACAACAGCCTCAACTTAGAGGTCATATCCGCAGACCAAGACTTTAGACACAGAGTCCTGCATGCTAAAACGGAGAATCCTGAAACCTTTGTGTTCAGGCGAATTATTTGCATATTGGCGTCACAAATTAAAGAATTGGCGACCTTCAATGCCTTAATCTTATCCTGTATCTCGTTGATGGAAGTCTCCCTCTCAATCATATCACACAGGGATTCACACCAATATGTCGCAGCTCCAGGAACTGTGGCTACAGCCACTGCAGTTGAAAAACAAACCCCGTGTGTTGAAACATTTTCCTTAACATGTGTTCCAACTTTTATCCATGGGCTCCTTAAACGACAAAATATCCTCGAGAGAAATAGTCGTCCGCTTCGCGAGCATAGAGATGGCACCATCCACCCTAGGGGACAGTCCCCCACAGCTCGAGTGAGAGTCCGGAACGGGGAACAGTTTCTTAAAGGAAGAAAAAGGGTAAAAAGGAAGAACTTAATCGCTTCCATTCATTCTTAATAATATTAGCCATCTTAACAGGAACCAGGAAGGTTTGAGGCACCACCCTGTCCTCGTATACCTTATCAAGCTTAGGAAGCTTCGGTTCCGGGACATCCAGAGTAGCAAGCCCTTGCTTCAGCAAAAAGTGCAATTCTCCATCCTAAACCTAAAGTCAGGATCCTCTGCAGCTGGAGGATGAGATGACACGGACTCTAACACCAGAGGAGGCCTCCTCCAAAGAGTCGGAGTGGGCCTCGTCATTGTATAATGCCTCTGATATTTCCATAGGCGTAGACAACCCCTGGCCTGGGCTGCCATGATACGCCCTACGCCTTGCGCTTAGCAGAACGTAGTAAGGCATGGATCACTTTCGATACCGCCATTTGCAGTTGATCCGCAAAATCTGATGGCCAACGAATCTCTCCAGTAGGAGTAATGATTGGACCCTGAGGCGCTGCATGTGCACTCGGAGATGAAACAGGGGAACGCAACCTCACGGAGCCCTCAGAGGTGGACGGCTCAGTAGTACTAGACATCCCTTTAGTTTTAGATGTCGCAACTTTATCAAGGCATGTGGAACACAGTTGAGCAGGCTAATCTACGAGAACCTCCTCACAATAAACACAGGAATGAACTTTGTTAAAGACAGAGTACCCTCTAACACGTCAGAGTCCTCCATAGCTTGCGCTTTTATTATGGACTAGACTAGCTTAAAAAACAGGTACGTTTATACCCTCCAATGGCCGGGGCACTCAACACCTTCTATGACCCGGACTACAGAAACCGCTTCGTCTCCTATGCCGCTGATCACCAGAGGAAGTGAAAATTCCCACCCGGTCAACTGGGGATGCCTCACAGGGCCGCCCTGCACTAAGGAGAAAACGCGCCAAAATCGGCCGCCCAAATACTCTCGGAAGTCAACCTGAAGTCCACCATTGCCAGAGTCACATCTCGCACATAACGCAGCAATAACACAATAAACAATATTATGCATAAACCCCCTGTTCAATAATTCCGACACTAGGAATATTAACCCTTGATTCATAAGATAAAAGCTGCCAAACTGTGACCCTGTCTTCTGTGTTATCATTATGTATAAAAAATGAAACGATCTTACCAGAATCAATGCCGTGAAAAAGGAACACGGCCCTTCAAGTGTGACAGTTGGAAGCATCGCTCCTGACATGGACTTGAGTGCAGAAAGCATGGCAGCGAAACTCATCAAAGCTGATTGCTTGTGGAGCTGTTAATATGAGTCGGAATGGTTTCAGAAAGGCCTCTTCCTGCATCTACGAACTCTAACTTTCATCCAGGCTCTCACTGAGAGGCTGACAGGACTACTTAAAACTCCAGTCCCATTCCAAAGAGTACTACCCTCCATAAGAGACTACTTCTCCGACACTTCTCTGCCATCCTCCTGTGACGAAGGCAAAGAATGACTGGGGGATGAGGGGAGTGGGGAAGGTATTTAAGCCTTTGGCCGGGGTGTCTTTGGCCTCCTCATTGTGGCCAGGTTCTTAATTCCCAAAAGTAATGAATGAAGCCGTGGACTCTCCTGCCCTTTAGATGGAAATGGCATATATTACCAGGCTCCAAGGCTCATTTACCAACCTTGACTCATCTGAAAGTTTATGGTACTGATATTACCCTTGGGGTAAATTATATATAATCAAACCATACTGAGATCATTTGTATAGCAATGAAATTAAATAGTGGTCCATACCTTATATTTTTGTGAATGATCCCAGTGTATTCTTCACTTAAGAACAGTTTATGACTCTGAGTTATTTTCCATTTAAACATATTTTATTGCGAACATATAAATATTTAGTAATTAATTCATTTTGTTGGAAAAAAAATAATAAACACTGTCAGTCTTGTCTTATGGGCTTAATTCTTTTTTTTTTTTTTTAGTTCATTAATTATCTCAACGCTCTTTTGAGTCATTGAGAACATTCTGGAGATATATACTCCATGTGAAAACAATTAACAAAGCATATTGACAACACTCATAAAGGCATTAAAATCCAGGCATACAACCGAATAACGACACAAGAAAAGTGCCATATACCGTTAAACTATTTTATTACTACAGGTATTTTAAATTCCTTTATTATAAACTTGTGGTGTAGATCTGACATTTGCTGGAAATGTCATCATTGTTTTAGATGACAAATGAACAATTATGTGGCCTCTATGAAGAAATCCAGAATTTGATGTATTCTCTATATATAGAAATGACAAATCTATTACTTATTTGTGCAACAGGTAACAACAAGCACAACTTAGAAATTACAGCATGGATTTATCATACAAACTATTTTAATGAGAATATTTTAACAATTCTTTAGATATATACCTGTCCCTCCAGGTATGTCCTACACTATTACAGTTAGTCCTTTCTCTAAATAATATCCACAAGGCATTCTGACTACTGATATTATTTGATAACTAATCATATGCTCCTTATATGTATGTAAGATACTATAAAATGGAAGTGCATATATATATATATATTATATTATATTATATATATGGGTGTGCGTGTTATACAATGGGTTAATACAAGTATACACAATCTTGGTCTACTTATAGATGCACTTGTTTACCTTATCACTTAGTGTTGGAGTCAAATCCACCTTAAGAAATCGGAATGTGAGAACAGGCATGACACAAATCACAGTGGTCAAGGAAAATGACAAGCCAAACCATTTTTTTGACTTAAGGGAATTCCTGGCATTTCCTGTTGATAAAAGGGGTAAATATATTAATATTACTAGAAAAAGGCCAACATGTATGGTGCACAAAAATAAACATTTACTACACACTTGCATTTTACAATACAAGCATGTTTATTAATACCTGAAGATATGTTGTGCATTTCTCATGGTGATATGTAAAAAAAAGTGAATATTAAATTATATTAATTTTTTTTTATAAATCCCCTTATGCATAGTTTAAAGACTGAATTATAATCACAGAATATGTTGGGAGGATAAGGGATGTTGATTGTATTACCTAACTGAACAGTACAACAAAAATTAAAATATGTGTAAAAGGTTTATATTTTAATCAGTGAATAGTTATTAACACGATACATAAAGAAAAACAAATAATCAGCTACAAACAATGTATGACTTAGTGAATGGCAACAACCCTAATTTCACTTCAAGGGTCATTGATTCTTTCAAAAAAATTTACATAGAAAATACAATTTTTAGGAAGAATAGAAAAGGAGGGGCTGGGTGAGATCAACTAGTGTCACCAACACAACCTAAATTATAGCTGTTTAACTAGTAAATCCATAAACATTTTCAGAAAACTCAACTTACCTACAAAAGCAAAATGACTGGGGAATATATCAAATATACCATCACTGTGCATTGCAAATAAAATAGAGAAATACACAGCAAGGCTGCCCCAGATGTAAAAGTGATTGATGGCTGTCCAGTAGCTAGTATCTAAGCCAATCTGTAATGAGTGAAACAAAAACAACTTTACTTCTCAGTACAAAGACATGTAATGTTACAGCAAAGAAAATCCACTTTGGTCAAGTATATTGTTTTGTAGACTTTTTGTTGCCTTATTTTACGTTTAGCATAGCTCCTAATTACAATGTATTTCATTGGCCAGCACCACAACTCCAGTTTGTTAGTTGCACAGGTTTTAGAGGCCATTCAAATCCATCATACATTGTAACATTGTTTTTGAATGGTCTCTCATGACGTTACAACAGCGAAAATCCACCAGTTATTTTAAATGGATAATTTTGCTTATTTTTAAATAACATTGCTCTGATTTTCAGACTCCTAACCAAGCCCCAAAGTTTTAGGAGAATACCGACGAATACCTACTCCAGCTTGCTCCTGTTTGCAGTGAGTGTTCCAGTAACCTTTTAAACAGCGCTAAACTGGAAGCTTCTAAGTAAGTTTTTTAAACGGTTTTAATACTGGAATTTTATATCAGTATTGTGAATATTATTCCTTATAGTAGTGTCTATTACATGCAGTTATATGAAAATTGGTGTATACTCTCCGTTTAACATAAGAAATACCTCCATTTCAAACGCATGAAGCAGTCTTAATCAATATTGAATCAATTAGCTTTTCTTGACTTCTCCTGCGCTGCCCATGTATGTTTTGCTTCTGTGTAGGTCTACCAGAACCCCATGTGTAACAACCCTTCTGTTAAACCCCTTGACCCAATCTGACATACATATACGTCATGCGGTACATTGCCCCATCGTATATATACATCGCAGCTTCAGAAAGCCCCAGCAGACTTAGTTGTAAAGAGGACTGCTGTTCCCGAGCTGCAGGCAATCTTTCCTCATAAGGTAATGGAGCACGATCAGTGTTCTGTTACCAAATGAGTGCAGAATGCCATATCGTTACAGACAATGACACAGTCTGTTTCAATGTCTGTAATGATCTCCTTCAGTGCCGATGGGAGGTGCGGGGTGGAAAGAGGGAGCAGCAAAGAGGTGGAGGGAGAGGGAGGGGCCCTATGCAGCAGAAAATAAAGTATGGAAAGGAGAGGGAGGGAACAGACACTACACTACAAACATTTTTTAGGGTGGGGGCCTACAATTGCAATCACAGGGAGGCACCACTACACTACAGCAAAATAAAATAAATAAAAAGGAAATGTATGCTTACCTGATAAATTTGTTTCTTTTACGATATGACGAGTCCACAGATTTCATCCTTACTTGTGGGATATCGCCTCCTGGTCAGCAGGAAGTGGCAAAGAGCTCCACAGCAGAGCTGCATATATAGCCCCTCCCTTCCCTCCCCCTCCAGTCAAGGAGCAGAGGTGACTGAAGTTTAATAAAAATAAAAACTTGTCTTTCTAAAAATAACAGGGTGGGTCGTGGACTCGTCATATCGTAAAAGAAACTAATTTATCAGGTAAGCATAAATTTCCTTTTCTTTTACAAGATATGACGAGTCCACGGATTTCATCCTCACTTGTGGGATACAATACCAAAGCAATAGGACACGGATTGAAAGGGAGGGACAAGAACAGGGACCTAAACGAAGGCACCACTGCTTGAAGAACCCTTTCTTCCCAAACAGCCCCAGAAGAAGCAAATGTATCAATTATGTAAATTTTGTGGGGAAAAGTATGAAGAGAACGACCAAGTAGCAGCCTTTGCAAATCTGTTCAACAGAAGCATTTTTAAATGCCCAGGAGGAAGCCACAGCCCTAGTAGAATGAGCCGTAATTCGTTCAGGAGGTTGCTGCCAGCAGTCTCATATGCCAAATGGATGATACTCTTCAGCCCAAAAAGAGAGGTAGCCGTAGCTTTCTGACCCCTACGTTTCCCAGCAAAAACAAAAACAAAGAAGATGTTTGACGAAAATCCTTAGTTGCCTGAAAATAAAAATTTTAAGGCACGAACTACATCCAAGTTATGTAGCAGACGCTCCTTCTTAGAAGAAGGGTTAGGACATAATGAAGGAACCACAATTTCCTGATTAATATTCTTGTTAGAAACAACCTTAGGAAGAAAACCTAGTTTGGTACGTAACACCACCTTATCAGCATGGAAAATAAGATAAGGTGGATCACATTGTAAAGCCGAAAGCTCAGAAACTCTGCGAGCAGAAGAAATAGCAACCAAAAATAAAACTTTCCAGATAATAACTTAATATCAATGGAATGCATAGGTTCAAACGGAATCCCTTGAAGAACTTTAAGAACTAATTCAAACTCCACAGAGGAGCAATTGATCTAAACACAGGCCTGATTCTAGTCAGAGCCTGACAAAAAGACTGAACATCTGGAACATCTGCCAGGACGTTTGTGAAGCAAAATGGACAAAGCAGAAATCTGTCCCTTTAAGGAACTTGCTGACAACCCTTTCTCCAAAACTTCTTGGAGAAAAGCCAAAATTCTCGGAATCCTAACTCTACTGCATGAATAGCTCTTGGATTCGCACTAATAGAGATATTTACACCATATCTTATGGTAAATCTTTCTAGTAACAGGCTTATGTGCCTGAATCAAGGTATTAATGACCGAATCAGAGAACCCTCGCTTAGATAAAAATCAAGCATTCAATCTCCAAGCAGTCAGTTGCAGAGAAACCTAGATTCGGATGATGGAAGGGCCCCCTGAATGAGAAGGTCCTGCCTCAATGGAAGTTTCCACAGAGGCAGAGAGGGACATGTCCACCAGATCGGCATACCAAGTCCTGCGAGGCCACGCAGGAGCGATGAGAATCAATGATGCCCTCTCCCTGTTTGATCCGAGCAATCACCCGGGAAAGAAGAGCAAACGGCGGGAACACATAAGCTAGGTTTAAACGGACCAAGGCACTGCCAAGGCATCTATCAGTTCGGCCTGAGGATCCCTGGACCTGGATCCGTACCTTGGAAGCTTGGGCATTCTGTCAAGATGCCATCAGATCCAATTCCGGTCTGCCCCACCTGAGAATCAGGGTGGCAAATACCTCCGGATGAAGTTCCCATTCCCCCGGATGAAACGTCTGTCTGCTCAAAAAATCCGCTTCCCAGTTGTCCACTCCTGGAATGTAAATTGCTGACAGATAACAAGAGTGAGCCTCCGCCCACCAAATTATCTTGGATACTTCTGTCATCGCCAAGGAACTCCTTGTTCCTCCCTGATAATTGATGGTAAGTCACAGTCGTGATGTTGTCTGACTGAAATCGGATGAACTTGTGCCGAGGCCAATTGAGGCCAAGCTTGAAGCGCATTGAATATTGCTCTCAACTCCAGGATATTTAGTGGAAGTAGAGAATCCGCTCGAGTCCACATCCCTGAGTCTTCAGGGAATTCTAGACTGCCCCCCATCCAAGGAGGCTGGCATCCGTTGTCACTATCACCCATGAAGGTCTGCGGAAACACGTCCCTGGGAGGAGATGAGCCGGCGGACAACCGACCAAAGAAGAGAGTTTCTTGTCTCCTGATCCAGATCTATCTGGGAGAGACAAATTTGCATAATCTCAAATTCCACTGTCTGAGCATGCTCATGTTGTAGAGGTCTTAGATGTAAACCGCTTGCAAACGGAATGATGTCCGTCTACTCCGATTACCTCCATACACTGAGCCACTGATTGGCCGAGGAGTGGAACGGAAGAGTTCGGCATGCCTCCAGAATCTTAAAGGGTCACTGTAAGTAAATATTTTCTATGCCTGTTACTAACTACCCCATATAAGCGTTTTATCAATAGCATTTCATTAACATATCTCTACCGGTATATCAGAAATGCTTGGCTGCAAAATTGAATTGTTTTCCAAACCCACTCCGTAGGTTATGCCTTTGCTCTGGACCAATCCGTTTACATAACTAGGTTTCAAAATGGGCGCTTAAACACAGAAGTTATTGATTTAAGTATTTTGAACATGCAGTGCTGAAAAATAGTGGGCAGGATAACGTGACATCATCAGCGAATAAAAGATATAACTTTTGAAACGTTATGAAACTTCGTTTTGGAGAAAATATAGGTCAGTAGGTTTGAATTACTGTTTATTAACTTTAATATGTTAGTTGTTTAGCTTAAAAATTATAACAGAAAGTAATCCTTTAACATTCTAACTTCCGTCAAAAAGATTTTCATGGATACGGAATCTATTAGAGTTCCCAGGAAAGGAACCTTTGTCTGTGGAATTAGTGAACTCTTTTCTAGATTCACCTTCCACCCATGAGTCCTTAGAAAGGACAGAACCATGTCGGTATGGGACTCTGTCAGTTGAAAAGAGAACGTCTGGATTAGAATATCGTCTAGATAAGGCGCCACTGCAATGCCCCGCGGTCTGAGGACCGCTAGCAAAGACCCTAGAACTTTCGTGAAGATCCTGGGAGCCGTGGCCAGCCCGAAGGGAAGAGCCACAAACTGAAAATTTTGTCCAGGAAGGCAAACCTTAGAAACTGGTGATGATCTCTGTGGATAGGAATGTGCAGATATGCATCCTTTAAGTCCACGGTAGTCATATATTGACCCTCCTGGATCAATGGAAGAATTGTCTGAATCGTTTCCATCTTGAAGGATGGAACTCTGAGAAATTTGTTTTAGTACTCTTGAGATCTAAAATGGGGTCTGAACGTTCCCTCTTTTTTGGGAACCCACGAAAAGATTTGAGTAAAAACCCCTGTCCCTGTTCCTGTATTGGAACGGACAAATTACTCCCATAGTAGAGAGGTCTTTTACACAACGTAAGAACGCCTCTCTTTTATCTGGTCTACAGACAAGTCGGAAAGAAGAAACCTTCCCTTGGAAAGGAATTTTTTAACTCCAGTTGGTACCCCTGGGACAACGATTTCTAGTGTCCAGGGATCCTGAACATCTCTTATCAAGCCTGGACAAAGAGAGAAAGTCCTGCCCCCTACTAGGTTCCGGTCCCAGACCGGAGGCCGTCCCTTCATGCTGTCTTGGGAGCAGCAGCGGGCTTCTTGGATTTTTTACTTTTGTTCCAAGCCTGATTGGGTTTCCAGACGGGCTTGGACTGTGCGAAGTTTCCTTCCTGTTTTAGCGGAAAGAGGAAGAAGAGACACCCTTAAATTTCAAAAGGAACGAAAAACAAAATTTATGCTTACCTGATAATTTTATTTCTCTTGTGGTGTATCCAGTCCACGGGTTCATCCATTACTTGTGGGATATTCTCTTCCCAACAGGAAGCTGCAAGAGGACACCCACAGCAGAGCTGTCTATATAGCTCCTCCCCTAACTGCCACCCCCAGTCATTCGACCGAAGATAAGCAAGAAAAAAAGGAGAAAACTATAGGTTGCAGTGGTGACTGTAGTTTAAAAAATAAAAAACACTGCCTTAAAATGACAGGGCGGGCGTGGACTGGATACACCACAAGAGAAATAAATTTATCAGGTAAGCATAAATTTGTTTTCTCTTGTAAGGGTGTATCCAGTCCACGGGTTCATCCATTACTTGTGGGATACCAATACCAAAGCTTTAGGACACGGATGAAGGGAGGGACAAGGCAGGAACTTAAACGGAAGGCACCACTGCCTGTAAGACCTTTCTTCTAAGTCACCACATCTCTCTTGATACTTCCTTTCTTGTCGAGAGCTGCAAGAGAATGACTGGGGGTGGCAGTTAGGGGAGGAGCTATATAGACAGCTCTGCTGTGGGTGTCCTCTTGCAGCTTCCTGTTGGGAAGGAGAATATCCCACAAGTAATGGATGAACCCATGGACTGGATACACCTTTACAAGAGAAATTACTCTGTCTCCTTTGTTTGGACGTCTTGTCCTGAGGGAGGAGATGACCCTTACCTCCCGTAATGTAAGAGATAATCTCTTTCAATTCAGGCCCAAATAAAGTCTTTCCTTTGAAAGGGATAGCTAATAGCTTAGAGGATATATCCGCAGACCAGGATTTCAACCATAAGGCTCTGCGTGCTACAATGGCCAAACCTGCATTCTTAGCCACCAACTTGGTAATCTGAAAGGCGGCGTCTGTAACAAAGGAATTGGCTAGCTTAAGGGCCTTGATTCTATCCAATATTTCCTCCAAAGGAGTCTCAGTTTTAAGAGACTCTTCTAGGGCATCAAACTAAAAGGCAGTCGCAGTTGTAACTGGTACAATGCAGGCTGTTGGTTGCAACAGAAACCCTTGGTGAACAAACAGCTTCTTTAGAAGACCCTCCAACTTTTCATCCATAGGGTCCTTGAAACCACAACTGTCCTCAATAGGAATAGTCGTACGCTTAGCTAGAGTAGAAATAGCTCCCTCCACCTTAGGAATCGTTTGCCAGACATCCCGAATGGTGTCAGGTAAAGGGTACATTTTCTTAAATATAGGGGAAGGAGAGAAAGGTATACCTGGCTTTTCCCATTCCTTGTTAATAATTTCCGAAATTCTTTTGGGAATCGGAAAAACATCAGCGTAAGTAGGAACTTCCAAATATCTGTCCATCTTACACACTTTCTCTGGAGGGACCACAATAGAGTCACAGTCGTCCAGAGTTAACAAAACCTCCCGCAATAACAGACGAAGGTGTTCAAGCTTAAATCTGAAGGACATCACGTCCGAATCTGTTTTGGGTAATGCACTACCTGAGTCAGACAGTTCTCCTTCTGATAAAATCTCCCTACCCCCCCCCCCCCCTTCAGAGTCATGGGAGGGAAGATCGGAGATCGCCATCAAGGAATCAGAAGTCGCCTGAACTACATGGGTCTCTATTCTACTACGTTTACCCTGTAGTACTGGCAACTTAGATAACACCTCTCTAAGGGTTGAGGACATAACTGTAGTCATATCCTGCAGAGTGAATGATGCAGACACTGATGAAGAACATGGCGTCGCTTGTGTGGGCGCTATGGGCTGAGACGCTTGGGATTGAATTTTATCCTGAACCTCATCATCCTGAGTACAATCATTATCATCATCAGATAAGAAAATTTGTCCTTACCACTGTAAATGCCCAAGTTATACATGAGGGACAAAAGTGTAACAGGGGGTTCCACAATGGCATGTAAACACATAAGCATGCACTATGTTCATCCATCTTAATAAAGTGAAAAAATTCTATTGTAAAAATAAATATATTGAGTACTCTTGTCTTTAAGACTCAAATCACTATATGTCAGTCTTTTTATCTTTAAATGACATAAATATCCGTTTTCTTTTATTGCAAAGGAGAAGTTCTAAGATAAACTTCCTCTTACACCGTGTATTATGATTTTGAAATAATCCACAAATTATAAGGCATAGACTGTTCCTAATAATAAAAAACTTTTTCACCTTCGCCGCAGCTCTGCTGCGGCTCCTACCTGCACCTGTGACCGGACACTATAACCACTTACGTATCCGGAAAGAACAGGCTAGAAGGCTGAGACGATCGCACTATCACCAACCTGACTGCGCTATGAAAGCGCACAAACTCTAGCTCCGCCCCTCGTCCGGAGGGTGTAATGTAATAGGCTCTATTAAAATAAGCAACATCCGCCATTAACCAGAGATAAGAGTATTCATATGCACTCCGGAATAGGCATATAACAATAAACGTACAGATATCTGTTAAACCTTGTGTCTCCAGCCCCATAACAATGGCCCCCACACAACTCCCTAGCGCTTCAAGGCACACACACCTGAATGTCTAGAAAGCATAAACACAATAATCCCCAGTTTCTCCCTCTTTAATAAATTTAGTCAGAGAACTTGGCACCTTATGTCATGTTGTATATGTATACCAGCGCTTCTAGTTAATAAATCGCTAGAGTGTCTGGTTCTGTGCTGTAATTACATACAAATCCCCAGCATAGGGAAAATACAGTCCATCTGAGAGTCTGTTCTCCAGAATAAAAGAACTGCACTTACCTTTATGCCGAGTCTTCACAGTGTTAAGAGGTGCTCCATATCCTCCTGAGGTCCTGTGAAACAGAAAAAGTCTTAGTTAAGATTTTCTAACACTTTATACATCACGCAGCACAATCCTGGGAGGCACAGTGGAGACAAAAATCCACCAGTTCCCACAGTCTAAAAAGACTACTTGAAGCTGCTCTATAATAAAATAGTACACTTTGGCACCATTTAAAAACTAAAAATTCTTGATTGAAGAATCTAAACTAAACACCTCACTTTACCTCTTCCTATCACTACCACCGGCAAAGAGATTGACTGGGGGGGGAGGGAAGGGAGGGGCTATATATGCAGCTCTGCTGTGGAGCTCTTTGCCACTTCCTGCTGACCAGGAGGCGATATCCCACAAGTAAGGATGAAATCTGTGGACTCGTCATATCGTAAAAGAAACAAATTTATCAGGTAAGCATACATTTCCTTTTTATTTATTTTATTTTGCTGTAGTGTAGTGGTGCCTCCCTGTGATTGCAATTGTAGGCCCCCACCCTAAAAAATGTTTGTAGTGTAGTGTCTGTTCCCTCCCTCTCCTTTCCATACTTTATTTTCTGCTGCATAGGGCCCCTCCCTCTCCCTCCACCTCTTTGCTGCTCCCTCTTTCCACCCCGCACCTCCCATCGGCACTGAAGGAGATCATTACAGACATTGAAACAGACTGTGTCATTGTCTGTAACGATATGGCATTCTGCACTCATTTGGTAACAGAACACTGATCGTGCTCCATTACCTTATGAGGAAAGATTGCCTGCAGCTCGGGAACAGCAGTCTCTTTACAACTAAGTCTGCTGGGGCTTTCTGAAGCTGCGATGTATATATACGATGGGCAATGTACCGCATGACGTATATGTATGTCAGATTGGGTCAAGGGGTTTAACAGAAGGGTTGTTACACAGGGGTTCTGGTAGACCTACACAGAAGCAAAACATACATGGGCAGCGCAGAGAAGTCAAGAAAAGCTAATTGATTCAATATTGATTAAGACTGCTTCATGCGTTTGAATGGAGGTATTTCTTATGTTAAACGGAGAGTATACACCAATTTTCATATAACTGCATGTAATAGACACTACTATAAGGAATAATATTCACAAATACTGATATAAAATTCCAGTATTAAACCGTTTAAAAACGTACTTAGAAGCTTCCAGTTTAGCGCTGTTTAAAAGGTTACTGGAACACTCACTGCAAACAGGAGCAAGCTGGAGTAGGTATACGTCGGTATTCTCCTAAAACACTTTGGCACCATTTAAAAACTAAAAATTCTTGATTGAAGAATCTAAACTAAACACCTCACTTTACCTCTTCCTATCACTAACACAGGCAAAGAGAATGACTGGGGGGGGGGAGGGAAGGGAGGGGCTATATATGCAGCTCTGCTGTGGAGCTCTTTGCCACTTCCTGCTGACCAGGAGGCGATATCCCACAAGTAAGGATGAAATCCGTGGACTCGTCATATCTTGTAAAAGAAATTAGTACCTAAACTGGGTCTGCCAGTACCTAAGATGGTGGTGAGGAGTGTGGGTGAACCCTTGCTAGCTAACAAATTAACCCCATTCAATGCCAGGAATTTAAGAATTATGGTGCACAGCTGCAAGGAGCGACCTTCTAATTACCAAAAAGCAATGGCAAAGCCATGTATATCTGCTACTTTTAAACAAAGGGGATCCCAGAGATGCTTTTACATCAATTTGTGTTATAATTGCACAAGCTGTATGTAAAAAATTTCAGTAAGAAAAGTTAAACATTTTTTTTACACAATTGCATTTGCAGGCAAAATTGTGACATGAAATATAGCAAAAGGGGCCTAGCTAAATACCTTGGGTTGTGTTTCTGTTTATATGGAGTAATAGCAAAAATACTAAAAATTCTTAGGTATTTTGGGCAAGTTTTTCTCTAGAATTATTAATAGTGAAGGGTTTAAACAGGGTGATCTTTAAAAGTATAAAATATCTACAATTCAAAAAAGGAAGTGTTGTAAAATGATTGGATGGAAAAAAACAACTAATATCCAATAAAAAAACACAGTGCCAGGAATATATAATGGCATAGTAAATATAATATATATATACCTGCACACTCACAACTATAACCAAACTTGTAGCAACAGTGACAGCAAAAGATTGATAGTCTGCAATGTGTTTCCCATCTTCACCAGCTGAGTTAAAAAATGCACCAAATGGTATAAAAAACAGGGCAAAAGAGGTGTAGATCCCATGGGCTATACAGATAAAAAATCTGCGCTTGTTGAAGAGTAGATTCAGCTGCCCAGGCTCATATAGCTTTGTGTAATCCATACAATTCTGCTCATTGACATCCTGAAAATAAAAAATATGGTTAAACATAAGCATTTTTTTCAGTTTATCTACAACACACTACACCTAAATGACCCTTACACAAAATTTCCAGCATCACCATGGGGGGCAGATAACCTAAGGAAACATTAAACTGCATTAAAGTAGCAAGTGTCCATGCTGGTAATCTCAGTTTATTTTAATCTCATGAAAACCTTTTGCTTTCATGTCAAACCACATTGTAATAATTTTACTGCCTATAGCAAACATCTCTTTAAATGTATTTTATTCCTCTTGAGGTATCCACAAAACATTTTTTTTGCAGCAGCAGCCATAACCATTTTCAAAATATTAGCATGCTGCAAAGTCCAGTCATAATAAAAAGCCTAGATTTGTTTGAAAAGCACTTTTTTATTCTTAAAGGTACATAAAACATTCCAATTTACTTCTATTATCTAATTTGCTTCATTCTTTAGATATCCTTTGTTGAAGAAATAGTAATGCACATGGGTAAGCCAATCACACGAGGCATCTGTGTGCAGCCACCAATCAGCAGCTACTGTGCCTATTTAGATATGCTTTTAAGCAAAGGATATCAAGAGAATGAGGCAAATTAGATAATAGAAGTAAATTGGAAAGTTGTTTAAAATTGCATGGTCTTTCTAAGCCATGAAAGAAAAAAACAGAATTTATGTTTACCTGATAAATTTCTTTCTCCTACGGTGTGTCCGGTCCACGGCTTCATCCTTACTTGTGGGATATTCTCTTCCCCTACAGGAAATGGCAAAGAGAGCACACAGCAAAAGCTGTCCATATAGCCCCCCCTCTGGCTCCGCCCCCCAGTCATTCGACCGACGGTTAGGAGAAAAAGGAGAAACTATAGGGTGCCGTGGTGACTGTAGTGTACAGAAATAAAAATTTTAAACCTGACTAAAAGCCAGGGCGGGCCGTGGACCGGACACACCGTAGGAGAAAGAAATTTATCAGGTAAACATAAATTCTGTTTTCTCCTACATTGGTGTGTCCGGTCCAGGGCTTCATCCTTACTTGTGGGAACCAATACCAAAGCTTTAGGGCACGGATGAAGGGAGGGAAGTCAGGTAACCTAAACGGAAGGCACCACAGCTTGCAAAACCTCTCTCCCAAAAACAGCCTCCGAAGAAGCATAAGTATCGAATTTGTAAAATTTGGCAAAAGTATGCAGAGAAGACCAAGTCGCTGCCTTACAGATCTGATCAACAGAAGCCTCATTCTTGAAGGCCCATGTGGAAGCCACAGCCCTAGTAGAGTGAGCTGTAATTCGTTCAGGAGGCTTCCGTCCGGCAGTCTCATAAGCCAATCGGATGATGCTTTTCAGCCAAAAGGAAAGAGAGGTAGCAGTAGCTTTCTGCCCTCTCCTCTTACCAGAATAAACGACAAACAATGATGATGTCTGCCTGAAATCCTTTGTTGCTTCTAAATAGAATTTTAAAGCACGGACCACATCTAGGTTGTGTAACAAACGTTCCTTCTTCGAAACTGGTTTCGGACACAACAGAGAAGGAACAACTATTTCCTGGTTAATATTCCTGTTGGAAACCACTTTTGGAAGAAAACCAGGCTTGGTACGTAAAACTACCTTATCTGTATGGAATACCAGATAGGGAGAAGTACACTGCAAAGCAGACAATTCAGAAACTCTTCTAGCAGAAGAAATAGCAACCAAAAACAGAACCTTCCAAGATAGTAACTTAATATCTATGGAATGTAAGGGTTCAAACGGAACCCCTTGAAGAACTGAAAGAACTAAGTTTAGACTCCATGGAGGAGTCATAGGTCTGTAGACAGGCTTGATTCTGACTAACGCCTGTACAAATGCCTGTACATCTGGCACGGCTGCCAGACGTTTGTGCAACAAAACAGACAGAGCAGATATCTGTCCTTTTAGACAACTAGCTGACAAGCCTTTATCCAAACTCTCTTGGAGAAAGGAAAGTATCCTAGGAATTTTAATTTTACTCCAAGAGAATCCCTTGGATTCGCACCAACGGATATATTTTTGCCATATCTTATGGTAAATTTTCCTAGTCACAGGTTTTCTGGCTTGAACCAGAGTATCTATAACTGAATCTGAAAACCCACGCTTAGATAGAATCAAGCGTTCAATTTCCAAGCAGTCAGTTGCAGAGAGACTAGATTTGGATGTTCGAATGGACCTTGTACTAGAAGATCCTGTCTCAAAGGTAGCTTCCATGGTGGAGCCGATGACATATTCACCAGGTCTGCATACCAAGTCCTGCGTGGCCATGCAGGAGCTATTAGAATCACCAAGGCCTTCTCCTGTTTGATCCTGGCTACAAGCCTGGGAAGGAGAGGGAACGGTGGAAACACATAAGCTAGATTGAACGACCAAGGTGCTACCAATGCATCCACTAGCGTCGCCTTGGGATCCCTGAATCTGGACCCGTAGCGAGGAACCTTGGAGTTCTGACGAGACGCCATCAGATCCATATCTGGAATGCCCCATAGTTGAGTTAACTGGGCAAAGACCTCCGGGTGGAGTTCCCACTCCCCCGGATGGAAAGTCTGACGACTCAAATAATCCGCCTCCCAGTTGTCTACTCCTGGGATGTGAATTGCAGATAGATGGCAGGAGTGATCCTCCGCCCATTTGATGATCTTGGATACCTCTCTCATCGC
Source organism: Bombina bombina (assembly GCF_027579735.1). Lineage (NCBI taxonomy): Eukaryota > Metazoa > Chordata > Amphibia > Anura > Bombinatoridae > Bombina > Bombina bombina. The sequence goes on along the minus strand of NC_069504.1, from coordinate 529,979,916 downwards.
CAAGGAACTCGTTGTTCCCCCCTGATGATTGATGTACGCTACAGTCGTCATGTTGTCCGAATGAAATCTTATGAATCTGGCCTTCGCTAGTTGAGGCCAAGCCAGGAGCGCATTGAATATCGCTCTCAGTTCCAAAATGTTTATCGGGAGAAGAGACTCTTCCCGAGACCATAGACCCTGAGCTTTCAGGGAGTCCCAGACCGCTACCCAGCCTAAGAGACTGGCGTCGTTCGTGACAATGACCCACTCTGGTCTGCGGAAACTCATTCCCTGAGACAGGTGATCCTGAGTCAACCACCAGCGGAGTGAGTCTCTGGTTACCTGGTCTACTTGAATCTGGGGAGACAAGTCTGCATAATCCCCATTCCACTGTTTGAGCATGCACAGTTGCAATGGTCATAGATGAATTCGAGCAAAAGGAACCACGTCCATTGCTGCAACCATTAATCCTATTACCTCCAGGCACTGAGCTATGGAAGGCTGAGGAATAGATTGAAGAACTTGACAAGCGTTTAGAAGCTTTAACTTTCTGACCTCTGTCAGAAAAATCTTAATTTCTACAGAATCTATTATTGTTCCCAGAAAAGGAACCCTTGTGGACGGGGACAGGGAACTCTTTTCTATGTTCACCTTCCTCCCGTGAGACCTGAGAAAGGCTACAACAATGTCTGTATGAGCCCTTGCTTTGGAAAGGGACGACGCTTGGATTAGAATGTCGTCTAAGTAAGGTGCTACAGCAATGCCCCTCGGCCTTAGAACCGCTAGAAGGGACCCTAGTACCTTTGTGAAAATTCTGGGAGCAGTGGCTAAACCGAATGGAAGAGCCACGAACTGGTAATGTTTGTCCAGAAAGGCGAACCTCAGGAACTGATGATGATGTTTGTGGATAGGAATATGCAGGTACGCATCCTTGAAATCCACGGTAGTCATATATTGACCCTCCTGGATTGTTGGTAAAATCGTATTGTTTAGAATTTTTAAATCCAGAATTGGTCTGAAAGTTCCCTCTTTTTTGTGTATCACTCTCATCTTTAATAGGTCTCCTACGCAATGTAAGAATGCCTGTCTCTTTATCTGGTCTGAAGATAAGCGAGACATGTGGAACCTTCCCCTTGGAGGAAGTTCTTTGAACTCTAGAAGATACCCCTGAGAGACTATTTCTAGTGCCCAGGGATCCGGAACATCTCTCGCCCAAGCCTGAGCAAAGAGAGAAAGTCTGCCCCCTACTAGATCCGGTCCCCGATCGGGGGCTACCCCTTCATGCTGTCTTGGTAGCAGCAGCAGGCTTCTTGGCCTGTTTACCCTTGTTCCAGCCTTGCAATGGTTTCCATGCTGGTTTAGGCTTAGAAGTGTTACCCTCTTGTCTAGAGGCTGCAGAGTTAGGAGCCGGTCCGTTCCTGAAATTGCGAAAGGAACGAAAATTAGACTTGTTCTTAGCCTTGAAAGGCCTATCCTGTGGGAGGGCATGGCCCTTTCCCCCAGTGATGTCTGAAATAATCTCCTTCAATTCTGGCCCGAAAAGGGTCTTACCTTTGAAAGGAATATTAAGCAATTTTGTTTTGGACGACACATCCGCCGACCAAGATTTTAGCCAAAGCGCCCTGCGCGCCACTATTGCAAAACCTGAATTTTTCGCCGCTAATTTTGCCAATTGAAAAGCGGCATCCAAAATAAAGGAATTAGCCAACTTTAGTGCATGAATTCTGTCCATGACTTCATCATATGGAGTCTCCTTTTGGAGCGAATTTTCTAGTTCCTCGAACCAAAAAGACGCTGCCGTGGTGACAGGAATAATGCACGAAATTGGTTGAAGAAGGAAACCTTGCTGAACAAATATCTTTTTAAGCAATCCTTCCAATTTTTTATCCATAGGATCTTTGAAAGCGCAACTGTCCTCAATAGGAATAGTTGTGCGCTTGGCTAACGTTGAAACTGCCCCCTCTACCTTAGGGACCGTTTGCCATGCGTCCCTTCTGGGGTCGACAATGGGGAACATTTTCTTAAATATAGGAGGTGGAACAAAGGGTACACCTGGCTTCTCCCACTCCTTAGTCACTATGTCCGCCACACTCTTGGGTATCGGAAAGGCATCAGCGTGCACAGGGACCTCTAAGAATTTGTCCATTTTGCACAGCTTCTCTGGAATCACCAAAGAGTCACAATCATCAAGAGTAGCTAGCACCTCCTTAAGCAGGGCGCGGAGATTTTCTAGCTTAAATTTAAATGCCACAATATCAGGTTCTGCCTGCTGAGAAATTTTTCCTGAATCAGAAATTTCTCCCTCAGACAGACCCTCCCTCGCTGCCAATTCAGAATGATGTGAGGGTATAACAGATCGTCAGCGCCCACTTGCTCATCCTCTGTATTTAAAACTGAGCAATCACACTTTCTGGGGAATGCTGGCAGTTTGAATAAAAGATTTGCTATAGAATTATCCATTACTGCTGTTAATTGCTGCATAGTAACAAGCATTGGCGCGCTAGATGTACTAGGTAACGCCTGCGCGGGCAAAACTGGTGTTGACACAGAAGGAGAGGATGATGAGCTATCCCCACTACCTTCATTTGAAGAATCATCTTGGGCAACCTTATTAAATGTGACAGTACTGTCCTTACTTTGTTTGGACGCCATGGCACAATTTGCACATACATTTAAAGGGGGAAAAACCTTGGCTTCCATACACACAGAACATATGCTATCTGAAGGTACAGACATGTTAGACAGATTTAGGCAGGCTATTAATGCAATAAAAACGATTTTAAGCAAAACTGTTACTGTCTCTTTAAATAATAAAAAGAGTCCACTTTATTTCTGAATGTTTGAAAAACTATCAAGGAAATATCCGATCTTTATAAAATTTACACCCCAGTGTCTTAATGCTTTGAAAGTATTGTACACCAAATTTCAAGTCTCTAAACCCTTAAATGAGCAAACCGGAGCTAATAGTTCAATTTACCGGTTTAAACACACTACAGTCCCTGCCACAGACTTTGCTGCGGCTTTTACCTTCCTTAGGGGTTATTCACCACAGAAATAAGCCTTCCTGAGTCCGTTTCTCAGCCACAGGACCCTCTCACATGAAGCTGCATGCACTGCCTTTAGAAGTAACTGCGCAACTGAGGCGCGAAAATGAGGCCTCCTCCCTCTGTATACCAGAGTGAAGGGGCCTTTCTGACTAGATTAGGCGTCTAAACAACTGCCAGGTTTAATAAAAACGTTCCCAAAAGTGTTTCAAAGTTCACAAAACACTCCAAATGTCATATAAATATGATATAAACAAATCGATTTAGCCCACAATAGTGTCAACCAGCATAGAGCCCATTTTATAAGCCTTAATTCTGTTACTGAGTCTAAGAAAATGGCTTACCGATCCCATAAGGGAAAACTGACAGTCTTCTAGCATTACTATGTCTTGTTAGAAAAGAGACTGGTCATACCTGGAGCAGATAAGTCTGCAAACTGTTCCCCCCAACTGAAGTTCTCTGGTTTCAACAGTCCTGTGTGGGAACAGCAATGGATTTTAGTTACTGGTGCTAAAATCATACTCCTCTTTTAACAGAACTCTTCATCACTTTCTGTTGTAGAGTAAATAGTACAAACCGGCACTATTTTAAAATAACAAACTCTTGATAGAAGAAATAAAACTACAACTAACACCACATACTCTTTACCATCCCCGTGGAGATGCTACTTGTTCAGAGCGGCAAAGAGAATGACTGGGGGGCGGAGCCAGAGGGGGGGCTATATGGACAGCTTTTGCTGTGTGCTCTCTTTGCCATTTCCTGTAGGGGAAGAGAATATCCCACAAGTAAGGATGAAGCCGTGGACCGGACACACCAATGTAGGAGAAAATGTGGGTTTCATGTCCCTTTAAAGGAACACTCAATCAAAATTAAACTTTCATTATTCAGATAGAGCATGCCATTTTAAACAACTTTCCAATTTACTTCCATTAACTAAATGTGCACAGTCTTTTTATATTTAAACTTTTTGAGTCACCAGCTCCTACTGAGCATGTGCAAGAATAAGTGTGTATGCATTTGTGAATGGCTGATGGCTGTCACATGGTACGTGTATGCATTTGTGATTGGCTGATGACTGTCACATGGTACAGGGGGAGTGGAAAAAGACATAACTTTTAAAATTGTCAGAAAAAAAAATCTACTACTCATTTAAAGTTCAGACTAAGTACTATTGCATTGTCTTGTTATCTTGCATTTGTTGATTATGCAAATCTACTGTGTTGACTGGTCCTTTAAACTAGATCTTGACACTCAGGGCCTGATATTAAAAACCTTGCTGTTCAAGCAAGATATTCTAATAAATCTCATCAGTACGCGAGGCTCTAATTTTATCTTGAGAAATGTTTATGAGATTCCTACATTTCAATACAAGGTCTAAAAAATGCCGGCGAGGTTTCGAATATCAGGCCCTCAGGGAGAACTGTTAGTGTGTCATTCAATCCTTTACTAACCACTGGAAATACTGTAGTTACGTCTCATGCTTAATAAACACCTTACCTGATCAAATAGTCCCATTGCCAGCACCGGAAGTGATGTATAAACAATATTGAAAAGTGTGATAAACCACTGGTCATAGACTGTCTGAAAGAAAGAACATTTTTATTACACGCTGCAAAGGAACATTTGTTTAGAGATATTCTACAAAACCTTTACATTATCAGTATCCATTAAATACTTTAGTATACACATTTAATTGTATTTTTCTCTTTATCTTTCTTTTGTTTATAAGTCACAGATGTGTTTGCTACAGTGGTAATTATTATAGTCACAGTTAACAGTGTGTACAGTTATATATATCTGGCTTATACCATATGGGTAAATTTGGGCAATAATTTAGATTATAAAATTTTTCATGTTACACAGTGATAACCGTCTGTAAATAGATCTTTTTCAGTTCATAACGATTTAATTCCTAGTATATGCAAAAATACTTACACAGAGGTGTAAAAATCTTAGCAGTCAAAACACCTTTCCCAAAGAGTGACAAGGCTCCTGGTGCCCCGCTTGTCATATTTCTGACTGGCCCTAAGGTAGTGTGGCAGCCAAGGCCAGAATAATCCTACTCTTTTCTCCCCTGCACACACCCAATGTGTGGTGATGGAAAACCAAAAAGCAGCAGACAGAAGTCAAGCAGCTCAGGGAAAATAAAGGTCTAAAAAATGATGTGTCTTATGTGCTGCAGGCAGATTTGGCAAAAGTCTGATCTGATATTTTTTCTCCAAATATTTGTTTACTTGTTATTTTTTTAAACGAGGTTTAAAGTGGATACTAAACAAAAAAAAAATATTTCATGATTCAGATAGAGCATGCCATTTTAAGCAACTTTGTAATTTACTCCTATTATGAATTTTTCTGCGTTCTCTCTGTATCTTTATTTAAAAAGCATGAATGTAAGGCTTAGGAGCCGGGCCATTTTTGGTTCAGAACCTGGGTTATGCTTGCTTATTGGTGGCTAAATGTAAATATATTCAAGGCCCATATACAGAGATGGCAGAAGCTCTGTTTAGTCCAAGAAACTTGTTTGTGACAAGAGGGCCAAATTTAAGGCTGGAGGAAAGGAGATTTAATCTCCTGCAACGGAAACATTTTTTTCACTGTAAGAGCAATAAAATTGTGGAACTCACTACTAAAGGAGGTAAAGAATGCAAGTAATGTCACCTCTCAAGCACCTTTTTTCTAGAGAAAACAGACCAAGTTTGACTAGCCTCTCGTCATAGCTTAAATTGTCCATTCCCCTTATTAGCTTTGTGGCCCTTCTCTGAACTTTTTCTAAGTCTGCAATGTATTTTTCTGAGATTGGTCCCCAGAACTGCACTCCATACTCAGGTTGAGGTCTTACCAGGGATTTATATACAGGGAGTGCAGAATTATTAGGCAAGTTGTATTTTTGAGGATTAATTTTATTATTGAACAACAACCATGTTCTTAATGAACCCAAAAACTCATTAATATCAAAGCTGAATAGTTTTGGAAGTAGTTTTTAGTTTGTTTTTAGTTATAGCTATTTTAGGGGGCTATCTGTGTGTGCAGGTGACTATTACTGTGCATAATTATTAGGCAACTTAACAAAAAACAAATATATACCCATTTCAATTATTTATTTTTACCAGTGAAACCAATATAACATCTCAACATTCACAAATATACATTTCTGACATTCAAAAACAAAACAAAAACAAATCAGTGACCAATATAGCCACCTTTCTTTGCAAGGACACTCAAAAGCCTGCCATCCATGGATTCTGTCAGTGTTTTGATCTGTTCACCATCAACATTGCGTGCAGCAGCAACCACAGCCTCCCAGACACTGTTCAGAGAGGTGTACTGTTTTCCCTCCTTGTAAATCTCACATTTGATGATGGACCACAGGTTCTCAATGGGGTTCAGATCAGGTGAACAAGGAGGCCATGTCATTAGATTTTCTTCTTTTATACCCTTTCTTGCCAGCCACGCTGTGGAGTACTTGGACGCGTGTGATGGAGCATTGTCCTGCATGAAAATCATGTTTTTCTTGAAGGATGCAGACTTCTTCCTGTACCACTGCTTGAAGAAGGTGTCTTCCAGAAACTGGCAGTAGGACTGGGAGTTGAGCTTGACTCCATCCTCAACCCGAAAAGGCCCCACAAGCTCATCTTTGATGATACCAGCCCAAACCAGTACTCCACCTCCACCTTGCTGGCGTCTGAGTCGGACTGGAGCTCTCTGCCCTTTACCAATCCAGCCACGGGCCCATCCATCTGGCCCATCAAGACTCACTCTCATTTCATCAGTCCATAAAACCTTAGAAAAATCAGTCTTGAGATATTTCTTGGCCCAGTCTTGACGTTTCAGCTTGTGTGTCTTGTTCAGTGGTGGTCGTCTTTCAGCCTTTCTTACCTTGGCCATGTCTCTGAGTATTGCACACCTTGTGCTTTTGGGCACTCCAGTGATGTTGCAGCTCTGAAATATGGCCAAACTGGTGGCAAGTGGCATCTTGGCAGCTGCACGCTTGACTTTTCTCAGTTCATGGGCAGTTATTTTGCGCCTTGGTTTTTCCACACGCTTCTTGCGACCCTGTTGACTATTTTGAATGAAACGCTTTATTGTTCGATGATCACGCTTCAGAAGCTTTGCAATTTTAAGAGTGCTGCATCCCTCTGCAATATATCTCACTATTTTTGACTTTTCTGAGCCTGTCAAGTCCTTCTTTTGACCCATTTTGCCAAAGGAAAGGAAGTTGCCTAATAATTATGCACACCTGATATAGGGTGTTGATGTCATTAGACCACACCCCTTCTCATTACAGAGATGAACATCACCTAATATGCTTAATTGGTAGTAGGCTTTCGAGCCTATACAGCTTGGAGTAAGACAACATGCATAAAGAGGATGATGTGGTCAAAATACTAATTTGCCTAATAATTCTGCACTCCCTGTAGTGACAGAATTATTATTCCTTCCCTTACAACAATGCCTCTTTTAATACATGCTAGTATCTTATTAGCCTTTAAAGCCATTGCCCTGCATTGTGAACCCATCTTTAGCTTGTTATATATTACTACTTCCAAATCCCTTTCCTTCTCAATTTGAATAAGTCTAGCCCCATTTAAAAAATATGTTGCCTGCTTATTTTTACTTCCAAAATGTAGAATCTCCTTTCCTCTAGCCTTAAATTGTGATCTCTTGTCAAGAATTTTCTTGGAATAATCAGCTTCCTCCATCTCTGTATATGGGCTTTAAATATATTTATATAACTTAATTATGCCACCTCTCAAGCACCTTATTTTCTAGAGAAAACAGACTTAGTTTGGCTAACCTCTCCTCATAGCTTAAATTCTCCATTCCCCTTATTATTTTTGTTTTAGTTTTGTGGCTTTTCTCTGAACATTTTCTAAGTCTGCAATGTATTTTTTGTACAAGTTGTACAGGCCTCCATGTCTTACATGCACTGAAGCATTCTGTAGTGGGTTTAGCATAACATACTCAACTGCTCCATAGAGCCTTTAGATCTTGGTTCGGTGAATGAAGAATGAATAAAGCCATATTTTTCCAAGTAAATAGGCAATAGATTTCTTAGTTTAGACAAAATAGACAGCTGTAATAGACATAGAATTTCAGACACAGGCTGTTAGCATACAAATAGAAGAGTAAATCTGCATATATACCTCTCACATGGAGAGGGAGGTTTAAGGCTTGGGTTAACTTGGCGTTGCCACGCCACTGAGACCTTAGCACCGTAGCTTGATGCAGGCTTGGACTGTTCTCCGAGGTGAAATTAAATTGGCTTGAATGTTTAATTTGTTTTTACGGTTATTAAAACCTTAGGCAAATTCACATATTAAAGATATAGAAAAGTCTGGATGGCACACAGAACTGCACATATATGCAAGATTTTATTAGCTTCTCCAGGAACCAGAAATAATGTGACTTGCAAGATGGCCGCCAAAAGAAGTCCCCCTGTTTGCTTGTTTTTTTTTTAATTATCAAACTACAGAAATATTTTGAGGCTGCATTCATAATATGTGTCAAACTCCTGCTCTGTAAATATTGTATATTTGTCTCTTATTTACTGTGTGAAAGATACAGAAAGTCTGGGCTTCTGAAATGTTGTGAACATTATTTAGTGATATGCTAATGAAGACAGATGGCTAGAAAGAAAGAAAAGATAGACAAAAAGACAGGCACATTTTCCGGTACTAAAAAAAAATCTAGTGTTATAAAACTATACTCACTGAATTTTTACTGCAAAATCATTTTTTTATTAACCAATTGGGCTACTGCAACTCAGTCATTGCCTGACTGCAAACTAGTGATCAAATAAAGCTAACTTAATTTCATTAGAAAAACCACCCAGCAAGATTTTCTTTCTTTTTTTTACTCTCTGGCAAAATACAGATCTTTACCTAATTGAATAACTGCTTCCAGACGTCTTTGGGATCAGTTTTAATCTATGAGGTGCTATCATTAACAAATGACGCCACACTCATTCTTTCCTGGAAAAATCGGGCAGCAAACTGCAGACAGCGTTTTTCAAACCACAGCTCAACCTGTTCCTTGCATAAGATACACAAACACACATATATAGAGAATATAGCATAGTAAGAAAAAGAAACATATAAATGTTTGGAATTGTTTCTAATACAAGAACATTTTTCAACTTGTTATTATCTCTTTGTTTGATAACTTTTATTTTTTTAATATTTCCTGCACATTACACGTACATTATAAAGGTGAATTCATTTTTATAGCAATAAAGCAGTATATTATCGAGTATTCCAATCTATCCGTTTTTCTCTTTTGACATTGGAAACATGGGGTTGGCCTTTTTTTCTTTTTCTCAAGGTGTTCACACAACTGAGACTGATAAGTCCCACAAGCTTTATTCTCCATTGTCCTACAATGGCACCCTTAATGACCAATAATGGATCTTGATTCCAGGAAACCAAGATGGTTTAATGAGGTCAATGGACTTCATGTGTGTGTTGCAATTGGATACATTATAGCTTCTGATAAGTTTTAAACAATCAGAAAGCCATTTGTATATGGGCATGATGGGTATACTGATCTTATTAACCCAGTGAGGTTTGTAGGAAATTTATTTCCAGAAGAAGAAAGTGGGTGAAACTTACTGTAAATCATCTTCTAAAATGGGATTGTATAAGCTCTCATACTGTAAAATGTAAAACTGCTAAGTTATGGGGTGTAAAATATCTGCAAAAGTTTCAAACTTCACTGTGCAGAATGATGTTAGCCTTTGCTGAATTTCTACTACTGTTTGTAGATGGTGACAAATGTTCTAGATACTGTAAATCACAAATTTCTAAATACACAATTTTTGTGACTTCTGTAAAAACTGTAAAATATCTTGGTCACCAATAAACAAGACAGAGTAGCAAATTGTTAAAACCTGATAACAAATAGGCGATTGCTGATAGAAATCCCTTTTAATAAAAACAGAATTTATGCTTACCTGATAAATTACTTTCTCCAACGGTGTGTCCGGTCCACGGCGTCATCCATAACTTGTGGGAATATTCTCTTCCCCAACAGGAAATGGCAAAGAGCACAGCAAAAGCTGTCCATATAGTCCCTCCTAGGCTCCGCCCACCCCAGTCATTCGACCGACGGACAGGAGAAAAAACAGGAGAAAACATAAGGTGCCGTGGTGACTGTAGTTAAAGAAAGATATTCATCAAACCTGATTAAAAAAAACCAGAGCGGGCCGTGGACCGGACACACCGTTGGAGAAAGTAATTTATCAGGTAAGCATAAATTCTGTTTTCTCCAACATTGGTGTGTCCGGTCCACGGCGTCATCCATAACTTGTGGGAATCAATACCAAAGCTCTAGGACACGGATGAAGGGAGGGAGCCAATCAGGTTACCTAAACAGAAGGCACCACGGCTTGCAAAACCTTTCTCCCAAAAATAGCCTTTGAAGAAGCAAAAGTATCAAATTTGTAGAATTTGGCAAAAGTGTGCAGGGAAGACCAAGTCGCTGCCTTACATATCTGATCAACAGAAGCCTCGTTCTTGATGGCCCATGTGGAAGCCACAGCCCTAGTAGAGTGATCTGTGATGCGTTCAGGAGGCTGCCGTCCGGCAGTCTCGTAAGCCAATCGGATGATGCTTTTTAGCCAAAAGGAAAGAGAGGTAGCAGTAGCGTTTTGACCTCTCCTCTTGCCAGAATAAACGACAAACAGAGAAGACATTTGTCTGAAATCCTTTGTTGCTTCTAAATAGAACTTTAAAGCACGAACTACATCTAAATTGTGTAACAAACGTTCCTTCTTTGAAACTGGATTCGGACACAAAGAAGGCACAACTATTTCCTGGTTAATATTCTTGTTGGAAACAACCTTTGGAAGGAAACCAGGTTTAGTACGCAAAACAACCTTATCTGAATGGAACACCAGATAGGGCGGATTACACTGCAAAGCAGATAACTCAGAAACTCTTCTAGCAGAAGAAATAGCAACCAAAAACAGAACTTTCCAAGATAACATCTTGATATGTATGGAATGTAGAGGTTCAAACGGAACCCCTTGAAGAACTGAAAGAACTAAATTCAGACTCCAGGGAGGAGTCAAAGGTCTGTAAACAGGCTTGATCCTGACCAAAGCCTGAACAAAAGCTTGAACATCACGCAAAGCTGCCAGTCGTTTGTGTAACAAGACAGATAAAGCAGAAATCTGTCCCTTTAGAGAACTCGCTGATAATCCCTTATCCAAACCTTCTTGTAGAAAGGAAAGGATCCTATGAATTTTGATCTTACTCCATGAGAATCCCTTGGATTCACACCAACAGATATATCTTTTCCATATTTTATGGTAAATTTTTCTAGTTACAGGTTTTCTGGCTTGTACCAGAGTATCTATTACAGAATCCGAAAACCCACGCTTAGATAAAATCAAGCGTTCAATTTCCAAGCCGTTAGCTGGAGGGAAACTAGATTTGGATGTTCGAATGGACCTTGTACTAGAAGATCCTATCTCAAAGGTAGCTTCCATGGTGGAGCCGATGACATATTCACCAGGTCTGCATACCAAGTCCTGCGTGGCCACGCAGGAGCTATCAAGATCACCGAGGCCCTCTCCTGCTTGATCCTGGCTACCAACCTGGGAATGAGAGGAAACGGTGGAAACACAAAAGCTAGGTTGAAGGTCCAAGGCGCTACTAATGCATCCACTAGAGTCGCCTTGGGATCCCTGGATCTGGACCCGTAGCAAGGAACCTTGAAGTTCTGACGAGACGCCATCAGATCCATGTCTGGAATGCCCCATAATTGAGTCAACTGGGCAAATATCTCCGGGTGGAGTTCCCACTCCCCCGGATGGAATGTCTGACGACTCAGATAATCCGCCTCCCAGTTTTCCACTCCTGGGATGTGGATCGCAGATAGGTGGCAGGAGTGATCCTCCGCCCATTTTATGATTTTGGTCACTTCTCTCATCGCCAGGGAACTCCTTGCTCCCCCCTGATGGTTGATGTAAGCAACAGTCGTCATGTTGTCTGATTGGAATCTTATGAATCTGGCCTTTGCTAGTTGAGGCCAAGCCCTGAGAGTATTGAATATCGCTCTCAGTTCCAGAATGTTTATCGGGAGAAGAGACTCTTCCCGAGACCATAGCCCTTGAGCTTTCAGGGAGTCCCAGACCGCGCCCCAGCCCACTAGACTGGCGTCGGTCGTGACGATGACCCACTCTGGTCTGCGGAAGCTCATTCCCTGGGACAGGTGATCCTGGGTTAGCCACCAACGGAGTGAGTCTCTATAAATCTTAAACAGGGCACACTTTATTACTTAATATGTGAAAAACTATGAAGGAATTGTTCAAATTTAACCAAATTTTCACCACAGTGTCTTAAAGCATTCAAAGCATTGCACCCCAAATTTCAGACCTTTAACCCTTAAAATGAGGAAACCGGAGCCGGTTACAGTTTTAACCCCTCTACAGTCCCAGCTATAGCCTTTGCTGCGACTTTACCAAACCCAGGGGGGTATACGATACCAAATGAAGCCTTCTAGGAACCTTTTCAACTACTTTCAGACCCACACACATGCAGCTGCATGTCCTGCTCTCAAAAGTAACTGCTCAGTAATGGCGCGAAAATGAGGCTCTGCCTACTACAGAGAAGGCCCTTCCTGACTGGGAAGGTGTCTAAACCAGTGCCTGACGTAAAAAAACGTTCCCCAAAGTTTATAAAGTGTGAATTTCAACATAAAGCTGTATAAAATGCCCAAATAAAGCAATCGATCTAGCTCATAAAAGTGTCTACCAGTTTTATAGCCCATATTAAGCCCTTTATTCTGTTTGAGACTAAGAAAATGGCTTACCGGTCCCCATGAGGGGAAATGACAGCCTTCCAGCATTACACAGTCTTGTTAGAAATATGGCTAGTCATACCTTAAGCAGAAAAGTCTGCCAACTGTTTCCCCAACTGAAGTTATCTCATCTCAACAGTCCTATGTGGAAACAGCAAACGATTTTAGTTACTGCTGCTAAAATCATATTCCTCTCACAAACAGAACTCTTCATCCTTTTCTGTTTCAGAGTAAATAGTACATACCAGCACTATTTTAAAATAACAAACTCTTGATAGTAGAATAAAAAACTACAACTAATCACCACATACTCTTCACCATCTCCGTGGAGATGCTGCTTGTTCAGCAGCAAAGAGAATGACTGGGGTGGGCGGAGCCTAGGAGGGACTATATGGACAGCTTTTGCTGTGCTCTTTGCCATTTCCTGTTGGGGAAGAGAATATTCCCACAAGTTATGGATGACGCCGTGGACCGGACACACCAATGTTGGAGAAAAGAAAACACTGTTACTTACAATCTGGACAATTTGAGTATGAAATAAAAACAAACAACTAAGAGCACGACCACCAAACACCATTTCTAGATGTTGTGGTCATGAGTTCTATTTTCTCACGTTTCCTGCAGATCTTGTTAGCTGTAGGTAATATTACATATATGTCTATTAAATACATATACAGATGTATCTCTCTCTATACAATAGCAGTGAATATAGCTTAAATGTAACTAGACCATTTATTCATATATACAACTAAAATTATATCTTTGGTCATTTCAGAGTGTATTGCACATGTGCAAGCTAACAGGATTATTCCAAATCATTTTGTCATGCTAGTTTTGAAGTTTATCAACAGCCTTGGCAGCTGAATTCATTGTGTCCATTTTGTTGTTGATATATAGTGCAAAACTCATGGTCAGGTGGATTGTGAACACTAAAGTTAATGCTGTCTTTGAATTATAAGTGTGACTTTATCGCTATCTATTAAGATCCAATACAACATTTTCCCAATTCTGAAATGGTGTTATTGTTTGAATTATGATTACTTCAATCTTGAAAAACATGTATTTAAAGACGATAAACATCAGGAGCAGAAAGATTAGAATAAATCCCTATGTTAGCATTGTTTTGTGATTCAAAATAATCGATCAATGAATATGACAAATAATGACAATACAATTATTATAGTTATTTTGATTAAAAATTCATATGGTAAATTGAAGAATATTCATTATAAGGCACTATATATATATATATATATATATATATATATATATATATATATACACACACACACACATATATACACATACACACACACATACACACTTACCTGTGCAGAAAAGCCACAGAAGAATCCAAACCAAAAGTGCACTAAAGTGAAGGCAAAGTTTTTATAGAAAAAATAACACAAGAACTTGCACATTCGAAAATAGGACCATCGGCCATGGACCAGAAGAAGCCTTTGCAGGTATCGAAACTGGGCAAATGAGTAATCACTAGCTAAAACAGCTTGCATCCCTTCTTGTCCACTGATGCCAACGCCTATGTGGGCACCTGCAGATGTTAAGTAGAGTCAGCAGTTAGTGTGAGTATAGAGCAAATAATGTTATAGAACAAATAGGCTGCAGTGTATAGTAACTCAAACTTCAAATGCAACTGCCAAAAACCTATAGGCAGCACACGCATGTATTCAGCAAGCCGACAAAAGAAAGAATACGTAATGTTTATAAAGTATGTACCATTATTTACCACAGGGTCTTTATGACACAAGGTCTATACAAGTCACAATTAAATGAAAATACAATAAAGTTATTAAAAAAAATTTCCCCCAGCTATTTCAAATGAAACCTTAAAGGGACACTGAACCCAATTTTTTTCTTTTGTGATTCAGATAGAGCATGACATTTTAAGCAACTTTCTAATTTACTCCTATTATCACATTTTCTTCATTCTCTTGGTATCTTTATTTGAAATGCAAGAATGTACGTTTAGATGCCGGCCCATTTTTGGTGAACAACCTGGGTTGTCCTTGCTGATTGGTGGATAAATTCATCCACCAATAAAAAAGTGCTATCCAGAGTTCTGAACCCAAAAAAGCTTAGATGCCTTCTTTTTCAAATAAAGATAGCAAGAGAACGAAGAAAAATTGATAATAGGAGTAAATTAGAAAGTTGCTTAAAATTGCATGCTCAATCTGAATCACAAAAGAAAAAAATTGGGTTCAGTGTCCCTTTAACCCCTTAACGACCGAGGACGTGCAGGGTACGTCCTCAGAAAAAAGGCAGTTAACGCCTGAGAACGTACCCTACACGTCCTCGGTGTGGAAAGCAGCTGGAAGCGATCCTGCTCGCTTCCAGCTGCTTTCCGGTTATTGCAGTGATGCCTCGATATGGAGGCATCCTGCAATAACCTTTTACGGCCATCCGATGCAGAGAGAGCCACTCTGTGGCCCTCTCTGCACCGGACATCGATGGCCGGTATCGTTGGTGGGTGGGAGCCGGTGTGGGTGGTGGGTGGCGGCCATCGATGGCCCTGGTCATGTGGAGCGGGGGCGGGATCGTGGGCGGGTAAGTCCAGGGGAGCGCGCGGGAGCGCGCACGAGGGGGCGGGGGCGGGCGCGTGCACGGGGAGGGAGCGGGTGGGAACGCTACACTACAGAAAAAATGTGGGACATTTAATGTTAAAAAAACCCCCCTTAGGTGTGATCTAGGTGGTGGGCGGGGGGGATTGAGCTACACAACAGAACAGAAAACAGAAAAACACAACACAACAGAAAAAAAATAAAAAAATAAAAAAAAATAAACATTTGATTGTTCAAACTGGGTACTGGCAGACAGCTGCCAGTACCCAAGATGGCCCCCAATAAGGCTGAGAGGGAGGCTTAGAGAGCTGTTTTGGGGGGGATCAGGGAGGTTGGGGGTTAAGGGGGGATCCTAAACACAGCATATGTAAATATGCTTTTTTTTTTTTTCTTAAAAAAAAAAACAAAAAACTTTTATTTTAGTACTGGCAGACTTTCTGCCAGTACTTAAGATGGCGGGGACAATTGTGGGGTGGGGGAGAGAAGGGAGCTGTTTGGGAGGGATCAGGGGGTGGGATGTGTCAGGTGGGAGGCTGATCTCTACACTAAAGCTAAAATTAACCCTGCAAGCTCCCTACAAACTACCTAATTAACCCCTTCACTGCTAGCCATAATACACGTGTGATGCGCAGCAGCATTTAGCGACTTTCTAATTACCAAAAAGCAACGCCAAAGTCATATATGTCTGCTATTTCTGAACAAAGGGCATCCCAGAGAAGCATTTACAACCATTTGTGCCATAATTGCACAAGCTGTTTGTAAATAATTTCAGTGAGAAACCTAAAATTGTGAAAAAATTAACGTTTTTTTTACTTTGATCGCATTTGGCGGTGAAATGGTGGCATGAAATATACCAAAATGGGCCTAGATCAATACTTGGGGTTGTCTACTACACTACACTAAAGCTAAAATTAACCCTAGAAGCTCCCTACATGCTCCCTAATTAACCCCTTCACTGCTGGGCATAATACACGTATTGTGCGCAGTGGCATTTAGCAGCCTTCTAATTACCAAAAAGCAAAGCCAAAGCCATATATGTCTGCTATTTCTAAACAAAGGGGATCCCAGAGAAGCATTTACAACCATTTATGCTATAATTGCATAAGTTGTTTGTAAATAATTTCAGTGAGAAACCTAAAGTTTGTGAAAAAATTTGTGAAAAAGTGAACAATTTTTTTTATTTGATCGCATTTGGCGGTGAAATAGTGGCATAAAATATACCAAAATGGGCCTAGATCAATACTTTGGGATGTCTTTGAAAAAAAAATATATACATGTCAATGGATATTCAGGGATTCCTGAAAGATATTAGTGTCCCAATGTAACTAGCGCTAATTTTGAAAAAAAGTGGTTTGGAAATAGCAAAGTGCTACTTGTATTTATGGCCCTATAACTTGCAAAAAAAGCAAAGAAGATGTAAACATTGGGTATTTCTAAACTCAGGACAACATTTAGAAACTATTTAGCATGGGTGTTTTTTAGTGGTTGTAGATGTGTAACAGATTTTGGGGGTCAAAGTTAGAAAAAGTGTGTTTTTTTCCATTTTTTCCTCATATTTTATAATGTTTTTTATAGTAAATTATAAGATATGATGAAAATAATGGTATCTTTTGAAAGTCCATTTAATGGCGAGAAAAACGGTATATAATATGTGTGGGTACAGTAAATGAGTAAGAGGAAAATTACAGCTAAACACAAACACCGCAAAAATGTAAAAATAGCCTTGGTCCCAAACGGACAGAAAATGGAAAAGTGCTGCGGTCATTAAGGGGTTAAATAAGACCTGGACAAGTCTGTACCATTGTATTAAATTACTACAGTTTGCTTGTCAACTTATGAAGTACAAGCCTTAACAATTTTTATATTTGTTAAATAACTATAATGAACAATAAACCTTCCACAATGACCAATACTACAATTTGACAAATATAATAATATAAACATACAACAGACAAAACAATAACATAAAAACAAGCTACATCCCTGATGTGTTGCTATAGAATAAAATATCAGCCAAGTCTTAACATCCTTTTTACTACAAATATTTTTCAATACCCAAACTCCACTCACCATTTTCTTTATTTGGATAAATCAATCTGGGTTTTAGGAAAGTTTAACTTTTCTACAAAATTCACTCTTGAAGTATATGGAGATTTTTTTTATAGATAAATCATTAGAATTTTTTTTCTAAAGGATTAGGATAACCCCCAAGTGTATGTCTGTCCTCCACTTCTGTAGAATACAACTGTCTGCTGCATTTTCGCTTGTAATGCTGACATCTTTTTAACTGTTTCACCTATTGGGTTTATGATAAAATCCTAGCTCCTCTGCCGGTCACTGCTGACTCTAGCACAGATACAACCCTATCACTAGCAGCAGGCAAACCATGACACTTACACTGTGCAGCTCAAGCACTGAGACAGCACTAAAGGGACACAACAATTACTTGCTATAGGCAATGCTAGAACATAACAAAAGTATCCTATTATTGCCATTATCATATTATTAAGCAAAAATTAAACACAGCTAATTTGAGCAGTCATACAACTATTTTTAGACAGACAAAATTCTAAGCATAGGACTAAATTAAAAAATAAATTAAACTGCAGTTTAACCCTAACATTTCACCTAATTTCCCTACACTGATATTAACACTAACTGCATCTTCCCCACTTTACTGTACCAATCACCCCTACCACATTAACCCTAGTTGTGACATTCCCTAAAACAAATCACCAGATCCCCTCCATCACTTTTATGTTTAATAGAGATCTTCGTGCACTGCCCCCCCAAAGCTACTATCCTATCTGCGACTTCCAATTATACAACACCCACTTAACTGTAAACATTTCCCATATGAACCCCCCACTGGTAAAATCCCTCACTATTATTATTATCAGGTATTTGTAGAGCGCCAACAGATTCCGCAGCGCTGCCAACAGATTCCACAGATTCAGACTCACTAAAACTAAAGCAACCATTGCACACACAAAACAAGCTCCCGAATGACTCCAACTACTGGCAGCCCCTCACATGATCCTCCACAACTGCAACTGCCCCAAATAGCTGTCACTATCCATTGCATGCTGAGATTATCCAGATACCAAGAATTATCATTGCTTGCAAATAGCTACTTCATGGTATAGGGTTGCTGGTATTTACTAGTCCTGTTGCATGAGGGATCTTCCCATCAGCTTTTCAGTTTACTTTTAAGTAACATGTACATGGTTGCTCTTCTTAATTCGGCAAAATTCTACGTCTAGTGAAATACATACACATTTTATATTATTTTGTGATGAATCTTTGTCTGCACTTCTCAGCTTCCATATTGCTCATATAATACAGTTTTACGCATAAACATTTCACTTACTTTTTATCATACTGATGTCATTGGCACCATCCCCAATAGCCAGGGTGACAGCTTTTTTATATTTTTTGACCAGCTCCACCACCTGAGCCTTCTGGAGAGGTGTAACTCGGCAGCATATCACTGTCTTACACATACAAGCAATCTCTAGGAACTCCTTTTCCATGTCTGCTTCAAGGGCATGAGCCTATAACCAAAATAGAGTTATTGCATGGTACAATTAAAAGACAAACATTTTCACTTGTGATGAGCCAAATTAAAATGAGATTATATCTATCTATTGCTATGAAAACTAAATAACCTATTAATATTGTGAATAATACATATTAGACATACTCAAACAAGTTTCTGTTGTGAATATGAAAGAGCAACTATTATGCATATTAATTCTATATTTTGGCATTATAAGGGTTCAATGAACATGGTACTCACTACTCAGGGAAGTAGCTTATAAGAGTTCATTGTACGCAACTAGCTGCAGGAACTGTGAAATTCAAATTCTTTCAGTGTAAGTTGCAGTTTTAACAGGTAAAAACAGCTATTTCAAATAAAGAAAAAAGTGTAAAGGAGATAAACGTAAACAATTTACCAGCAGGTAAATAGATTATTGGAATTATATTAAATGGGAGCAAATTTTACACTACCATTTTCCTTTAAATAAGGTTACTTTTTATCAGTTAAACTGAGGAGAACCCCCCCCCTTCCACATTTGGGTATTTAGCTGCATTTATATATTTTTATATCATCTAGCCAAACAGATCATAAGTGCATACTAGGCTACTTTTGTTATTTGTCTGTCTATCTATCTATCTATTTATCCATCCCTAAGAACAATGTCACACTTTCATTTTATCCTGTCCTCCAATTCACGTGTGAAATCATTAGTAATGCAACATATGATTATTGACATATATAAAAATGTAATCAGTGATTTTATTGAACATTTGTAGTTCACAGTATTTTAAATTCCTGTTAATCTTATTTGAAAAACAAAAAAACAACTTTGCATTTATCAGTTTGTGTTTTCAAAAAAACCTTGAAATTTGGTTTTAAAAGAAAATAGTGTACCATTGGTCTCATATTCATAGTACATAGTTTTGGATACAGAATCCTTGTTTTATTATGTCTACAACTCTACATAGTGGAGGTCTATGTTTAAGATACTGTATATAAGTAGGAAGATTTTTTTAAATATTAAAAGTTTAATGGCCTTCCAGACATATGCATACGCTCTAATATTCTCTTTGAATTATAGAAATAACTATGTTTTCTACAGTTTTCACCAACTGAACTTTTGTTAGTGGAAAATGTTATCATCATTTGGACTATGAGGCCAAAAGTAACAAGGAGGTGATTCGTTTGAGTGCAATTCTTTATGGCTAATGTTCCAACCAATATTAATACAACAAACACATTCCATAATCAAAACAAATTGCTTTGGCAAGATGGTAAAGAATGGATTGTTGTCGGAAATTATTTAATCATAGTTCTTTGGATTTTAGTGTCTTTTTTAATTTCAAGGTCATTTTGTGCTCTTAATTTCATAAACAATAGACAAATAAAATACTCTTACAGCTGCAAAATAGCCACATTGTAATTAGCTGGCAGAGATGTGTGATATTCCCCAATCAAAAGCCTTTAAAAGATAATGCAGGTGGACTGTTTCCAATTAACTCAAGAATGTAAAGCAGGTCCGTATTTCTCCACAGATTTCTTGTTATAAACCCAGTGGTACCATTACAGTTAAACTAAGAATGACATAGCTAGGGGTCATTTAAAGATGTAATAGTTGCAAAACTGATATAATTCCTAATTTAATTTCCTATACAAACATAACCTAAGGTTACTAAGTTGCTTGAATTAGATATCAATTACTTGCTCAGCCTGAGGTTAAATAACATTTCACTCTCATTAAAGCAACTATAAAATAAATATAATATTGAAACAAAACCTTGCTTCAACAAAGTATATTTTAAAATCACAGAAATAGCAACCGAAAAAACATAAATTATGCTTACCTGATACTTTAATTTCCTTCTGTATGAGGATAGTCCACAATATTATTACTTACTGTTGGGAAATACTGAACCTGGCCACCAGGAGGAGGCTAATACTCCGCCTACTGCCCTTATATCCCAGTCATTCTGCCAAGGGAACAAGGAACAGTAGGAGAAATATCAGGGTATAAATGGTGCTGGAAGAGAAAAAACTCATTTTCGTCCGCCCATCGGAGTATACGGGCGGGGGCTGTGGACTCTCCTCATACAAAAGGAAATTAAATTATCAGTTAAGCATAATTTATATTTTCCTTCTTAATATGAGGAGAGTCCACGGCATCATTCCTTAATGTTGGGAAAACTATACCCAAGCTCTAGAAGACACTGAATGATAACGGGAGGGGTAAAGGAAAGGCAGACCCTAATCTGAGGGCACCACAGCCTGTAAAACCTTTCCCCCAAAAGCTGCTTCAGCTGAAGCAAAAACGTCAAATTTGTAGAATTTTGAAACAGTATGTAAGGAGGACCAGGTAGCTGCCTTTCAAATCTGATCCATAGAGGCCTCGTTCTTAAAGGCCCAAGAGAAAGACCCCGCTCTAGTGGAATGAGCCGTAATCCTTTGAGGAGGTTTAAGTCCCACTGACTCGTAAGCTTAGTGTATAACACTCCTCAACCAAAAAGATAAGGAAGTCTAAGAGGCCTTCAGACCCTTCCAATTTCCAGAATAGATAACAAACAAGGAAGAAGTTTGCCGAAAATCCTTAGTAGCTCGGAGATAAAACTTCAAAGCTCGAACCCCATCCAGATTATGAAGTAAACGTTCCTTCGAAGAAAAAGGATTAGGACATAAGGAAGGAACCACAATCTCCTGGTTGATGTTACAATCAGACACCACCTTAGGTAGAAAACCCAAGCAGGTACGAAGGACAGCCTTATCAGTGTGGAACACTAGATAAGGAAGCTCACATTGCAAGGCAGCCATTTCAGAAACTCTGCATGCCGACACAATAGCCAAAAGAAAAAGAACCTTCCAGGACAACAATTTGATGTCAACCGAATGCATAGGCTCAAACAGAACCCGTTGTAAAAACATAAAGGGACACTGAACCCAAATTTTTCTTTTGTGATTCAAATAGAGCATGCAATTTTAAGCAACTTTCTAATTTACTCCTATTAACATATTTTCTTCATTCTCTTGGTATCTTTATTTGAAAAGCAAGAATGTAAGTTTAGATGTGGCTCCCATTTTTGGTTAACAACCTGGGTTGTTTTTGCTGATTGGTGGATAAATTTACCCACCAATAAACAAGTGCTTTCCAGGGTTATGAACCCTTAGCTTAGATGCCTTCTTTATCACTGATGCTTGCTCCTGCTTGATGCGGGCCACTACACGAGGAAGAAGTGGTAATGGCAGAAAAATGAAAATTAGATTGAACCTCCAAGTCACTGCTAATGCATCTACTAGCTTTGACTGAGGATCCCTGGACCACGACCCATATCTGAGTAGCTTGGAATTGAGTCGGGACGCCATGAGATATATCTCTGACGTCCCCCACTTGTTGCAAATCTCCGCAAACACCTCGGAATGGAGAGACCATTCCCCCGGATGAAAGGATTGTCTGCTGAGGAAATCCGCTTCCCAGTTGTCCACACCAGGAATGTGGATTGCTGACAGCGAGCAGTTATGGGCCTCCGCCCACTCCAGAATCCGAGATACTTCCCTCATTGCTAGGGAGCTCCTCGTTCCCCCCTGATGGTTGATGTAAGCCATCAAGGTTATGTTGTCTGATTGGAATCTGATAAACTGGGACACACCCAGAAGAGGCCAAGCCTTCAGAGCATTGACGATCGCTCGAAGTTCCAAAATGTTGATCGGGAGGAGGGATTCCTCTCAAGTCCACTGGCCCTGTGCCTTCCTGGCACCCCAAACAGTTCCCCATCCTGATAGACTTGCGTCTGTAGTCACAATCTCCCAGGATGGTCTCAAGAAGGATGTCTCGTGGGACAGGTGATCTGGACAGAGCCACTAGGAGACCGATTCTCTTGACCGGTTGTCCAGAGAAATCTGTTGAGACAGATCCGAATGATCGCCGTTCCACTGTCTCAGCATGCACAGCTGAAGGGGTCTGAGATGGAATCTGGCAAAAGGAATGATGTTCATGCTGGATAACATGAGACTAATCACCTCCATACACCGAGCCACAGAGGGCCTTAAGGAGGTCTGGGGGCAAGACAAGGGGAAGTTAGCCAATCGGAATTAAAGTTGAAAAAAACCTATTGGCTGATGCAATCAGCCAACAGGATTGAGCTTGCATTTTATTGGCTGATTGGAACAGCCAATAGAATGTGAGCTCAATCCTATTGGCTGATTGCATCAGCCAATAGAATTTTTTCAACTTTAATTATGATTGCCTGATAGAATTCTATCAGCCAATCGGAATTCAAGGGACGCCATCTTGGATGACGTCCCTTAAAGCAACCTTCATTCTTCAGTAGCCGTCGAAAGAAGAGGATGCTCCGCGCCGGATGTCTTGAAGATGGAGCCGCTCCGCGTTGGAAGGATGAAGATAGAAGATGCAGTCTGGATGAAGACTTCTCCCGGCTTCGTTGAGGACTTCTGCCCGCTTGGATGAAGACTTCTCCCAGCTTGATGAGGATGGATGACCGGTCTTCAAAAACTGTAAGTGGATCTTCGGGGGTTAGTGTTAGGTTTTTTTTAAGGGTTTATTGGGTGGGTTTTATTTTTAGATTAGGGACTTTGGGCAATGGAAAAGAGCTAAATGCCCTTTTAAGGGCAATGCCCATCAAAATGCCCTTTTCAAGGCAATGGGGAGCTTATGTTTTTTAGATAGGATTTTATTTGGGGGGTTTGGTTGTGTGGGTGGTGGGTTTTACTGTTGCCCCGATTGGATGAAGACTTCTGCCCGGATCGGATGACCACTTGTGCCCGGCTGGGTGAAGACGGCTCAAGGTAGGATGATCTTCATTGGGGTAGTGTTAGGTTTTTTTAAGGGGGGATTGGGTGGGTTTTAGAGTAAGGTTGGTTGTGGGTGGTGGGTTGTAATGTTGGGGGGGGGTGTATTTCTTTTTTTACAGGTAAAAGAGCTGATTTCTTTGGGGCAATGCCCCGCAAAAGGCCCTTTTAAGGGCCATTGGCAGTTTAGTGTTTTATTTTCATAGGGCTATTAGATTAGGTGTAATTAGTTTAAATATTTGATAATTTCTTCTTTATTTTGTGTAATTTAGTGTTTTTTTTGTAATTTAGTTAATTGTATTTAATTAATGTAATTTATTTAATTGTAGTGTAATGTTAGTTGTTAGTGTAAGACAGGTTAGTTTTTATTTTACAGGTAAATTTGTATTTATTTTAACTAGGTAGCTAGTAAATAGTTAATAACTATTTACTAACTAGTCTACCTAGTTAAAATAAATACAAACTTGTCTGTGAAATAAAAATAAAACCTAAGATAGCTACAATGTAACTATTAGTTATATTGTAGCTAGCTTAGGGTTTATTTTACAGGTAAGTATTTAGTTTTAAATAAGAATTATTTAGTTAATGATAGTAATTTTTATTTAGATTTATTTTAATTATATTAAAGTTAGGGGTGTTAGGGTTAGACTTAGGGTTAGGTTTAGGGGTCAATAACTTCAGTATAGTGGCGGCGGTGACGTTGGGGGTGGCAGATTAGGGGTTAATAATATTTAACTAGTGTTTGCGATGCGGGAGTGCGGCGGTTTAGGGGTTAATATGTTTATTATAGTGGCGAAGATGTCCGGAGCGGCAGATTAGGGGTTAATCATTTTATTTTAGTGTTTGCGATGCGGGAGGGCCTCGGTTTAGGGGTTAATAGGTAGTTTATGGATGTTAGTGTACTTTGTAACCCTTTAGTTATGAGTTTTATGCTACAGATTTGTAACGTAAAACTCATAACTACTGACTTTAGATGACGGTATGAATCTTGACGGTATAGGCTGTACCGCTCACTTTTTGGCCTCCCATGCAAAACTCGCAATACCGGCGCTATGGAAGTCCCATTGAAAAAGGACTTTTTGAAAGGTGCGGTAGTTACGTTGCGTTACGGCCAAAAAAGTGTGCGGTACACCTATACCTGCAAAACTCGTAATACCAGCGGTAGTGAAAAAGCAGCGTTATGAGGCTTTTTCACTCATAATGCAAAACTCGTAATCTAGCCGTAAGTAAATATCTTTATTATAGGCACTAAATATGTACTTCTTGCTGTTAGAGAAATAATTGGCATTATAGGAATAGGAAACTTACCAGACTATGTCCATTTATAACCATGGCATATTCACCAGTCACTGTTTCCTCAAAGACAGAGTCAAGTGTTGTTTCTTTATTCTTTTCTGAGAACTGGTGACCATTATACAGAGTTCTGCTTTGTCCAAATGTGCACTCCTTGGCTTTCCTTTAAAATACAAAGAAATGGCATTACACCTAGCGGACAACTTTCCTCTCCAGGCAATCCTATACTATGCATAATGAAATGGATGTGCAAGATCTTTGTACTTGTAATAGAATCAATGATAAACAGTATTTATTAATACCTGAGTTCTTCCCGAACTTCCATTACTGTGTGACCAGAGACTATGAAAATATCATTCATGTCATCGGTGAGCATGTGACAAGAGTAACCAATATTTATTGCAGTTTCTAAAGAAAAAGCATACAATATTTTAACATGTTATAGTGGAAAAGGTGCTCTATTACGGATTCTACTTAGTTATTCAAATATTTTGTTTTCATGGACACATATAATATGAAATGTTAAATAAACACAAAATAATGATGTCATGCATGTAAGTAAAAAAAAGAAGTTTCTTTTACATGTAAAATGAGTGATCTGTAGTGTCATTTTAGAGATAAAGGCATCTTTATTAACAAAAGATTAAAAAGGTTGTTGCTCAAAATATGTTATTTGGTTTAATGCACACCAATTGTATACACCATGGTCAAAATTATGAGCTGACGTAAATGGTTACTGAATATAATGCAGCCTTAAAGCGCTCTAGTCTCTCTGGAGTGCAACAAACAGATATATGAACCTATGCTTCCCTTTATAGGCTACTGAGGTCAACAGAAGAGTTTTCTGACATTCCCAAAGATTCAACACCACCATATCTTATTTGTGAGTTGGCATTTTGAAGCTAAGAAAATAACAGTGGAGGTAGGATAGTGTGGCCGTGCGAAATTCCTCACCTCGCAGACTTCTATGGGGCGCACTACAAAACTGTGTAAATCTAAAACACTTTTAACCGAGTGAAGAATAAAAATATTATATTTATATTTTTTAAATAAAAAAAATTGTGTCAGCAATGTTTTATGTGATATGGTATATAACAAGGTTTAAGACTGGGAAGGTCTCAAAAGGTGTTAACATGTATGTGTTGATTTGTATGTGTACATGAATAAACATGTGTGTGTGTATATATATATATATATATATATATATATATATATATATATATATATTTATACACACACACATATATATATATATATATATATATACATGCACACATACATACACACACACATATATATATATATATATATATATATATATACATGCACACACACACACACACATATATATATATATATTTATACACACACATACATACACACATATATGTCATATTTGAAATAAAACGTTAAAAAGTCCTGGCGAGTGCACTCTTCTTTATATATATATATATATATATATATATATATATATATATATATATATATATATACACACACACACATATATATATATTTATACACACACACACACATATATATATTTAGACACACACATAACATAATTTATGTAAGAACTTACCTGATAAATTCATTTCTTTCATATTAGCAAGAGTCCATGAGCTAGTGACGTATGGGATATACATTCCTACCAGGAGGGGCAAAGTTTCCCAAACCTTAAAATGCCTATAAATACACCCCTCACCACACCCACAATTCAGTTTAACGAATAGCCAAGAAGTGGGGTGATAAGAAAAAAGTGCGAAAGCATATAAAATAAGGAATTGGAATAATTGTGCTTTATACAAAAAAAAATCATAACCACCACAAAAAAGGGCGGGCCTCATGGACTCTTGCTAATATGAAAGAAATGAATTTATCAGGTAAATTCTTACATAAATTATGTTTTCTTTCATGTAATTAGCAAGAGTCCATGAGCTAGTGACATATGGGATAATGACTACCCAAGATGTGGATCTGTCCACGCAAGAGTCACTAGAGAGGGAGGGATAAAATAAAGACAGCCAATTCCTGCTGAAAATAATCCACACCCAAAATAAAGTTTAATGAAAAACATAAACAGAAGATTCAAACTGAAACCGCTGCCTGAAGTACTTTTCTACCAAAAACTGCTTCAGAAGAAGAAAATACATCAAAATGGTAGAATTTAGTAAAAGTATGCAAAGAGGACCAAGTTGCTGCTTTGCAAATCTGATCATCCGAAGCTTCATTCCTAAACGACCAGGAAGTAGAAACTGACCTAGTAGAATGAGCTGTAATCCTTTGAGGCAGAGTTTTACCCGACTCGACATAGGCATGATGAATTAAAGATTTCAACCAAGATGCCAAAGAAATGGCAGAAGCTTTCTGGCCTTTTCTAGAACCGGAAAAGATAACAAATAGACTAGAAGTCTTTCGGAAAGACTTAGTAGCTTCAACATATTTCAAAGCTCTAACAACATCCAAAGAATGCAACGATTTCTCCTTAGAATTCTTAGGATTAGGACATAATGAAGGAACCACAATTTCTCTACTAATGTTGGAATTCACAACCTTAGGTAAAAATTCAAAAGAAGTTCGCAACACCGCCTTATCCTGATGAAAAATCAGAAAAGGAGACTCACAAGAAAGAGCAGATAATTCAGAGACTCTTCTGGCAGAAGAGATCGCCAAAAGGAACAAAACTTTCCAAGAAAGTAATTTAATGTCCAATGAATGCATAGGTTCAAACGGAGGAGCTTGAAGAGCCCCCAGAACCAAATTCACATTGACTTAATGACAGGTTTTATACGAACCAAAGCTTGTACAAAACAATGAATATCAGGAAGATTAGCAATCTTTCTGTGAAAAAGAACAGAAAGAGCAGAGATTTGTCCTTTCAAAGAACTTGCGGATAAACCTTTATCTAAACCATCCTGAAGAAACTGTAAAATTCTCGGAATTCTAAAAGAATGCCAAGAAAAATGATGAGAAAGACACCAAGAAATATAAGTCTTCCAGACTCTATAATATATCTCTCTGGATACAGATTTACGAGCCTGTAACATAGTATTAATCACAGAGTCAGAGAAACCTCTTTGACCAAGAATCAAGCGTTCAATCTCCATACCTTTAAATT
Organism: Bombina bombina; assembly: GCF_027579735.1. Classification (NCBI taxonomy): domain Eukaryota; kingdom Metazoa; phylum Chordata; class Amphibia; order Anura; family Bombinatoridae; genus Bombina; species Bombina bombina. The sequence goes on along the minus strand of NC_069504.1, from coordinate 529,951,764 downwards.
TAAGGATTTGAGATCCTGATGGAAAAAAGGACCTTGCGACAGAAGGTCTGGTCTTAGCGGAAGAGTCCACGGATGGCAAGAGGCCATCCGGACAAGATCCGCATACCAAAACCTGTGAGGCCATGCCGGAGCTACCAGCAGAACAAACGAGCATTCCTTCAGAATCTTGGAGATTACTCTTGGAAGAAGAACTAGAGGCGGAAAGATATAGGCAGGATGATACTTCCAAGGAAGTGATAATGCATCCACTGCTTCCGCCTGAGGATCCCGGGATCTGGACAGATACCTGGGAAGTTTCTTGTTTAGATGAGACGCCATCAGATCTATTTCTGGAAGCTCCCACATTTGAACAATCTGAAGAAATACCTCTGGGTGAAGAGACCATTCGCCCGGATGCAACGTTTGGCGACTGAGATAATCCGCTTCCCAATTGTCTATACCTGGGATATGAACCGCAGAGATTAGCCAGGAGCTGGATTCCGCCCAAACCAGAATTCGAGATACTTCTTTCATAGCCAGAGGACTGTGAGTCCCTCCTTGATGATTGATGTATGCCACAGTTGTGACATTGTCTGTCTGAAAACAAATGAACGATTCTCTCTTCAGAAGAGGCCAAGACTGAAGAGCTCTGAAAATTGCACGGAGTTCCAAAATATTGATAGGTAATCTCACCTCCTGAGATTCCCAAACTCCTTGTGCCGTCAGAGATCCCCACACAGCTCCCCAACCTGTGAGACTTGCATCTGTTGAAATTACAGTCCAGGTTGGAAGAACAAAGGAAGCCCCCTGAATTAAACGATGGTGATCTGTCCACCACGTTAGAGAGTGTCGTACAATCGGTTTTAAAGATATTAATTGAGATATCTTTGTGTAATCCCTGCACCATTGATTCAGCATACAGAGCTGAAGAGGTCGCATGTGAAAACGAGCAAAGGGGATCGCGTCCGATGCAGCAGTCATAAGACCTAGAATTTCCATGCATAAGGCTACCGAAGGGAATGATTGTGACTGAAGGTTTCGACAAGCTGAAATCAATTTTAGATGTCTCTTGTCTGTCAAAGACAGAGTCATGGACACTGAATCTATCTGGAAACCCAGAAAGGTTACCCTTGTCTGAGGAATCAATGAACTTTTTAGTGAATTGATCCTCCAACCATGATCTTGAAGAAACAACACAAGTCGATTCGTATGAGATTCTGCTAAATGTAAAGACTGAGCAAGTACCAAGATATCGTCCAAATAAGGAAATACCACAATACCCTGTTCTCTGATTACAGACAGAAGGGCACCGAGGACCTTTGTAAAAATTCTTGGAGCTGTAGCTAGGCCAAACGGCAGAGCCACAAACTGGTAATGCTTGTCCAGAAAAGAGAATCTCAGGAACTGATAATGATCTGGATGAATCGGAATATGCAGATATGCATCCTGTAAATCTATTGTGGACATATAATGCCCTTGCTGAACAAAAGGCAAGATAGTCCTTACAGTTACCATTTTGAACGTTGGTATCCTTACATAACGATTCAATATTTTTAGATCCAGAACTGGTCTGAAGGAATTCTCCTTCTTTGGTACAATGAAGAGATTTGAATAAAACCCCATCCCCTGTTCCAGAACTGGAACTGGCATAATTACTCCAGCCAACTCTAGATCTGAAACACATTTCAGAAATGCTTGAGCTTTCACTGGATTTACTGGGACACGGGAAAGAAAAAATCTCTTTGCAGGAGGTCTTATCTTGAAACCAATTCTGTACCCTTCTGAAACAATGTTCTGAATCCAAAGATTGTGAACAGAATTGATCCAAATTTCTTTGAAAAAACGTAACCTGCCCCCTACCAGCTGAGCTGGAATGAGGGCCGCACCTTCATGTGGACTTAGAAGCTGGCTTTGCTTTTCTAGAAGGCTTGGATTTATTCCAGACTGGAGATGGTTTCCAAACTGAAACTGCTCCTGAGGATGAAGGATCAGGCTTTTGTTCTTTGTTGAAACGAAAGGAACGAAAACGATTATTAGCCCTGTTTTTACCCTTAGATTTTTTATCCTGTGGTAAAAAAGTTCCT